>NC_029789.2:36585192-36630116 GCF_000816755.2 Arachis ipaensis
AAGGGGTGGACCGAATCAGAAAATGAGAGAAGACGCGAAGGAAGATGGAGGGGGAAGAGGGAGACGGCGCGGTGGGCGTCACTGCCACCAGAGCTGCCGTCGAATCACCACGAGGGAGAAGGAGAGAGAAGCAGAACCGCGAAGAGAGAGAGAGAGATCGACGGAGACGTTCACACCGTTCGTCCTCGTCGTTGCCATGCGTTTTTGCCGTCGCCGCTAGTTTCGCTACCGTTGAGCTCGAAGGAGAAAGGGAGAGCGACGCTGACAAAGAGATTGACGGAAGCCAGTGAAGCGCGTGAGACAAGGGAAGCCGATTCTGTCACCGCCGCCGCACCCAGTTGCCGTCGTTCGAGCTCGCCGTCACTGGAGATGAACCGGTGTCGTGTCCTTGCGGCCAGAGCCACCAGCGCCACTACTACTACTCAAATTCCGCTTCTCTTCCATTAGGGTTTGCTATCTCAGCAGCCTTTTTGAAGCTAGACTTAGTTAGAGATAAGGTCATTTTGGCATATTTTCAGAAGTTTTGATCGCATGTGGGGCTTCTGCATTTTATGCTTACAGGTAATAAATATTGCGTTATGTATTTATGTTGTCACTCCCCTCTACGTTAATTGTTTTTCCCTTTAATATAATGCAAAATAAGATCTACTTCTGAATAGCTAATATTTGATTAGGCAATGATTATTGTTGCATGGAATGGATCCGGGAATCCAAGTACAATTTTTAATGGTGATGTCTTCAAGAAGGTGCTGAGTGTGTTTATAACAGCAGCCATATTGAAACTTGGACAAGGTAGGGGATAGCAAATTTTACCTGAAGATATACTATTGTCTAGTGTAATTCTATAGCTAATTCTATCATTGTTGCATGTGTTTCTGTAAAAATTGCAATCTACCTTGCTTATGGTTTTTCCTTTTTCTTTATCCTGGTTCTGTTTTTCACTTGGGCAGTGATGAGCGGATAATTTATACGCTTTTTGGCACTGTTTTTAGTATGTTTTTAGTATATTTTAGTTAGTTTTTATTATATTTTTATTAGTTTTTATTTAAAATTTGCTTTTCTATACTTTACTATGAGTTTGTATATTTTTCTGTGATTTCAAGTATTTTCTGGCTGAAATTGAGGGACCTGAGCAAAAATCTGATTCAGAGGCTGAAAAAGGACTGCAGATGCTGTTAGATTCTGACCTTTCTGCACTCGAAGTAGATTTTCTGGAGCTACAAAAACCCAATTGGCACGTTCTCAATTTCGTTGGAAAGTAGACATTCTGGGCTTTCCAGCAATATATAATAGTCCATACTTTACCCAAGATTTGATGACCCAAACCGGCGTTCCAAGTCAGCTTAAGAATTATGGCGTTTAACGCCAGAACTGGCATAAAAGCTGGAGTTAAACGTCCAAACTGGCACAAAAGCTGGCGTTTAACTCCAAGAAAAGTCTCTAGACATGAAAGCTTCAATGCTCAGCCCAAGCACACATCAAGTGGGCACCAGAAGTGGATTTTTACACTAAACACCCTAGCTTACTCATTTTCTGTAACCCTAGGTCACTAGTTTACTATAAAAACTACTTTTAGTGATTCATCTTGTACCTCATGACACTTTACACGTTTCATATTGTATCTTCTATGGCATGAGTCTCTAAACCCCATTGTTGGGGGTGAGGAGCTCTGCTGTTCTTCATGAATTAATGCAATTACTACTGTTTTCCATTCTATCACGCTTGCTTCTATTCTAAGATATTCATTCGCACTTCAACCTGATGAATGTCATAATCCGTGACAATCATCATCATTCTCACTTATAAACACGTGCCTGACAACCACCTCCATTCTACATGCAATCAAGCTTGAATGTGTATCTCTTGGGTTTCTAATCTAAGATTGGAACCTTCGTGGTATAGGCTAGAATTATTGGCGGCCATTCCTGAGATCCGGAACGTCTAAACCTTGTCTGTGGTATTCTGAGTAGGATCTGAAAAGGGATGACTGTGACGAGTTTCAAACTCGTGAGTGTTGGGCGTAGTGACAGACGCAAAAGGATCAATGGATCCTATTCCGACATGATCGAGAACCGACAGATGATTAGCCGTGCGGTGACAGCGCATTTGGAACATTTTGACTGAGAGGATGGGAAGTAGCAATTTACAACGGTGATGCCCAACATAAAGCTTGCCATGGAAGGGGCCTTGCGTGCATGAAGAAGAAGACAGTAGGAAAGCAGAGATTCAAAAGACAAAGCATCTCCAAAACCTCAACCTATTCTTCATTACTGCATAACAAGTATTTATTTCATGTTCTTTTACTTTTTACAATTAAATCCGAGAATTATTGATATCCTAACTAAGAGTTACAAGATAACCATAGCTTGCTTCAAGCCGACAATCTCTGTGGGATCGACCCTTACTCATGTAAGGTATTACTTGGACGACCCAGTGCACTTGCTGGTTAGTTGTGCGGAATTGCAACAATGTGATTGTGATTTCGTGCACCAAGTTTTTGGCGCCGTTGCCGGAAATTGTTCGAGTTTGGACAACTGAAGGTTTATCTTGTTGCTTAGATTAGGAATATTTTATTTTTGTTGGTTTAGAGTCTTTTATTTGAGTTTAGTTTCATATTTTAAGTTTGGTGTCAATTGCATGCTTTTACTTTCTTTTAATTTTTCGAATTTGCATACTCTTAGTTGTTTTTTTATCTTTAAAAATTCTAAGTTTGGTGTCTCCTTTGTGTTTTCCTTTAATTTTTCGAAAATTTGTGTTTGATTTTCTAAAAATTTTAAGTTTGGTGTGTTTTTGTGCTTTTATTTATTTAAAAATTTTTCAAAAATTTGTTATTGGTGTTCATCTTGACATTCAAAGTTTTCTTGTTTGTTCTCTTTGTTTTGATCTAAAATTTCTAAGTTTCATGTCATTTTGTTATTTTTCTCTTTCCTCATTAAAATTCAAAAATCAAAAAAATATCTTTTCCTTATTTTACTCATAAATTTCGAAATGTTGAATTAAATTAGTCAAAGATTTTCAAAATCATATCTTTTTTAGTCAAGTCAAAATTCTAATTTTAAAAATTGATCTTTTCAAATCTTTTTTAAAAATCAAATCTTTTTAATTTCTTCAATCATATCTTTTCAATCATATCTTTTTTTTTATAAATTGCAATCATATCTTCTCAATCATATCTTTTTCAAAATAATTTTCAATCATATCTTTCTGATTGCCAATTCCAAAATCTTTTTAATTAATTAATTAATTTAGTTTTCAATTTGCTTTTATTTTATTTTCTTCTAATTTTCGAAAGATTTATTTTATCTCCCATTTATTTTGTTTTATTTTCGGTTACTTTTAATTAAAAAAATTTAAAAATATAATTTATTTGCAATTCATATCAATTTCCTTTTCTCCATATGGACATAAGTGGAAATGAACAGTCCAGAAGGACTCTGGGGTCATATGCTAACCCCATTACAGCTGCATATGGGAGTAGCATCTGTATACCTCCCATTAAAGCAAGCAGTTTTGAGCTAAACCCTCAGCTCATTATCATGGTGCAGCAAAATTGCCAGTATTCCGGTCTTCCACAGGAAGAACCTACTGAGTTTCTGGCACAGTTCTTACAAATTGCTGACACAGCACGTGATAAAGAAGTGGATCAGGATGTCTACAGATTATTACTATTTCCATTTGCTATAAAAGATCAAGCTAAGAGGTGGTTAAATAACCAACCCACAGCCAGCATAAAAACATGGAGACAGTTATCAGACAAATTCCTGAATCAAGTTTACCCTCCAAAAAAGATGACACAGCTAAGGCTGGACATCCAAGGCTTTAAACAAGAGGATCATGAATCCCTTTATAATGCCTGGGAGAGGTACAAAGGGATGCTAAGAAAATGCCCCTCTGAAATATTTTTAGAGTGGGTAAAGTTAGACATCTTCTACTATGGGCTTACAGAAAGAGCTCAAATGTCTCTAGATCACTCGGCTGGTGGATCTATACACATGAGAAAAACAATTGAAGAGGCTCAAGAACTCATAGATACAATTGCTAGAAATCAATATCTGTACTCAAACAGTGAGTCCTCCATAAAAGAAGAGGCTATGGTAGCAACTACTGATCATAATCCCCAAGAACAGATTATTGAACTAAATCAGCAATTACTTCTAATGACAAAACAATTAGCAGAATTCAAGGAGATGCTCCAAGATACTAAAAATACTAACAAGAATATAGAAGCACCATTAAATCAGACAAGACAGCAACTATCTAAACAGATAACAGAAGAATGCCAAGCTATTCAACTAAGGATCGGAAAGACATTGAATAATTCAGCTCAAAATAGTAAAAAGCCAAGAAAGGAACAACTGACAGAGGATGACCAAACCATTGCCCAAAATCCCTCTGAGGATAGCAAGAGCCCAGAGAGGAATAATTCTGGCGTTCAAATGCCAGAAAAGGGAGAAAAGTTGGCGTTAAACGCCCATTCCTTGCCCAGTTCTGGCGTTCAAACGCCAAAAAAGGGTGGGAAGCTGGCGTTAAATGCCCATTCCTTACCCAGTTCTAGCGTTCAAACGCCAATGAGGGATCAGACACCTGCAAGTGCTGATAGTAACCACTCTAAGAAGGCTTCTCCAACCACTTCTGTAGGGAATAAACCTACAGCAACTAAGGTTGAAGAATATAAAGCCAAGATGCCTTATCCTCAGAAACTCTGTCAAGCGGAACAGGATAAACAATTTGCCCACTTTGTAGACTATCTCAGGACTCTTGAAATAAAGATCCCGTTTGCAGAGGCACTTGAGCACGAAATTGTGATCTCAGGCAACGGCGCCAAAAACTCTGTATGCACGTCTTAATAAATCGTTTTTCATTCACAACTTCGATATAGCAACTGGACGAACTCTTATTGATGTACAAGAAGTAACCCTGAGAGTCAATGAGGATGAGTTCAAGTTAAATGTTGTCAAAGCTATGCAGCATCCAGACACATCAATTGACTACATGAGCGCTGATATTATTGACTCTTTGGTGGAAGAGATCAATATGATTGAGAGTCTTGAATCAGAGCTAGAGGACATCTTTAAGGATGTTCAGCCTGATCTGGAGGAACCAGAGGAAATAAAAGAACCTCCAAAAATCTCTCAGGAAGAGGAGAAATCTCCTAAACCTGAGCTCAAACCACTACCACCATCTCTGAAATATGCATTTCTGGGAGAGGGTGACACTTTTCCAGTGATCATAAGCTCTGCTTTAAATCCACAGGAAGAGAAAGCACTAATTCAAGTGCTAAGGACACACAAGACGGCTCTTGGGTGGTCTATAAGTGATCTTAAGGGCATTAGCCCAGCAAGATGTATGCACAAGATCCTATTGGAGGATGATGCTAAACCAGTGGTTCAACCACAGAGGCGGCTAAATCCAGCCATGAAGGAGGTGGTGCAGAAAGAGGTCACTAAGTTACTAGAGGCTGGAATTATTTATCCTATTTCTGATAGCCCCTAGGTGAGCCCTGTCCAAGTTTTCCCCAAGAAGGGAGGCATGACAGTGGTTCATAATGAAAAGAATGAACTGGTTCCCACAAGAACAGTTACAGGGTGGCGCATGTGTATTGACTACAGAAGGCTCAATACAGCCACCAGAAAGGATCATTTTCCTTTACCATTCATAGACCAAATGCTAGAGAGACTAGCAGGCCATGAATACTACTGCTTTTTGGATGGCTATTCAGGCTACAATCAAATTGCAGTGGATCTTCAAGACTAAGAAAAAACAGCATTCACATGTCCATCTGGAGTATTTGCTTACAGAAGAATGCCTTTTGGTTTGTGCAATGCACCTGCAACCTTTCAGAGGTGCATGCTCTCTATCTTCTCTGATATGGTAGAGAAGTTCCTGAAAGTCTTCATGGATGACTTCTCAGTATTTGGAGACTCATTCAACTCCTGTCTTGATCATCTAGCACTTGTCCTGAAGAGGTGCCAAGAGACTAACCTGGTCTTAAACTAGGAAAAATGTCACTTTATGGTGACTGAAGGAATTGTCCTTGGGCACAAAATTTCAAGCAAGGGAATAGAGGTGGATCAAGCCAAGGTAGAGGTAATTGAAAAATTACCACCACCTGCTAATGTTAAGGCAATCAGAAGCTTTCTGGGACATGCGGGATTCTATAGGAGGTTCATAAAGGATTTTTCAAAAATTGCAAAACCTCTGAGCAACCTACTAGCTGCTGATATGCCATTTGTGTTTGACACAGAGTGTCTGCAGGCGTTTCAAACCCTGAAAGCCAAGCTGGTCACAGCACCAGTCATCTCTGCACCTGACTAGACATTACCATTCGAATTAATGTGTGATGCCAGTGACCATGCCATTGGTGCAGTGTTGGGACAAAGGCATAACAAGCTTCTGCACGTCATTTACTATGCCAGTCGTATTCTAAATGACGCACAGAAGAATTACACAACCATAGAAAAGAGTTGCTTGCAGTGGTTTATGCCATTGACAAGTTTAGATCCTATTTAGTAGGATCAAAAGTGATTGTGTACACTGACCATGCTGCTCTTAAATATTTACTCACAAAGCAGGATTCAAAACCCAGGCTCATAAGATGGGTGTTGCTTCTGTAAGAGATTGATATACAAATAAGAGACAGAAAAGGGACGGAGAACCAGGTAGCTGATCACCTGTCCCGGATAGAACCAGTAGCTGGGGCATCCCTCCCTTCTATTGAGATCTCTGAGACCTTTCCAGATGAGCAACTCTTTACCATTCAGGAAGCACCATGGTTTGCAGACATTGCAAATTATAAAGCTGTGAGGTTCATACCCCAGGAGTACAGCAGGGTGCAAAAGAAAAAACTAATTTCTGATGCAAAGTACTACTTGTGGGATGAACCATATCTCTTTAAGAGATGTGCAGACGAAATGATCCGCAGATACATCCCTAGAGAGGAGGCACAGAAGATCCTGTGGCATTGCCATGGATCACAGTATGGAGGACACTTCGGAAGTGAGCGCACAGCCACTAAAGTCCTCCAATGTGGCTTCTACTGGCATACTCTCTATAGAGATGCCCAAGAGTTTGTGTGTAACTGTGACAGTTGCCAAAGAGCTGGCAACTTACCTCATGGTTACGCCATGCCTCAACAAGGGATCTTAGAGATTGAGTTGTTTGATGTATGGGGTATTGACTTCATGGGTCCTTTCCCACCATCATACTCAAACACTTACATTCTAGTGGCAGTAGACTACGTATCTAAATGGGTGGAGGCAATTGCCACACCCACTAATGATATCAAGACTGTGCTGAAGTTCCTCCAGAAACATATTTTCAGCAGATTTGGTGTTCCCAGAGTACTAATCAGTGATGGGGGCACCCATTTCTGCAATAAACAGCTTTACTCTGCTATGGTTCGATATGGAATTAGCCACAAAGTAGCAACTCCGTATCATCCACAGACAAATGGGCAGGCTGAAGTCTCTAATAGAGAACTAAAGAGAATCCTGGAATGAACTGTAATTGTCCGTAGAAAGGATTGGGCAAAGAGCTTGGATGATGCTCTGTGGGCATACAGAACAGCATTCAAGACTCCTATAGGAACCTCTCCATACCAGCTTGTGTATGGCAAGGCCTGTCATCTGCCCGTGGAACTGGAACATAAAGCCTACTGGGCAACCAGATTCCTAAACCTGGATGCTAAGTTAGCTGGTGAGAAAAGATTGCTCCAGCTAAATGAGCTAGAGGAGTTCAGACTCAATGCTTTTGAAAATGCAAAAATTTATAAGGAAAAAGCAAAAAAGTGGCATGACAAGAAATTGTCATCCAGAGTCTTTGAGTCAGGACAAAAAGTTCTGCTATTCAACTCTAGGCTCAGATTATTCTCTGGAAAATTAAAATCCCGGTGGAGGGGACCATATGTGATTACAAGAGTGTCACCATATGGATATGTTGAGCTTCAAGATATTGATTCTGAAAAAAAGTTCATTGTTAATGGACAAAGAATCAAACATTATCTTGAAAGCAATTTTGAGCAAGAATGCTCAAAACTGAGGCTTGAATGAAGCTCAGTAAAAGGTCCAGCTAAAGACAATAAAGAAGCGCTTGCTGGGAGGCAACCCAGCCATTAGCAGGTTATATGTTTTAATTAATACTTGTAGAAATTTGATATACATTTTCTTCAAAGGTTAATCATCAAAATTGAAGGAATTCACAGAGTTACAGAAGGATTCAGTGCAAAAAGTAGAGAAAAGGAGCTTGCTGACAAGAAAACGCCAGTAAAGGGCATTTTGGGCGTTAAACGCCAGAATGGGTACCATTCTGGGCGTTTAACGCCAGTAAAGGTACCATTTTGGGCGTTAAACCCCAGAATGGGTACCATTCTGGGCGTTTAACGCCAGAATTGCAGCATCCTAGGCATTCAGCAAAACGCCCAGTGATAAAGGGGTTTTTGGCGTTTAACGCCAGCTAGGGTACCTGGCTGGGCGTTAAACGCCCATAATGGCCAACAATTGGGCGTTAAACGCCAGAATGGATACCATTCTGGCCGTTTAATGCCAGAAAGGCAGGGGGAGGAGATTTTGTTTCCAAATTCAATTTTTTTTCAAATCTTCATGTTTTAACTCATAATTTTCTGCACAAACATGTTTCAAACTTTCATTATTCGCCCTCAATTTTCAAAAATTCAACAATTCTCTAAATCGTTTTTCAATTTTCTTTCAAATCCTTCCCAAATCTTCTTAAAAAACTCAAGTATCTTTTCAATTTCTTTTCAAATCTTTTCAAACCCATCATATCATCTCTTATATCTTAGATGCATAACCAAATTATCAGATTTAACCTCTTTATATCTTTTTCAATTTAAAATATCATCTTTTTCATATCATGATTTTATTTTCTTTCATCAATCATATCTCTATGGCATATCTCTTTCAAAATTTTTGAAATCCCTCCCCTCCTTTTATAAATACATATTCGGCCAACCCCTCCTCTCCACCATTCGAATTTGCCTCTTCTCCTCTTTCTCCCCTTTCCTTTCTTTTGCTTGAGGGCAAGCAAACCTCTAAGTTTGGTGTGTTTTTTCGTGATCACTGAGCTAAGACTCATCAAGATCATGGCACCTAAGGGAAAGCAAACCAAATCAAGAGGCAAGAAAGAGAGTACTCCAAAGAGTCTTTGGAATTAAGAGAGGTTCCTAATCAAAGAACATGCAGACCATTACCACAAAATAATGGGTCTGAGGTCAGTGATCCCGGAAGTTAAATTCAATCTAAAAGAAGATGAATATCCGGAGATCCAAGAGCAAATTCGAAACAGAGGATGGGAAATTCTAGCTAATCCTGAAACAAAGGTTGGAAGAAACATGGTTCAGGAATTCTACTCAAATCTGTGGCTAACAGATAAGCAGAGAATAACTGGATCTGCCTTTCATACCTACCGAACCATGGTCAGAGGGAGGCTTATTTACTTCCATCTGGACAAAATAAGAGAGGTCTTCAAATTGCCTCAACTACAAGATGATCCAGAATCCTTTAATAGGAGAATGGTGAGAGTAGATAAGGGGTTGGATCAAGTTCTAGAGGACATATGCCTCCCTGGAACTAAGTGAATAACCAATTCAAAAGGTGTCCCAAACCAACTCAAGAGGGGAGATCTCAAACCAGTTACAAGAGGCTGGTTGGACTTCATTGGGCGTTTTATATTGCCCACTAGCAACCGCTCTGAGGTCACTGTCAAAAGAGCAGTGATGATTCATTGTATTATGCTTGGAAAAGAAATGGAGATTCATCATCTGATTTCTTGTGAGATTTACACAATTGCAAACAAGAACTCCACTGAAGCCAAACTGGCCTACCCAAGCTTAATTTTTCTGCTATGTAAAGATGCTGGGGTGAGGATGGGAGTAGATGAATTCATCCCAATCGAACACCCAATCACCAAGAAGTCAATGGAAGGACAAGTGCAAGACAACTCCATAAAAAGGAGGGCGTAGGAGTTCCTCCCAGAAATTCCTGAAATTGACTACTGGACCCGCCTAGAAGCATCTGTTACCAAGCTGAAAGAAGCTATGGAATAACTTAAGGAAGAACAGCAGAATCAAAACTGCATGCTCTGCAAACTGCTGAAGGAACAGGAGAAGCAGGGGCATGAGCTACAGGTGCTAAAGCGCCAGAAGCTCTCCCTTGAAGGACCAAACACCCCACAGATTGAGGGAGCATCCACTTCTCAAAATCAAGGTTGTTGAGTCCTAACTCTGTGATAACCTTTATTATTAAGAGTCTATTTTAAGAGTCATTTATTTTTCTATTTTTTTTTAATTTTCCGTCTTCTATTATTATTAGAGTGCTCTTATATTTATTTTTGAGTCTTATTGTCATTCCATGATTAATAAAATTTAAAGTTTATGTCTTAAAGCTATGAATGTCCTATGAATCCATCACCTTTCTTAATTGAAAAGTGTTTTTAATTGAAAAAGAAAAAGAAGTACATGAATTTCAAATTTTAAAACAGTTTAATTATTTTGATGTGGTGGCAATACTCTTGTTTTCTGAATGAATGCTTGAACAGTGCATATGTTTGAATTTGTTGTTTATGAATGTTAAAATTGTTGGCTCTTGAAAGAATGATGGAAAAGGAGAAATGTTATTGATAATCTAAAAAATAAAAAAATTGATTCTTGAAGCAAGAAAAAGCAGTGAATAGAAAAAAAGAAAGAAAAAGAAAGAAAAAGCAAGCAGAAGAAGCCAATAGCCCTTTAAACCAAAAGGCAAGGGTAATAAAAAAGATCCAAGGCTTTGAGCATCAGTGGATAGGAGGGCCCTCAGGAATGAAATCCTGGCCTAAGCGGCTAAACCAAGCTGTCCCTAACCATGCGCTTGTGGCGTGAAGGTGTCAAGTGAAAACTTGAGACTGAGCGGTTAAAGTCATGGTACAAAGCAAAAAGAGTGTGCTTAAGAGCTCTGGACACCTCTAATTAGGGACTATAGCAAAGCTGAGTCACAATCTGAAAAGGTTCACCCAGTTATGTGTCTGTGGCATTTATGTATCCGGTGGTAATACTGGAAAACAAAATGCTTAGGGTCATGGCCAAGACTCATAAAGTAGCTGTGTTTAAGAATCAACATACTTAACTAGGAGAATCAATAACACTATCTGGATTCTGAGTTCCTATAGAAGCCAATCATTCTGAACTTCAAAGGATAAAGTGAGATGCCAAAACTGTTCAGAGGCAAAAAGCTAAAAGCCCCGCTCATCTAATTAATACTGATCTTCATAGATGTTTTTGGAATTTATTGTATATTCTCTTCTTTTTATCCTATTTGATTTTCAGTTGCTTGCGGACAAGCAACAATTTAAGTTTGGTGTTGTGATGAACGGATAATTTATACACTTTTTGGCACTATTTTTAGTATGTTTTTAGTATATTTTAGTTAGTTTTTATTATATTTTTATTAGTTTTTATTTAAAATTCACTTTTCTGGACTTTACTATGAGTTTGTGTGTTTTTCTGTGATTTCAGGTATTTTCTGGCTAAAATTGAGGGACCTGAGCAAAAATCTGATTCAGAGACTGAAAAAGGACTGCAGATGCTGTTGGATTCTGACCTCCCTGCACTCAAAGTGGATTTTCTGGAGCTACAGAAGCCCAATTGGCACGCTCTCAATTGCGTTGGAAAGTAGACATTCTGGGCTTTCCAGAAATATATAATAGTTCATACTTTGCCCAAGATTTGATGACACAAACCGGTGTTCCAAGTCAGCTTAAGAATTATGGCGTTTAAGGCCAGAACTGGCATAAAAGCTGGAGTTAAACGCCCAAACTGGCACAAAAGCTGGCGTTTAACTCCAAGAAAAGTCTCTACACATGAAAGCTTCAATGCTCAGCCCAAGCACACACCAAGTAGGCCCCGGAAGTGGATTTTTACACTAAACACCCTAGCTTACTCATTTTCTGTAACCCTAGGTCACTAGTTTACTATAAAAACTACTTTTAGTGATTCATCTTGTACCTCATGACACTTTACATGTTTCATATTGTATCTTCTATGCATGAGTCTCTAAACCCCATTGTTGGGGGTGAGGAGCTCTACTGTTCTTCATGAATTAATGCAATTACTACTGTTTTCCATTCTATCACGCTTACTTCTATTCTAAGATATTCATTCGCACTTCAACCTGATGAATGTGATGATCCATGACAATCATCATCATTCTCACCTATGAACGCATGCTTGACAACCACCTCCGTTCTACATGCAATCAAGCTTGAATGTGTATCTCTTGGGTTTCTAATCTAAGATTGGAACCTTCGTGGTATAGGCTAGAATTATTGGCGGCCATTCTTGAGATCCGGAATATCTAAACCTTGTCTGTGGTATTCTGAGTAGGATCTGGGAAGGGATGACTGTGACGAGCTTCAAACTCGCGAGTGTTGGGCGTAGTGACAGATGCAAAAGGATCAATGGATCCTATTCCATCATGATCGAGAACCGACAGATGATTAGCCGTGCGGTGACAGCGCATTTGGAACATTTTCACTAAGAGGACGGGAAGTAGCCATTGACAACGGTGATGCCCAACATAAAGCTTGCCATGGAAGGGGCCTTGCGTGTATGAAGAAGAAGACAGTAGGAAAGCAGAGATTCAGAAGACAAAGCATCTCCAAAACCTCAACCTATTCTTCATTACTGCATAACAAGTATTTATTTCACGTTCTTTTACTTTTTACAATTAAATCTGAGAATTATTGATATCCTGACTAAGAGTTACAAGATAACCATAGCTTGCTTCAAGCCGACAATCTCCGTGGGATCGACCCTTACTCACGTAAGGTATTACTTGGACGACCCAGTGCACTTGCTGGTTAGTTGTGTGGAATTGCAACAGTGTGATTGTGATTTCGTGCACCAGGCAGCTACTCTGGATGTGATTCTCAGTTGGAAAGCTCACCACCATTTCTTCCTGTCCCCTTTCCCCTGTTATGCTTCTACATTCCCAGGTCATTTACTGCATTTTTCTTTCAATTCTGTTAAGTTCATTTAATTATGTTAATTTTGCTTAGTTATACTTAGTTAGATATGCATGTTGTAGTGGATTATAGGTTGTTAGGTAGGCTGAACATATTTTGTAGAGGAATTAGGTCTAGAAAAGCTTTGTTGTTTTGAATGTGTTTGGAATAAATTTTTGTTAATTGTTTGTTAAATGATCATGAATGCTGTTTGAGTTTTTGTGAATCTGTGATTGGATGATAATGATTTTCTTCTTTTCTGAATCGAATTGTGAACTACTGCTATTATGTTAATTTATTTTGTGCAATGATGATGATGAATTTAGATTGTGCACTCAAGTTGTTTGTTGCTTATTTCATATGGATGAATATGTGAATTTTGTTTAATTGTTATTGTATTCATATGGATATTGATTTGATTGAGTGAATTTGGGAAATATGCTAAATTACTGCTGAAATGCTGCCGAAATTTGTTTAAATTTGTTTCACTATTAGTTTTTCATTTAAGTTAAATCTCCTCATCTTTCTATGGAATTCAATTACACTGAAATTTAGAATTGAGACTTGTGAGTACTCTAATTAGGCATGACTAGTAGACAAATTATGCAAAACTGCTGTGTTAAGGAAAAGGGAGAAAAACTCCATCAATAGAGATAATACAGACCTGCTTTCATTTCAGCCAGAAGCTTAGAGTATTGCTGTTTACACAACTAATTGTGATGTAATTTAACACATACATTATGCTTTTATTTTCAATTTTTTTTGGTATGTCACGCTGATCATCATATCGGTCCTCTGGTTTTCAAACCACACCATGGTTCTCTAGGCCACTTTTTTCTCTTGTTCGTATGTATTTATTTACATATTTCTTTCTTCTTTTTGCATAATTAACGATCCTTATTTTGTGTTATTCAGTGCATGGCGAACCCTTTTTAGGAGTTATCAGAGTATGCTACAATATTGCACTAAATAAGTATTATTCATTTCTATGATATTGCAGTAAATAGGTATTACTCATTTCTATGTTGTCTTTGATGCTTATAGTTAATTAGTTATTAATCTATAGTACTCAGATTCATTCTTTGCCTTTGTAGCAAGAGTCCTATAAACCAAACAACATCAAAGGCTATGCTGACACAGATGATCAGCATCATCTTTAGGAGAATGGAAACCAATCTGGTGGGGCTTATTTTTATTCTTTATTATTAACTGTATGAGTTTATCAAGGACTAAAAATATGACTTTTTTCTGTTATAAATTTTTTAATTTGTTATTTTGTTAATTGTTACTTTCCTTTTGTGACTACATAATCTTCTTGTCTATCACTTGTTTGGCAGAATATTTCAGCTCAGGCAGATGGTGAAGAGTAAGAAATTGTAAGTACTCATTCTAGCCCAAGGCCATCTAGTCATGGAACTAATGGAAGAACTGTATCAGTTTATGTTTATTACTCTATATATACACCCATATGCAGAAAGGTATTCCTAACTATTAATTTATCATGCAACTGGCTTGGGAGTGATTTATTAAGTAGTAATATAGAGCATGTTGTTATTCTAATACTGGACAAAGTGAGTTACTAGAAGCCATGGGGTTGGGAAAGGACATGGTAAGAATTTTAGAGTTCGTATTCATTGTTGAATAATATGAGTATAGTTTTTTGTTTTTCCTGTGCATTTTTAAAGGAAAAACAAATCTTGTTTCTTAAGCTAGTGTTTTCTGGTTGGTGCTCTTTTCAGGTGTGTGCCACTTATTAGAAGCTTCTTCATGACCATGAGAAAGGAGCTGAATGAACATGATGGAGTTTGTAATTTGTAGTTTACATTTTGGAGATTTATAATTCCTTGTTTTTCTTGTCCTATATATCTATCTAGTTCATTAGGGTTCTTCAATATGTTTATCACTTTTGTAACGATTTTTGGTTTTTTGTATCAGAAAAATTTGTTACAAAATATCACTTTGAATTGTAACATTTCTGTTTTTTGTTACAAAAACTTTTTTTAATGGGACATACTGCAACGGTCCCTTTTTTGTTACAAAATCCTTTTGTTTCAAAATTTCGATTTTTTGTAACAATTTTTTTTGTTACAAATATTGCTTTTCCTTGTAGTGTTTTAAGAGCAAACTCAAGGATTAGAACAACTCGATTTGGTGATGTGTTTAAAAGGAAACATAGAATCCTTAGAAGGCTTCAAGGGATTGTGACTAGTTTAGGGTACTCTCAGAATTCCTTTCTTGATAAGCTGCAGAAAGAATTTTGGTCGGAATATTAGCACATTCTCATTCAAGAAGAAATTCTTTGGTTCCAAAAAGCTAGGTGCAAGTGGATCGAGTTTGGTGATAGAAACACAAAATTTTTTCATGGCTCGACTATGATTAGAAGGCGTAGGAACAAGATTACCTCTCTACAGAATGACAGTGGTGACTGGGTAACTGATAAGGCAACTCTGGAGAGTCTGACTACCAGTTTCTTCTTAAATCTCTATACAGACAACCCTAATCATACCCCTTTTATTCTTAAAAATATGTTTCCCCCCATGAGTAGCTCCGACAACAACATCATGAGCCAGAATGTGACTGATGAGGAAATGAAAGATGCTATTTTTGGTATGGGTAGTTGGAAGGCCCCGGCAGAGACGAGCTTCAAGCCATCTTCTACCAGAGCCAATGGAATAAAGTTGGCACCGATGTCTGTGAGTTAACCAAAAATATTTTTCAAGACCCGAACAAGATCAAAGAGGTAAAAGAGACGCTTATCACTCTTATTCCCAAAGTAGAACATGTCTCACATCTAAAACAGCTAAGGCCCATCAGCCTTTGCAATGTCTCTTATAAGGTGGTTACTAAGATTCTTGCTAACCGGTTGAGAAGAGTCATGGACAAATTGGTTATGCCTAATCAGTGCAGCTTTGTCTCCGGAAGACATAGTTCCGATAACATAGTCATCACTCAAGAGGTCATTCACTCTATGAGACAGAAAAAAGGGAAAAAAGGTTGGATGACCATCAAGATTGACTTGGAGAAAGCATACGACAGGTTAAAGTGGGAGTTTATCAAAGAGACCCTCATCGATATTGGGCTTCCCCAAACCTTTATCAATCTTATCCTCTCTTGTATCTCGACTGCTAGGATGAGGGTTATATGGAATGGAGAAAATTTGGATGAATTCTCACCTTTCAGAGGTATTAGACAAGGAGACCCCATCTTCCCGTACATTTTTGTGCTTTGTATTGAAAGACTATCCCAACTCATTAGTACAGCAGTGGAACAAGGATTTTGGAAACCTATTCGACTGAAGAAGGATGGTCCCCCTATCTCGCACCTGTGCTTCACGGATGATATTATTTTGTTTGCTGAGGCCAATCTAGATCAAGCTAATATCATTAATAAATGTCTCGAGGTTTTCTGTGATAGCTCGGGTCAGAGTGTCAGCAGAGAGAAAACCAGGGTCTTTTTCTCTAAGAATGTGGGACACAATGTTCGAACAGAGGTGAGCAATATCCTGCAGTTTGCCAGAACTGATGACTTAGGAAAATACTTAGGCGTTCCTATTCTTTACTCCAAAGTGTCTAAGCATACCTTTGAGGGCATCGTCAACAAGCTTCATGCCAAGCTCAATTCTTGGAAAGCTTCCTCTCTTTCTCTTGCTGGAAGAGTAACTCTGGTGAAATGTGTCCTATCCTCTATGCCTTTATATAATATGCAATCTACTATTTTACCTTCTGCTACTTATAATATTATTGACCGTATCTGCAGGAATTTCCTCTGGGGAGACATAGAACAAACCAAGAAGATACATCTCCTTAGTTGGAAGAAAGTCTGCGAGCCAAAAAATTTTGGTGGTTTGGGCATTAGACACGCAAGCCAAATGAATCAAGCCTTTATGATGAAGGCTGGATGGGGGCTTATTGAGAGGAAGGATGCTCTCTGGGCTAGAGTCCTTAGATCAAAATATGGCAGCGGCACAGATATCATTCCTAAAGTGGAAAGAAAGCGAAGCAACTCAAATCTTTGAAAGGGTATCTTCTCTGCCTGGGACAATGTCCAATGCAATTGCATTTGGAGAATTGGCGATGGCTCCTAAATTCGCTTATGGGATCATTGCTGGTTACCAGGTGTAGGACGTCTAAGCGAGATCACAAGCCAGGTAAGTAATAATGTCAATTATTCTGATATGGTGATGGATTTTCTTAACATCGCAGGGCAGTGAGACGTTGGGAAGCTTCAGGAGATGCTGCCAGAGGACACTATCAAGAAGATTGTTACTATTTCTCCCCCGTCCCCGTGGAAAGGAGTTGATTGCATTGCCTGGGATCCCTCCTCGGATGGATCATTTAGTACCAAATCAACTTATCAAAATCTCATGGAAGCCCACGATACTCCCAATAAGATCTTCCGGTTGGTGTGGTATTGGCATGGACCTGAGCATGTCAGAACCTTTCTCTGGCTGGTGGCACGCAACGCCATCCTTACAAACTTGAAAAGAAGATACAGACACTTGACCACTAATGATGCTTGCCCTCGGTGCAGAAACCAGGAAGAATCAGTCATTCATGTGCTTCGAAACTGTTTCAATGCTAGGAACATGTGGCAAATGCTTATCCCCCCTGATGGTAGTAACTCCTTCTTCAACACAAACCTCAATGAATGGTTATTACTAAACCATACTTCTAATAACAACTGGTCATACTTATTTGGTATTACTGTGTCATCCTTGTGGTACTTCTGGAATAAACTTGTTTTCAATGGATAAACTGTTCCTACCACCAGTGTTATTTGATAAACTCCATTTTTAGGGTTTGTCTTATACTTAATTTAGTGGATTTTTCATCTACTCTCATATTTATTCATACAATTTGTATGGTTTTATGATTCCTTCCCAATTTTATCCTATGAATGAAAGCATGCTTCCAAGGCCTTAAAATCACTAATTTCTGATCCTCTCTTATTACCATTCGATGCCGTGATGTGTTTGTTAAGTGATTTCAGAGATTATAGGGCAGGAATGGCTTAGAGGATGGAAAGGAAGCATGAAAAAGTGGAAGGAACACAAGAAAATGAAGATTTGAGAAGCTGATGCCGACGTGCATGCATGGACGACGCATGCGCGTGATCGCGCCAAACTCCGAGCGACGCGTACACGTGACATGACACGTACGTGTGACCATTGCATCTTCAAAGTGACGCGAACGCGTGGCTGACGCGAATGCGTGACGAGCGGCACGTGCCTCATTAAAGAAAAATCACTGGGGGTGATTTTTGAGCTGACTTTTTGGCCCAGTTTCGAGCCCAGTATGTAGATAAGAGGCTGGGAGTGAAGGAGGATATGGGGGATGACCATTCATACACTTTAGTTTTAGTTTAGATGTAGAATTCTAGAGAGAAAAGCTCTCTCATCTCTTTAGATTAGGGTTCGTAGTTTTCTTCCTTTTAGATCTAGATCTCATTCTTCCTTTGCTTTAATTTTCCGTTTACTTTTATTTGTTCTAGCATTTTACTTCTTTTGTTAATTCCTTTATTTTGTTAATTTTAGTTCATGCACTCTTTTGTTGATTTCAATTCTCTTTTAATGCAATTTATGATTTCCATGTCTTTTTATATTTGCCTTGATTTCTATTGTTGATTTCTTACCTTGATTAGTTATAGCTTCCTTTAATTCTTGCAATTGATTATGTTTACTTTTATTGCCCTCTATGTGTTTGATGAAATATTTCTTTTAGTCATGAGTTAGATTTTTCTCCTCTTGGTTTGGGTTGAGTAATTAGAGACTCTTGAGTTATCAAACTCTTTTGTTGATTTCTAATTGGAAGTTGCTCATTGACTTGAATGCCACTAAAGCTAGTCTTTCCTTATGATTTGACTAGACTTGTGGACTCAAGTTAATTGTATTCACTTGACTTTCCTTCATAGTTAGAGATTAACTAAGTGGGAGCAATGAATAATTCTTGTCACAATTGATGGTGATAAAGAGGATAGGACTTCTAGTTCTCATTCCTTGCCAAGAGCTTTCTTAGCTATTAGTTTATTTCTTTTTCCATTTACATTTCTTGTTCCTTATTATAAAAATCCCAAAACATTCCTTCGTAGCCAATAATAAAGCACTTCATTATGATTTCTAGGGAGAACGACCCGAGATTAATACTCTCGGTTATTTTTATTGGGGTTGAACTAGTGACAACCATATTAAATTTGATTTGAGGATTCATTGTTGGTTTAGAACTATACTTGCAACGTAATTATTTTTTGTGAAATTCTTTACCGACAATTTTCTTCTATCAAATTTTTGGGGCTGTTACCGGGGAATTGCAATGGTGTTATGTTATTGGCTATTGTGAATATGTTCATATTGTGAATATCTTACTTTTTGGTTATTTCTAGGTCTTGTTAGTAATTAGGAATTTACTCTTTCTTTGCCTTTTTGAGATTTTTGTTTTGATTTTCTCTTTTCCATATGAATTCTCATCCTTGTGATTTTGGATATGGTTATGACTATCTTATAGGTAATGGAAACTTGAATGATGACTCACATTATAGGAGGGAAGAATTCTTGAGAAAGGATCCATATCCATATGAACAATCACCATGGCAACCTCCTCAACCAAGCTACTATGATTGCAACCCCTTCTACAATGCATATCATTCCAATGGATATGATGGTTGGTGCACGGAATTGTGATCACACTTTTCACAACTCCGGTATAACTAACCAGCAAGTGCACTGGGTCGTCCAAGTAATAAAACCTTACGCGAGTAAGGGTCGATCCTAAAAATATTTTTTCGAAAATTATGAGAGAGAAAAACAACAAAATGAAACAAAACATAAAAATTTAAGATCAAAACAAATAATGCAAGCAAGAACACTTTGAATGCCAAGATGAACACCAAGAACACTTTGAAGATCATGATGAACATCAAGAACATGTTTTTTTTTTTGAAAATTTTTAAGAAAAGAAAGACATGCAAGACACCAAACTTAAGAACTTTTGTACTAGGGACACTAACAATTAAAAATGCACAAGAAAATAAGAAAAGACATAAAGCAAGAAAAATTAAAGATTAAACAAGGAAAATCATCAAGAACAACTTGAAGATCAAAGAACACAATGCATGAATTTTCGAAAATCTAAGAAAAATTAAAAACATGCAGTTGACACCAAACTTAAAATTTGACACTAGACTCAAACAAGAAACACAAAATTTTTTTTATATTTTTTCTCGAAAATAAAAATAAAAAGCTTAAACATAAAATAAAAGTACCCAATCTAAGCAACAAGATGAACCGTCAGTTGTTCAAACTCGAAAAATCCTCGGCAATGGCGCCAAAAACTTGGTGCACGGAATTGTGATCACACTTTTCACAACTTCGGTACAACTAACCAGCAAGTGCACTGGGTCGTCCAAGTAATAAAACCTTACGCGAGTAAGGGTCGATCCTACGGAGATCGCCGGCTTGAAGCAAGCTATGGTCATCTTGTAAATCTTAGTCAGGAAGATCCAATTGGTTATGAGTTTTGATAATTGAAAGATAAATAAAACGTAAATTAAAATAAAGATACTTATGTAATTCATTGGTGGGAATTTCAGATAAGCATTTGGAGATGCTTTGTTGCTTCTGAACCTCTGCTTTCCTATTGTCTTCATCCAATCATGCGTGCTCCCTTCCATGGCAAGCTGTATGTTGGTGGATCACCATTGTCAATGACTACCATCCATCCTCTCAGTGAAAATGGTCCAGGTACAGTTTCTGTACGGTTAATCAACTGTCGGATCTCTCGTCTCGGATGAAAAATACTATGCACAGCTACCGCATGGCTAATCATCTGTCGGTTCTCACTTGTGTCGGAATAGGATCTCTCTATCCTTTTGCACATTGTCACTACGCCCAACATTCGTGAGTTTGAAGCTCGTCACAGTCATCCCGTCCCAGATCTTACTCGGAATACCATAGACAAGGTTTAGACTTTCCAGATCTCAGGAATGCTGCCAATTGGTTCTAGCCTCAACCACGAAGGATCTAATCTCAAGGATTCGAATGCTCTTTTGTCAGGAGAGGCAAGTCAAATCCGTGGATCAGAGACCCAAGAGATTATACTCCGGCTGTCGTCCAATGACTACATTGAACATCATGTAGACCGCTTGTAGTTGTCAGGCACGCGGATCTTGGCTAAGCGAGTAACAAAGATAGTGAGTGATTGTCACGGGTCACCCCTTCATTATGACTTAACTGAATTAAGTACGAGAGTATATCTTGGAGAAGAAGTAAGCGTGAATTGAAAGAGAAACAATAGTACTTGAATTAATTCATGAAGAATAGCAGAGCTCCGCACCTTAATCTATGAGGTGTAGAAACCCCACCGTAGAAAATACATAAGAGAAAAAGGTCTAGGCATGGCCGAATGGCCAGCCTCCAAATGTGAAAAATGGAATAAGCCTAAAAGTCCAAAGATATATATACAATAGGAAAGACTACTATTTATACTAAACTAGTTACTAAGGATTACAGAAATTGAGTAACTAAGTGCAGAAATCCATTTTCGGGGTCCACTTGGTGTGTGCTTGGGCTGAGCATTGAGCTTTACACGTGCATAGGCCTTTTCTGGAGTTAAACACCAGCTTGGATGCCAGTTTGGGCGTTTAACTCCAGTTCTGGTGCCAGTTTGGGCGTTTTACGCCAAAAAAGGGTCTTTGGCTGGCGTTGAACGCCAGTTTGGGCCATCAAATCTCGGGTAAAGTATAAACTATTATATATTTATGGAAAGCCCAAGATGTCTACTTTCCAACGCAATTAAGATCGCGCCAATTCGGCTTCTGTAGCTCCAGAAAATCTACTTCGAGTGTAGGTGGGTTAGAATCCAACAGCATCTGCAATCCTTTCTCAGCCTCTGAATCAGACTTTTGCTCAGGTCCCTCAATTTCAGCCAGAAAATACCTGAAATTACAGAAAAATACAAAAACTCATAGTAAAGTCCAGAAATGTGATTTTTGCATAAAAACTAATAACAATATAATAAAAAGTAACTAAAACATGCTAAAAACTACCTAAAAACAATGTCAAAAAGCGTATAAATTATCCGCTCATCACAACACCAAACTTAAATTGTTGCTTGTCCCCAAGCAACTAAACACAAAATAGGATAAAAAGAAGAGAGAATACAATAAATTTCAAAATATCAATAAAGCTTAGTTCCAATTAGATGAGCGGGACTAGTAGCTTTTTGCTTCTGAACAGTTTTGGCATCTTACTTTATCCTTTGAAGTTCAGAATGATTGGCATCCATATAAACTCAGAATTCAGATAGTGTTGTTGATTCTCTTAGTTTAGTATGTTGATTCTTGAATACAGCTACTTTATGAGTCTTGGCCGTGACCCTAAGCATTTTGTTTTCCAGTATTACCACCGGATACATAAATGCCATAGACACATAACTGGGTGAACCTTTTCAGATTGTGACTCAGCTTTGCTAGAGTCCCCAGTTAGAGGTGCCCAGAGTTCTTAAGCACACTCTTTTTGCTTTGGATCACGACTTTAACCACTTAATCTCAAGCTTTTCACTTGGACCTTCATGACACAAGCACATGGTTAGGGACAGCTTGATTTAGCCGCTTAGGCCAGGATTTTATTCCTTTGGGGCCCTCTTATCTACTGATGCTCAAAGCCTTGGATCCTCTTTCCCCTTGCCTTTTAGTTTAAAGGGTTACTGGCTTTTTATGCTTGCTTTTTCTTTTTCTTTCTTTTTTTCTTTATTTTTCGCCCTTTTTTTTTGCAAGCTTTGTGTTTTTCACTGCTTTTTCTTGCTTCAAGAATCAATTTTATGATTTTTCAGATTATCAATAACATTTATCTTTTTTCATTATTCTTTCAAGAGCCAACAATTTTAACATTCATAAACTTTACTATAAAAAATATGCACTGTTCAAGCATTCATTCAGAAAACAAAAAGTATTGCCACCACATCAAAATAATTAAACTATTTTCAAGATAGAATTCGAAATTTATGTACTTCTTTTTCTTTTTCAGAAAACATTTTTCATTTAAAAAGGTGAAAGATTCATGGAACATTCATAGCTTTAAGACATAGACACTAAACACTAATGATCATGTAATGAAGACACAAACATAGTCAAAACATAAAGCATAAAAACCAAAAACAGAAAAGAAAATAAACAAGGAGATTAAAGAACGGGTCCACCTTAGTGATGGCGGCTAGTTCTTCCTCTTGAAGATCCTATGGAGTGTTTTAGCTCCTCAATATCTCTTTCTTGCCTTTGTTGCTCCTCCCTCATGGCTTTTTGATCTTCTCTAATTTCATGGAGGATGATGGAGTGCTCTTGGTGCTCCAGTCTCAGTTGCTCTATATTGGAACTCAATTCTCCTAAAGAGGTGTTGAGTTGCTCCCAATAGTTGTTGGAGGGAAATGCATCCCTTGAGGCATCTCAGGGATTTCTTGATGAAAAATTTCCTCATGCTCTTGTTGAGGTCCATGAGCAGGCTCTCTTGTTTGCTCCATCCTCTTTTTAGTGATGGGCTTGTCCTCTTCAATGAGGATGTCTTCCTCTATGACAATTTTGGCTGAATTGCATAGGTGACAGATGAGATGAGGAAAGGCTAACCTTGCCAAAGTGGAGCACTTGTTAGCCACCTTGTATAGTTCTAGAGGTATGATCTCATGAACTTCCACTTCCTCTCCATTCATGATACTATAGATCATGATAGCCCGGTCCACGGTAACTTCAGACCGGTTGCTAGTAGGAATGATAGAGCGTTGGATGAACTCTAACCATCCTCTAGCCACGGGCTTGAGGTCAAGCCTTCTCAGTTGAACCGGCTTGCCTTTGGAGTCTCTTTTCCATTGAGCTCTTTCCACACAGATGTCCATGAGGACTTGGTCCAACCTTTGATCAAAGTTGACTCTTCTAGTGAAAGGATGAGAATCTCCTCTCATTATTGGTAAGTTGAACGCCAACCTCACAGTTTCCGAACTGAAATCCAAGTATTTCTCTCGAACCATTGTGAGCCAATTCTTTGGGTTCGGGTTCACACTTTGATCATGGTTCTTAGTGATCCATGCATTAAAATAGAACTCTTGAAGCATTAAGATTCTGACTTGTTGGATGGGGTTGCTGAGAGCTTCCCAACCTCTTCTCCGAACCTCACGTTGGATCTCTGGATACTCATTCTTTTTGAGCATGAAGGGAACCTCATGGATCACCCTTTTCTTGGCCACAACTTCATAGAAGTGGTCTTGATGGACCTTTGAGATGAATCTCTCCATCTCCCATGACTCGAAGGTGGAAGCAACTGCCTTCCCTTTCCTCTTTCTAGAGGTTTCTCCGGCCTTAGGTGCCATTAATGGTTATGGAAAAATAAAAAGCAGAGCTTTTTTCCACACCAAACTTAAAAGGTTTTCTCGTCCTCGAGCAAAAGAAGAAAAAAAGGAGGAGAAGAAGAAGAAATGGAGGAGATAGAGGGGTGTTTTGAATTCGGCCAAGGGGGTTTAAGTGTTTATGATGTGTGAAATTGAAGGTGGTAAGGAGGGGTATTTATAGGGTAAGAGAGAGAGGAAATTCGTGTAAGAAGGGGTTAGGTTTGGGAGGAAATGTTTTGAATTTGAATGGTGAGGTAGGTGGGGTTTTATGATGGGTTTTTGGGGAGTAGAGTGTTATGGAAAGATGTGAAGAGGAGAGAAAAAGAGTTGGAGTAGGTGGGGATCCTGTGGGTCCACAGATCCTGAGGTGTCAAGGAATGCTGGTCCCTGCACCTTTCTGGCGTTTAAACGCCCTTGGTGTGTCATTTCTGGCGTTTAACGCCAGCTCTGCTGCCTTTCATGGTGTTAAACGCCAGGCTGATGCCCCTTTCTGGCGTTTAACGCCAGCCAGATACCCTTTTCTGGCGTTAAATGCCAGTCTGTCTGCCAATTCTGGCGTTTAACGCCCAGAATGCTGCTAGACTGGTGTTAAACCCCTATTTTGCTATTCTTACTGGCGTTTAAATGCCAGTAAGCCTGTCCTCCAGGGGTGTGCTATTTTTGATGCTGTTTTTGATTCTGCTTTAATTCTGCAGCTGTTTTTATTACTCCACATAATCATCAACCTAAAGAAAACATAAAATAACAATGGAAAATGAAATGAAAAAGTAATTAACATAGATAAATAAGATTGGGTTGCCTCCCAATAAGCGCTTCTTTAATGTCAATAGCTTGACAGTGAGCTCTTATAGAGCTTCACAAACACTCAGAGCATGATGGTGGCCTCCCAACACCAAACTTAGAGTTTGAATGTGGGGGCTCTGCTTGACTCTGTATTGAGAGAAGCTTTTCATGCATCCTCTCCAGGGTTACAGAGGAAGATCATTGAGCCTTAAACACAAGGTAGTCCTCATTCATTTGAAGGACTAACTCTCCTCTACCCACATCAATCACAGCTCTTGCTGTGGCTACGAAGAGCCTTTCAAGGATGATGCATTCATCCTCATCCTTGCTAGTGTCTAGGATTATGAAGTCAGCAGGGATGTAAAGGCCTTCAACCTTCACTAAGACATCCTCTACAAGTCCATAAGCCTGTTTCATTGATTTGTCTGCCATCTTTAATGAGATTCTTGCAGCTTGTACCTCAAAGATCCCTAGTTTTTCCATTACAGAGAGTGGCATTAGGTTTATACCTGACCCCAGGTCACATAGAGCCTTCTCAAAGGTCATGGTGCCTATGGTACAAGGTATTAAGAACCTTCCAGGATCCGGTTTCTTCTGAGGTAATTTCTGCTAAACCAAGGTATTCAGTTTATTGATGAGCAATGGAGGTTCATCCTCCCAAGTCTCATTACCAAATAACTTGGCATTCAGCTTCATGATTGTTCCTAGATACCGAGCAACATGCTCTTCAGCAATATCTTCATCCTTTTCAGAGGAAGAATACTCATCAGAGTTCATGAATGGCAATAGTAAGTTCAGTGGAATCTCTATGGTCTCTGGATGAGCATCAAATTCCTTTGGTTCCTCATTCTCATCAGAGCTCATGAATGGCAACAGTAAGTTTAGTGGAATCTCTATGGTCTCTGTATGAGCCTCAGATTCATTTGGTTCCTCATTAGGGAACTCCTTAGTGGTCAGTGGACGTCCAACAAGGTCTTCCTCACTGGAAATCACTGCCTTTTTACTCTCTCCAGGTTCGGCCACTTTGGATATAGTTATGGCCTTGCACTCTCTTTTGGGATTCTCTTCTGTACTGCTTGGGAGAGTATTAGGAGGAGTTTCAGTAACTCTTTTACTCAGCTGACCTACTTGTGCCTCCAAATTTCTGATGGAGGACCTTGTTTCAGCCATGAAACTGAGAGTGGTCTTAGATAGATCAGAGACTATGGTAGGCTCTGCTTAGAATTCTCTGTCTGTTGCTGAGAACATGAGGGAAAAGGCTTGCTATTGCCAAACCTATTTCTCCCACCATTATTATTATTGAAGCCTTGTTGAGGCTTCTATTTATCCTTCTATGAGAAATTTGGATGATTTCTCCATGAAGGATTATAGGTGTTTCCATAGGATTCTCCCATGTAATTCACCTCTTCCATTGCAGGATTCTCAGGGTCATAAGTTTCTCCTTCAGATGAGGCTTTTTTAGTACTACTGGATGCAGCTTGCATTCCAGTCAGATTCTGAGAAATCATATTGACTTGCTGAGTTAATATTTTATTCTGAGCCAATATGGCATTCAGAGTATCAATCTCAAGAATTCCTTTCTTCTGAGTCATCCCATTATTCACAGGATTTCTTTCAGAAGTATACATGAACTGGTTATTTGTAACCATTGCAATGAGTTTCTGGGCTTCTGTAGGTGTTTTCTTCAGATGAAGAGATCCACCAACAGAGTGGTCCAATAACATCTTGGACAATTCAAACAGACCATCATAGAATATACATAAGATGCTCCATTCTGAAAGCATGTCAGAAGGACACCTTCTGATCAATTGCTTGTATCTTTCCCAAGCTTCATAGAGGGATTCACCTTCCTTCTGTCTGAAGGTTTGGACTTCCACTCTAAGCTTACTCATCTTTTGAGGTGGAAAGAATTTGGCCAAGAAAGCATTGACCAACTTTTTCCAAGAGTTCAGGCTTTCTTTAGGTTGTGAGTCCAACATATCCTAGCTCTGTCTCTTACAGCAAAGGGGAAAAGCAGAAGTCTGTAGACCTCGGGATTAACCCCATTGGTCTTAACAGTGTCACAGATTTGTAAGAATTCAGCTAAGAACGGATGAGGATCTTCTAATGGAAGTCCATGAAACTTACAATTCTGCTGCATTAGAGATACTAATTAAGGCTTAAGCTTAAAGTTGTTTGCTCCAATTGCAGGAATTGAGATGCTTCTTCCATAGAAGTTGGAAGTTGGTGCAGTAAAGTCACCAAGCATCTTCCTTGCATCTCCACCATTGTTGTTGGGTTCGGATGCCATGTCTGCTTCTTTTTCAAAATTTTCTGTAAGGTCCTCTTCGGAGTGTTATGCTTTAGCTTCTCTTAGCTTCCTCTTCAGAGTCATTTCAGGTTCAAGATCAGCTTCAACAAGAATGTCCTTATCCTTGCTCCTGCTCATATGAAAAAGAAGAGAACAAAGAGAGAATGGGAATCCTCTATGTCACATTATAGAGATTCCTTTATGTGAGTATAAGAATAGAAGAATAGAAGAATGAGAAGAGAGAGGAGATGAGTAATTCGAACAGAGAGAAGAGAGAGGGGTTCGAATTATGGGTAGAAGAGAAGTGTTAGTAATTAAATAAATAAATAGAAAGAGATGAGAGAGAGAGAGAGTATTCGAATTTTAAGAAGAGGGAAAAGAAAAATATTTTTATTTTTATTTTAATTATTTAGTTAGTGTTCGAAAATATTAAAAGAAATAAAATAAAATTAGAATTTAAAACAATTAGTTAATTAAAAAGAATTTTAAAAGAGTGGTTAGTGATTTTTAAAAATTAGAAGTGGAAAAGTAGTTAGGTGGTTTTGAAAAAGATAAGAAATAGTAAACTTTTTTTTTAAATTAAAACAAACAATTCAAGTAGTTAGTTGAAAAAGATTTGAAAATAAATTTTGAAAAGATAAGAAGTTAGAAAAAGATTTTGAAATTAAAATTTTAAAAAGATATGATTGAATTTATTTTGAAAAAGAATTGAAAAAGAAATTAAAAAGATTTGATTTTTAAAATTAAAGTTGATGACTTGACTAACAAGAAACTAAAAGATATGATTCTAGAATTTAAAGATTGAACCTTTCTTAACAAAAAAGTAGCAAACTTGAAAATTTTCAATCAAAACATTATTCTTAGCAAGGATTTTCGAAAATATGAAATAAAATTAAGAAAAAGATTTTGAAAAATTAGTTTTAAAATTTTCGAAAACATTAAAAGAAAAATGAAAAAGATTTGATTTTAAAAAAGATTTAAAAAGATAAAGTTTTTAAATTGAAATTTTGACTTGATTAACAAGAAACAACTAAATTTTAAAAATTTTTGACCAAGTCAACTCAAAATTTTGAAAAATATGAGAAGAATAAGAAAAAGATAATTTTTTTACTTTTGAATTTTATTGAGGAGAGAGAAAAATAACAAAATAAAACAAAACATAAAAATTTAAGATCAAAACAAATAATGCATGCAAGAACACTTTGAATGCCAAGATGAACACCAAGAACACTTTGAAGATAATTATGAACATCAAGAACATGTTTTTTTGAAAATTTTTAAGAAAAGAAAGACATGCAAGACACCAAACTTAAGAACTTTTGTACTAGGGACACTAACAATTCGAAAATGCACAAGAAAATAAGAAAAGATATAAAACAAGAAAAATTAAAGATTAAACAAGGAAAATCATCAAGAACAACTTGAAGATCAAAGAAGAACACAATGCATGAATTTTCGAAAATATAAGAAAAATTAAAAACATGCAGTTGACACCAAACTTAAAATTTGACACTAGACTCAAACAAGAAACACAAAATTTTTTTATATTTTTTTCGAAAATAAAAATAAAAAGCTTAAACATAAAATAAAAGTACCCAATCTAAGCAACAAGATGAACCGTCAGTTGTTCAAACTCGAAAAATCCTCGGCAATGGTGCCAAAAACTTGGTGCACGGAATTGTGATCACACTTTTCACAACTCCGGTACAACTAACCAGCAAGTGCACTGGGTCGTCCAAGTAATAAAACCTTATGCGAGTAAGGGTCGATTCCAAGGAGATTGTCGGCTTGAAGCAAGCTATGGTCATCCTGTAAATCTTAGTCAGGCAGATTCAATTAGTTATGAGTTTTGATAATTGAAAGATAAATAAAACTTAAATTAAAATAAAGATACTTATGTAATTCATTGGTGGGAATTTCAGATTAGCGTTTAGAGATGCTTTGTTGCTTCTGAACCTCTCCTTTCCTATTGTCTTCATCCAATCATGCGTGCTCCCTTCCATGGCAAGCTGTATGTTAGTAGATCACTGTTGTCAATGGCTACCATCCGTCCTCTCAGTGAAAATGGTCCAGGTACGGTTTTTGTACGGCTAATCAAATGTCGGATCTCTCGTCTTGGATGAAAAATACTATGCACAGCTACCGCACGGCTGATCATCTGTCGGTTCTCACTTGTGTCAGAATAGGATCTCTCTATCCTTTTGCACACTGTCACTGCGCCCAACATTCGTGATTTTGAAGCTCGTCACAGTCATCCCGTCCCAGATCCTACCCGGAATACCACAGACAAGGTTTAGACTTTCCGGATCTTAGGAATGCTGCCAATTGGTTCTAGCCTCTACCACAAAGGTTCTAATCTCATGGATTCGAATGCTCTACTGTCAGGAGAGGCAAGTCAAATCCATGGATCAGAGACCCAAGAGATTATACTCTGGCTATCGTCCAATGACTACATTGAACATCATGTAGACCGCTTGGTTGTCAGGCACGTGGATCTTGGCTAAGTAAGTAACGAAGATAGTGGGTGATTGTCACTGGCCACCCCTTCATTCTGACTTAACTGAATTAAGTACGAGAGTATATATTGGAGAAGAAGTAAGCGTGAATTGAAAGAGAAACAATAGTACTGGCATTAATTCATGAAGAACAGCAGAGCTCCGCACCTTTATCTATGAGGTGTATAAACTCCATCGTAGAAAATACATAAGAGAAAAAGGTCTAGGCATGGCCGAATGGCCAGCCTCCAAATGTGAAAAATGGCATAAGCCTAAAAGTCCAAAGATATATATACAATAGGAAATACTAGTATTTATACTAAATTAGTTACTAAGGATTACAGAAATTGAGTAACTAAGTGCAGAAATCCATTTCTGGGGCCCACTTGGTATGTGCTTGGGCTGAGCATTGAGTTTTACACGTGCATAGGTCTTTTCTGGAGTTAAACGCCAGCTTGGATGCCAGTTTGGGCGTTTAACTCCAATTCTGGTGCCAGTTTGGGCGTTTTACGCCAGAAAAAGGTCTTTGGCTGGCGTTGAACGCCAGTTTGTGCCATCAAATCTCGGACAAAGTATAGACTATTATATATTGATGGAAAGCCCAAGATGTGTACTTTCCAACGCATTTGAGAGAGCGCTAATTGAGATTCTGTAGCTCTAGAAAATCCATTTCGAGTGTAGGAGGATCAGAATCCAACAGCATCTGCAGTCCTTTCTCAGCCTCTGACTCAGACTTTTGCTCAGGTCCCTCAATTTCAGCCAGAAAATACCTGAAATTACAGAAAAACACACAAACTCATTTGAAAATGGTAAAGACTCACTACTAGGGGACGACATGACACTGGCTACTGCTAGACTTGAGGAGGGAAGTGGTGAGAATGGGGAAGACATTGATAATGGAGATGGACAACAGGTTGCTGGGGACAGAGGTGAGAATTGTGGCGATAAAGGCTCTTTACAACAGGAGAATTGCGGCATGAAGGTGATGAACAGGGATGAACAGATGCTCGAAAATAAAAGGGCATGGGAGCTGGCAGTTGAATCCAGTGCAGTGCAATACAATGAAGAGGATGATCTAATGACAATTTTACAAGAACAAAATGAAGCGCTAGCTGAAAAGAGAAGGTTGGCAAAGCAAAAAGAAAAGGCTCGAAGATGCAGACCAAAAAATTTTAAAAAGGTGTGTAATAATATTTTATTATGATTTTTAGCTCTTGGAATGTTAGGAGGTTAGGAGGGATTGGAAAGCTGAGTATGGTTAAAGAGCTGAAAAAGAAACATAAACTGAATATGTTGGGTTTGGTTGAGTCTAAAATGCAAGTTGTGACTAAATTTGATGTAATACGAATTTAGGGGAGCGATGCTGTGGGATGGGAGTTTGTAGGATCGGACGGCATGTCTGGGGGCCTCCTGTTAATGTGGGACGACATGTTGTTCAGAATGAATAACTGTTACAAAGGGGAAAGATGGATATGTGTAGAAGGAGTCCTTTTGAAAAATAAATTTCGTTGTGCTTTCTGTTTGGTATATGGTGCTCATAATAAAACAGGAAAACTTGCTGTATGGGAGGAACTGAGTTTTGTAGCTGGATTATTTCAAGTCCCGATATGCTATATGGGTGACTTTAATGAGGTTATACATGTTGAGGAGAGGAAAGGTCAGGACAGATTAACCGCGTCAGCAGAAGATTTCAAGAATTGGGTACAAGATATGCAGCTAATGGACCTACCTTTGAGTGATTGCAAATATACATGGTTTAGAGGCCGCTCGTGCAGTCGTATTGATAGAGTCCTAGTCAGTGTTGAATGGACGGAGGAGTTTCCAGAGGTTCGACTAAAAGGGGGTCCAAGAGGGCTGTCAGATTACTGTCCAATTATAGTTCAGAATACCATGTACAGAGGTGGCCCGCGTCCTTTTCGAAGCCTAGATTCCTGGTTTACACATGAAGGTTTCCTAAGAATGGTCAGAGAGGAATGGAGGAATCTTGGTGAGAGGCAATTCACTAATAAGCTGAAGGCTCTTATGGTGCCTTTGGGAATATGGCATAAGGACAAATTTGGCGATATAGATAAAAAGATTCAGCAATTTGAGGAGGAGATCAGGAAGATAGATGAGTTGGCAGGAGATGGAGTTTATGATGATACAACGGAGGCTAGAAGGAAGGCATTAGTAAGCAGTTGCAAGCAGTGGTATGTGAGAAAAGAAATACACTGGAAGCAGATGTCGCGCTCCAAGCATGCGAAGGATATGGATAAAAACACTAGGTACTTCCATAACTTGGCATCGGCAAGAAGGAGAAAAAATAGAATTGATGCCCTGCTAATTAACGGAAGGTTGGTAAGAAATCAAGCTCGGATCAAGATCGCTATCAGAGATTTCTATAAAGACTTGTATCACCAGGAGAGGTCACCAGTGGTGGGTTTTAGGGACGGACTGGTAAACAGGATTGATGAAGAGGAGTCGATAGCTTTGGAGAGAATACCGACATCAGAGGAGATTAGAGAGGATGTTTGGGATTGAGAGTCATCCAAAGGACCAGGAAATGATGGGTATAACATGAACTTCGTAAAGAGGTGCTGGGATGAGATTGGTGTAGAGTTTACCGAAGCGGTCCAAGATTTCTTTCGATCTTCAAGGTTCCCTTCTGATTCCAATATTACTTGGGTAGCCCTTGCACCTAAGTACATTAGAGCCAAGGAGATTAAGGACCTCCGGCCGATCAATATGGTAGGTTGTGTGTACAAAGTGATTTCAAAAGTGATGGTTAGGAGAATGAGAACAGTCATGCCAGGTCTAGTAGGGGAGACGCAGAGCGCCTTTGTGAAGGGTCGGAAGATACATGATGGGGCACTTATTGCATGCGAAACAGTGCAATGGCTAAAGACGCGAAGAAAGAAAGCGACAATCATCAAACTAGACTTTCAGAAGGCTTATGATCGGGTTAAATGGAGCTTTGTGGACATCGTGCTACAGAAAATGGGCTTTGGCTGGAGGTGGAGGGAGTGGGCGAAGGAGTGTTGAAAGAGCGAAACTCTCGCGCGATCTAGAATTTTCACAATAAATTCGCGTTGTAAGTATAGCTTCTAGACCGACAAGAATTCCTTTCTTACAAAAATTTGGTTGTCACAAGTAACAAAACCCAATAAAATTTATAACCGAAGTATTTAAACCTCGGGTCGTCTTCTCAAAGAATTGCAGGGAGGTATGATTTATTATTGGCTATGGAAAAGGTAGAATTTTGGGTTTTTAAAATAAGGAGCACATAATTTAAATGACAAGAAAAATAAATTGATAATTAATAAAATCTCTTGGCAAGGTATGAGAGTTAGAATTCCTATCCCAGTTATCCTTATCAGATGTGATGAGAATTGCTCGTTGCTCCCACTTAGTCAACCTCCAACTGTGAAGGTGAGTGGATAGATCAATTTGAATCCTCAAGTCCTAGTCAATTCCCAAAGAAAGACTAGAGTTAGTGGAATTCAAGTCAATTAGCAACTTCCAATTATCAGTCAACAAAAGAGTTTGATAACTCAAGAGTCTCTAATTACTCAACCAAAGCGAAAAGGAGAAAAATCCAAATTATTTATATCATAAATAAAAGAAACAAATCATAGATCTGAAAATACCTCAAATTATATTAAATAAAAAATCAATTTAAACATAAAGAGTTCATAAACTAAATCGAGAAAATAAATAAAAGGAACATTGAACCTGGAACTCAGAAGAAATTGTAAGTTGAAATAATAAGAAATCCTAAATCCTTTAAGAGGAATCATAATCCTAAATCCTAAGAGAGAGGAGAGAGCCTCTCTCTCTCTAAAACTACATCTAAAATATGAAAAGTGAATTATGAATGTCGTATATTGTGAATGGATGGACTCCCCCACTTTATAGCCTCTAATATGTGTCTTCTGGGCCGAAAACTGGGTCAGAAATAACCCAGAAATTGCTGGGGATGAAATCTGCCACGCTAATTTTCGTCACTGCGACGCATCCGTGTGGAGCACGCATTCGCATTGCCTACTATAGCAAATTATATATCAAATTGAAGCCCCGGATGTTAGCTTTGCAACGTAACTGGAACCGCATCATTTGGACCTCTGTAGCTCAAGTTATGGTCGTTTTAGTGCGAGAGGGTCAGGCTGACAGCTTTGCAGTTCCTTTAACTTCTTGTATTCCTTCCACTTTTGCATGCTTCCTTTCCATCCTCTAAGCCATTCCTGCCCTGTAATCTCTAAAAACACTTAACATACATATCACAGCATCAAATGGTAATAAGAGAGGATTAATATTAGCAATTATAAGGCCAAAGAAGCATGGTTTCAATCATAGCACAAAATCAGGAAGGAAAATGTAAAACATGCGATTAGTATGAATAAGTGGGCAAAGACTTGATAAATACCACTCAATTGAGCACAAGATAAACTATGAAATAGTGGTTTATCAACCTCCCCACACTTAAACATTAGCATGTCCTCATGCTAAGCTCAAGAGAAGCTGTAAAGAGTGAAGGGGAATGGTAGAATGTATGAAATGCAACCTATGAATGCAACTAAATGCTAAGATGTTTTTATCTACTTGGTTAAAACTAAATAAGCTCTTCAAGACAAACATAAATCAGATTTCACTAATTCAAATTATACAATAAAAGACAAGTAAACTTGTAAGAAGATAGCTCATGAAAGCAGGGAACATAGAATTAAGCATTGAACCCTCACTGGTAGTGTATATCACTCTAATTCTCAAGTGTCTAGGGTTAATCTCTCTACTCTTCTCTAGTTATGCTTTCTAAACTTTGTTCTTCATCTAACCAATCAACAATTATTTAGTATTCCACTGCAAACATCATGAGGTCTTTTCAGGGTTGTAATGGGCTAAGGTAAGGGTGAGGATATATGTATGACCAAGTGAGCTATAATATAAATCTTTAATTAACCTAAGCTCTTCACCTATACACATATTCTCTATATAACTTTAGAATCATGCCTAGCTACCCATAATTTCCACTTTTGCATCACATACTCATGTACCAAATTTTTCTTTAATTTTATCCCATATGCATGATCTTTTATTAAACTTAACATTGGGGTAATTTTGTCCCCTTATTTATTTACTTATTTATTGAATATTTTTGGTTTTTTTTTTCTTTTTTTTTTCTTTTTTTTATGAAGACATAAAAGCAAAAATAACATATCAATGCACATGGATTTTTAATTTTTCTGTTTTACATGAGTAGGCACCTAAATTCCCAACATTTTATTAAAGTAAGAACATAACACATTCCCTTATTAACCCATGTTCCCACAATTTTTCCACACTTAATTGATACACAATCTCTATCTTAAGCTAACCAAAGATTCAATTTGGGGTAATTAATTTGTTTTTCTGCTTAAGGCTAGTGATGTGGTTATAGAACAGAAAGGGATTAAAAAGCTCAAAGTGGCTAACAAGGGTGACATAAAAGGGTAGGCTTATTTGGGATAAGTGAGCAAAACAAGTAATGGCCTCAATCATATGCAAGCATGTAAATACACTAAATAATGGACATATAGAATGGAATAAAGCAAAGATTATAATCATAGGGAAGAAAACACACAAGAATAAAAATTTATGGTTAAATAATGTAACTGATAAACCACTATTTCATGGTTTATCTTGTGCTCAATTGAGTGGATTTTATCAACTCTTTACCCACTTATTCATACTATTTGCATGGTTTTACATTTGCCTTCCTAATTATGTGCTTTGATTGAAAACATGCTTTTTTGGACTTATAATTGCTAATATTAATCCTCTCTTATTACCATTAGATGCCTTGATATGTGTGTTGAGTGATTTCAGATATTATAGGACAGGAATGACTCAGAGGATAGAAAGGAAGCATGCAAAAGTGGAAGGAATACAAGAAGTTAGAGAAATTGCTAAGCTATCCAGCCTGACCTCTCTGCACTCAAACGGCTATAACTTTAGCTACAGAGGTCCAAATGACGCGGTTCCAGTTGCGTTGGAAAGCTAACATCTAGGGCTTTGATTTGATATATAATATAATATAGTTTCCCTGACGCTAGACAATGCGACCGCGTGATCCATGCGGCTGCGTTGCAGTGACGAAAAACCAGCGTGGCAAAATCCGAAACCAGCGAATTCTGGACTATTTTTAACCCAGTTTGCGGCCCAAGAAATACAGATTAGAGGCTATAAAGTGGGGGAATACATCCATTCATAGGAGGCTCTCATTTTTACAATTTTAGGAGTCGATGTAGTTTTTAGAGAGAAAGGTTCTCTCCTCTCTCTTAGGATTAGGATTTAGGATTTCTCTTAGTTTTAGGAGTGACTCTCAATCCCAGGTTCTTTATTTTTATTTATTTTCTTAATTTAATTTATGAACATCTATGCCAGATTTAATTTCTTTTGTTAATGCAATTCGAGGTATTTTCAGATTTAACATTGCTTTGCTTATATTGATGCTTTTAATTTAATTTAGATATTTTTCTCCCTTTTGGATTTGGTTAAATAATTGGTAACACTTGAGTTGTCAAACTCAGGAGTGGTTGAAATTGGCAGATGTTGCTTTAGCTAGGATTGCTCTAACACTAGTCTCTCTACATGAGTTGACTAGGACTTGAGGATCAAGCTAATTAGTCCACTTGACTTAACTAAGTGGGATTAAAATCCAATTCTCATCACATCTGATAAGGATAACAAGGACAGGATTTCCGGTTCTCATACCTTGCCAAGAGTTTATTTTACAGTTATTTATTTATTTTTATTGCTCGAAAATATACCTGTGCACATTGCCCAAACTTCCAAAACCCCCAATTTACAATCTTCATAACCAATAATAAGAACATACTTCCCTGCAATTCCTTGAGAAGACGACCCGAGGTTTAAATACTCGGTTATCAATTTTAAAGGGGTTTATTACTTGTGACAACCAAAACGTTTATACGAAGGGATTTTTGTCAGTTTAGACACTATATCTACAACGTGACTGTTTTTATGACATTCTTTACTGGCAAAAATCCTAACGTCAAAAATGGCGCCGTTGCCGGGAAACTGCAAACGTGTGCCTTATTATTGGTTATTGTAAATATTTTTTTATTTTTGCTTGTTTATTTGTTTTTATTTTTGTTTTTATTTTTGCTTTTCCATAAATTAAGAGGTTATTTATTTTTATTTAGTTATTAAAAAAAAATTTCAAAAATTTGTTCTTAGTGTTCATCTTGATCTTCAAGTTGTTCTTCACGTTCATCTTGACCTTCAAGCTGTTCTTAGTTGTTTTCTTTGTTTTGATCTAAAAATTTGAAATTTGGTGTCATTTTATTGTTTTTCTCTTTCCTCATTAAATTCAAAAATATTTTTAATTAATTTTTTTCGAAAAAAAAAATTTCAGATTTTATTTTTAAAATTTTTATCTTATCTTATCTTATTTCAAAAATCAAATTTCAAAATTCAAATTTAAAAAAAAAATTCAAAATTTAAATTTAAAAATTTTCAAATTTCAAATTTTAAATTTCAAAATTTAATTCAAAATTTAAATAACCTTTTAATTTAAATTTATTTTTATTTACATTTTTAATTTTTATTTTCTACTATGAACTCTCACCCCTTTGGCTCTGAGTCTGGTTACAATAAGGTTGCAGGAAGAAGAAATTACAATGAGAACAGGCATCAAGGTTGGAACAATCAAAGATGGGAGGAGCCACAAGGATTTGATCAATCCTCATGGCAACAACCACCTCCAATGGACTATCAACAACCACCACCATATGCCTATGAACCCTTTCCTCAACATCACTTTGGACCACCAAACTCACAAGCCCCTTTCCGCCATTTACCTCTATATGACCCTAACCCTCAACCACCATACCAACCACCTTATGAGCCATATGAACCATATATAGAACCACCCCAATTCCAATCCAATCACTCCCAACCACCACCACTTTCTTTTGTATCATGTCCAAGTCCAGCAACCCGAGAAGCAGAGGATTGCCTAAGGGAAACAGTAATTAAATTTCAGGCAACCGTTCAACAACTGGAGCAAGTATTAATTCAATGGGCTTCTAGACGCTCAAATATACAAGGGTCAACCACAGCCCCATGTGGACAATTTCATGAAGGGCGTAGCATGAAGGAGATACTAGAGGCTCCAGTGGACAAGACAGAGCATGAATTCATACTAGAACAAGCAGAAGAAGCTGTCATCGTTCAAGAAGAAGAGTTGGTTGAAGACTTAGGAGATGCAGAACCTCCATGAGAAAGTCCAGTCATAGAACCCCCTTCCAAGACGTTTGAAATTGATGCTAAGGAGGGTATACAACCTACAAAGCATATCACAGTTAAGGACTTGGAAGAGGTTGATCAAGAGATGGAGATTCAAGAAGAAAAAGCACAACCTCCCATGCCCTTGGAAAGCAATGAAGATAAGATTGAATTGGAAGAAAACTACCAAGAGGAAGAGGTTAAATTGAAGAAGCTTGCAAAGAGGTGGTAATTATCAGAGAAGAGCACAAGGGAGTGGAGCTTGCAATTTCATTAAAAACACCTCCCTCTAAGTTGCCATCATCCTTCACAACATTCAAGTGGGTAAAATTCATATCCCTTAGCTTTCTAATCCCACTTGAATATGGGCTACTGGAGACGGATGGTCAACTTAGAGCTCTTTGTGGCATTAAGAGTAAGAGAAAGATGGTCAATGGTAAGAATCATCCTGCAAGGTTCATTATGGTTGGAAGCTTTAAGTTTAAACGCAAGGGTTGGTGTAAAGCTCAACTGAATGGGTCTAGGAAGTTGTTTGGCCGCTTTAGTGAGAATTCAGATTGCTTGCTACCCAGATGGAATCATGATAATTAACACAAAGACAAGTGTAAAAGCAAGATTTGGGATCCTGGAATCTGCTCTGACATTTGTTACCCCGGGAGCCTAAGAATCCGTTTGAAGCTTCTTAAGGGCTTTACATGCTTAGTTTGGGACCCCGGAGGTTACTGGAGATACAAACATTGGTGGGAATTCCTAGATCAGTACAAGCACAAGCCACCATAGCAGGAAGCTCATCAAATGTCCAACTTAAGGACTCTAACTAAAAGTGCTAGGTGGGAGACAATCCACCATGGTATAATCATTCCTTTCTCAATTTTAATTTTATTTAGTTTTGTTTGTTTTTGAATTTTATTTTATTTTGTTATATTAAACCTGGAGTTTTGCATCACATTCATATTAACACTGCATTCTGCATTTTTTTTCAGATTATTATAAAAAAATAAAAAAAAAAACAAAACACGCACGCGACGCGGCAGCGTCGCTGACGCGTCCGCGTCACCAGTGCAATGGGAAGAAAAAAATGAACAGAAAGTTACACAGGAGCAGGGCTGGAGGCGTGCCAATGGCACAAATTACCCCACGCGACCGCGTCGCTGATGCGACCGCGTCATATGGGAATAATGGCCTCCCACGCGACCGCGTGCCCCACGCGGCCGCGTGACCAGGATTTCGACGTCAAAAGGGTGCATGGCCGAAAGTTGTGCTAGAGTTGGGCTGGAATCGTGCTGGAAGCCCAAGCCTCACCACGCGAACGCGTGCCCCACGCGAACGCGTGCCCCACGCGTCCGCGTCATATCCCTATGATGGCCACTCACGCGATCGCGTCAATCACGCGACCGCGTCACCCAGGATTTTGGCAATACTAAGTTTTGAACAGAGAGTTGTGCGACCGCGAGGCTGCACTCGCGCCACTAGCACAAATCAAGTCACGTGATCGCGTGCCCCACGCGTCCGCGTCACCTGACCTTATTGCGCATCACGCGGCCGCGTCACCCACGCGACCGCGTCGCCAGCGTCGCACACCTTAACCTCATATGCCAAAATATCTTGTCTTTCTCTTCCCCAAATCCTATTTTCTCTTTTCCGTCCTTATTTCTTACTTACTTCTCCTCTCTTTCTTTCCCTTCTCATTCTTCTTATCTTTCATTTTATTTTGCTTCATTTATTTGCATATTTCATTCATTACATTATTTTCACTGGTGTTGAAATTTTATTTGGATCATTGTGGATTATTGCATAATTATTTGACAATTATATATTACTTTTTAAAGGATGCTTGCATGTTCAATTTAATACTTTCAAATAGCTTATTTACCATACATGCTATGTGTTTGTGAAAAAGCCCATATGGCATTATGCACTTCTCTATTATACTTTATACTACTTAATGCTTGCTTTTCATAAACTCCCTTTACTATTTTAATTGAATATAATTGTCAATACAAACATGGTAATTTATTACAAGTAATGCTTGGTCTATGCTACTCATGCCCTTTTCCGGCATGCCAATAAACACCTTGCATCCACTTATCTTTCGATGCACTGGCTATTTTTTATTGCTGGCTTTTCACATGTACTCGAGAGCATGTGTTAATGTCAATTACATCCTAATGTGCATCCATCACCACTCTTCCATTCTCTTCCTTACTATATATCTATTTGAATTTAATTTACTTTCTCTTCCCTTCTTCAGGATGGCCACCAAGGAAGGAAAAGAGAAAGCTACTCCCAAACCGCCAGCAAGGAAAGGAACAAAAAAGAGCCCAGCTGAGAAACCACAACCCCCATCCACTTGCACATCTTAGCATGCACCGAGGACGGTGTAATCTTTAAGTGTGGGGAGGTCGATACCGATCTCTATGGGTTAGTACTTTCTTGTCTCAAACACCAATGTTTAAATTTTCTTTGTAGATTAGTTGTTGCATTTGCATGTTTGTTTTATTTTTGCATATTTTACCACTTGGTGGAAGTAATATTTTCTTTTTCAAGAAATTTTTTAGAGAATTTCACTAATTTGAATAAAATTTAATGTTACACTTGTTTGAAGAGATATTATACTGGAACATGGTTTAGAGCTCGAACACACAAAACCTGTGAGATTTTGAGCCTATTTGAATTGGTTGCATTTTAATCAACCAATATTTTATTTTTTGTGTGTGTTTTTCTCTCTAAAATTGTGATCTTTGTCTTGCTTAATTCTATATTTCCATGGTTTGATGTATGCATACACTTATATGATTGAGGCCTTTGTTTCACTGAGCTTACATACCCATATGGCCTTACCTTTCATTATCCTTTGCAAACCAATTTGAACCTATTTTACCCCTTTTATTCTTTATTTTAGCTCATCACTAACTCTAAGCGGAAAACAATAATGTCCTTAATTTGAATCATTGGTTAGCTTAGACTAGTGAGAGTGCTCATGATTTAAGTGTGGAAAAATTGGGTTTGGAAACATTTGGTTTGAGAATTGAGTATGTTAGAATTTTCTGAAAATGTGAAAGAAATGTTTAGAACATAGTTCATGCATTCAATACTTTAATCGTATGCATTGAGAAAAAAAAGAAAAAAGAAGAAAAATAAAGGAGAAAAAGAAAAGAGAAAGAGCAAATAAGTAAAAGGGGACAAAATGCCCCAAAATATGTGGTGAAAGCAATGCATATGAGTTGTACTTGAAATTAGAATGCATGAATATGTGAAAAACATAGTTAATGGATGGTTAGATGTTGTATTATGATTACATGGATTGTTTAAGTTAGGTGGGAAAAGTTTAAGTTAATTAAGGATTCAGATTTTAGTCCACTTGACCAAATACAATCCTACCTTGGCCTTAACCCCATTACAACCCTTAAAAGACCTCCTGATTTGTGTATTTGTGCATTAAATTTGTGTTGATTGTTAGATGAAGAGCAAGCCTTAGAAAGCAAGGATAGTAGAGAATTGAGAGAATCGAACCTTAAACACTTGAGTGATTAGAGTGTATACACTACCAGTGAGGGTTCGATGCTCAATTCCTTGTTCCCGGTTTTCATGAGCTATTTTCTTCTACAAGTCTATTTATGCTTCATTTTTATGATTTGAATTAGTGAAATCCAGTTCATATTTGTTCTTGAAAGATTTGTTTATTTTTAACCAAGTAGGTAAAAACATTTTTTGCATGTAGTTGCATTCATAGGTTGCATTTCATACATTATACCATTCCTCTTCATCTTTATAGTTTCTCTTGAGCTTAGCATGAGGACATGCTAGTGTTTAAGTGTGGGGAGGTTGATAAACCACTATTTTATAGTTTATCTTCAAAAGTGGAAGGAATACAAGAAGTTGGAGAAATTGCTAAGTTGTCCAGCCTGACCTCTCTGCACTCAAACAGCTATAACTTTAGCTACAGAGGTCCAAATGACGCGGTTCCAGTTGCATTGGAAAGCTAACATCTAGGGATTTGATTTGATATATAATATAATATAGTTTCCCTGACGCTAGGCGACGCGACCGCGTGATCCATGTGGCTGCGTCGCAGTGACGAAAAACCAGCGTGGCAAAATCCGAAACCAGCGAATTCTGGACTGTTTTTGACCCAGTTTGCGGCCCAAAAAATACAGATTAGAGGCTATAAAGTAGGGGAATACATCCATTCATAGGAGGCTCTCATTTTTACAATTTTAGGAGTAGATATAGTTTTTAGAGAGAGAGGTTCTCTCCTCTCTCTTAGGATTAGGATTTAGGATTTCTCTTAGTTTTAGGAGTGACTCTCAATCCCAGGTTCTTTATTTTTATTTATTTTCTCAATTTAATTTCTTTTGTTAATGCAATTCAAGGTATTTTCAGATTTAAGATTGCTTTGCTTATATTGATGCTTTTAATTTAATTTAGATATTTTTCTCCCTTTTGCCTTTGGTTAAATAATTGGTAACACTTGAGTTGTCAAACTCAGGAGTGGTTGAAATTGGCAGATTTTGCTTTAGCTAGGATTGCTCTAACACTAGTCTCTCCACAGGAGTTGACTAGGACTTGAGGATCAAGCTAATTAGTCCACTTGACTTAACTAAGTGGGATTAAAATCCAATTCTCATCACATCTGATAAGGATAACAAGGACAGGATTTCCGGTTCTCATACCTTGCCAAGAGTTTATTTTATAGTTATTTATTTATTTTTATTGCTCGAAAATATACCTGTGCGCATTGCCCAAACTTCCAAAACCCCCAATTTACAATCTTCATAACCAATAATAAGAACATACTTTCCTGCAATTCCTTGAGAAGACGACTCGAGGTTTAAATACTCAGTTATCAATTTTAAAGGGGTTTGTTACTTGTGACAACCAAAACGTTTGTACGAAGGGATTTTTGTCGGTTTAGAGACTATATCTACAACGTGACTGTTTTTATGACATTCTTTACTGGCAAAAATCCTAACATCAGTAACCATATAAATAAGCTCAAAATCTCACGGGTTGTGTGTTCTTTGGCTCAAAAACCATGTTCCAAATACAACTTCAAACAAATTTAACAAAAAATTTTTCAATTTAAATTAGTGAGATACTATAAAAATTTTTTGAAAAAGAAAATATTACTTTAACCAAGTAGTAACTAAATGCGTAAAATCAAGAAAACATGTAATTAAATATGCAAATGAAACAATGAATTAACAAAGAAAATAGAATATTAGTGTTGAGAAGGAAATAACTAACCCATGGAAGTCGGTATCGACCTCCCCACACTTAAAGATTGCACCGTCCTCGGTGCATGCTAAGATATGCAGGTGGACGGGCTGCTTCAACTGATATTTTTCTCCAAAGATTGTGCAGATGGAACTTGTCTGTTTCCCCATTTAGAAGCTTTCCTTTTCTCTTTCTCGGTGGCCAGCCTGAAAGTAGAGGAAAAGAAGAAAAGTAACCCAGGAATAAAGAGAAGAAAATAAATAAATTATGGGTGGGTTAATGCCAAATAATGGGGTCTCAATTACATGGTAGCTACAACATGTAAGTGAGAAAATAATAGAAGCACATGGCATGCCAGTGGTGCACAATTTGTAACAATGGGGAAGAGAGTGGGTAAGGAGAGATAATATAAATTCATGTCAATACAAAAGTAATACAGATATAAAAGATTGGAATTGATTTAAATAATATTACCCAATCAGAATAAAACAAGTCACTAAGCACCCAAAATAATTCAAGAGAAGATGCAACAGTTAAATAAGAAAATTCAACACCAACAGAAAAGTAATAAATTTAGAAAAGAAAGTAAAAATATGCACAAAATTAAAATGCAATGAATGAAAGTATGTAAATAAATTAAGTAAAATAGAATGAAGGTGAAAAAGAATGAGAAGTGAAAGAAAGGAAGAGGAGGTAAGTAAGAAAGAGGGAAGGAAAAATTAGGATTGGGGAAGAAAAGATAAGATTTTGGCACTGATCTAGATAAACTGTGCATCACATGCGACGCGGACGCGTTGGTCACGCGATCGCGTGAGTTGCGATATTTTCAAGTGACGCGGACGCGTCGGTCACACGGACACGTGACTTGATTTGTGCTGGTGGCGCGAGAGCAGCCTTGCGTTCGCGCAACTCTCTGGCTCAAGCGCATATTGCCAAAATTCAGGGTGACGCGCACGCGTGAATGGCCTTTCTATTAAAAATGACGCGGACACGTGGGGCACGCGTTCGCGTGGTAGGGCTTGTGCTTCTAGCATGGTTCCAGCCCCACTCCATCATAACTTACTGCCAAACACATTTTTACGTCGATTTTGCAGGGCACGCGTTCGCATGGGTGACGCGGACGCGTGGGAGGCATGTTTTCAAAAATGACATGGCCGCGTCAGCGATGCGGTCGCATGGGCATGGTTATGCCTAAGGCGCGCCTCCAGCCACGCTTTCGCGTGACTTTCTGTTCAACTTTCTTTTCTTTCCAACGCACCTGTGACGCGGACGCATCAGCGACGCTTACGCATCACGTGCGTGTTTTTTTTTTATGCTGGATGCAAAATGCAATGATAGTGTGGGTGCTATGAATAATTTCAGGTTCAATGAAAATAGAATAAAATAAAATTCAAAAATAAACAAAATGAAATAAAATCAAAATTGAAGAAAAGGAACGATCATACCATGGTGGGTTATCTCCCACCTAGCACTTTTAGTTAAAGTCCTTAAGTTGGACATTTGGGGAGTGGGGAGTCC
>NC_029789.2:36631806-36654640 GCF_000816755.2 Arachis ipaensis
CCTCCGGGATCCCAAACTAGGCGCAGAAAGCCTTCAAGCAGGTTAAAGCAAGTGACAAGGCCCCAAGAGTGTTGATTTCTAGACTGAATTCCGGGGTCCCAAACCTTGCTTTTGCACCCGTCTTCTTGTTGATTATTAGTGTTCCAACCAGGTGGAAGGCAATCTAAATTCTCACTAAAGCGGCCAAACAACTTCCTAGACACATTCAGTTGAGCTTTACACCAACCTTTGCATTTAAACTTTGAGCTTTCCACCATATTGAATCTTGCATGACGACTCCTACCACTAACCATCTCCCTCTTACTCTTAAAGCCACAAAGAGCTCTAAGCTGACCATCTGTTTCAAGCAAAACATATTCAAGTGAGCTAATTAAGCTTAGAGATGAGAGATTTACCCACTTGAATGAAGGGATGGATGGTGATGGCTTTGGGAAAGAGGTCTCCAGCAACCTTGGCAAGGTGATTTCCAGCTCCATTCCCTTGGGCTCTTCTTTGAAAACTTCCACCTCTTTGCAAGCTTCTTCAATTTCAACATCTTCCTCTTGGTAGATTTCTTCCAATTCAGTCTCTTCTTCATTACTTACCAAGGGCATAGGAGGTTGTGCTTCTTCTTCTTGAATCTCCATCTCAAGTCCAATGGGAGAGGATTCAATTGTAGATAAGAATTCATTAATGATTGAATCCATCTCTTGATCATCCCCTTCAAAGTCTTCAACCATGATATGATTTGGAGGTTGTACACCCTCCTCAACATCAATTTCAAACTCCTTGGAAGGGGGCTTTATGACTTGAGTTTCCCATGGAGGTTCCACATCTCCCAAGTCTTCAACTACTTCTTCCTCTTCAACGATCACGACTTCTTCCAATTGTTCCAATACAAAGTCGTGCTGCTCACTGTCCACCGGAGTTTCTAGTGTCTCCTTCATGCTACGTTCTTCAGTAGATTCTCCACATGAAACCGTGGGGTTCCTTGAGTGTTCAGATGTTGGGAAGCTAATTGATTTACTACCTCAGTTAAGGCAGTCACTAATTCCAGTACATTCCTTTTCATCTTCGCTTGCCCTTGAAGAAGACCACGAAGGATGTCATCCATTGGAGATTGGGGTGGATATGAGGGTTCATTATTTTGGAGAAAGGGTTCATAATAGGAAGGTGGTTCTTCTTGATAAGGATATGGAGATGGTGAATATCGAGGTGGTGGTTCTGGGTGTGGTTCATATGGTGGTTAGTGTGGTGGATACAGGTTAGGGTCATATGGTGGTGTTTGGTGGTAAGGGGCTTGTGAGTATAGTGGTTCAAAGTTGTGTTGAGGAGATGGTTCATAAGCATATGGCGGGGCTTGTTGGTAACTACAAGGGGGTCTACCATAGTCATCATTTTGGTATGCATCACAGAATGGTTGTTGGTTATAGTGCATTGGAGGGGGTTGTTGCCAAGAGGGTTAATCAAATCCTTGTGGCTCCTTCCATCTTTGATTCTTCCAACCTTGATGCCTATTTTCATTATAGTTTCCATTCCTTACAACAACATTGGAACCAAACTTAAAGCGATGGGGGTGAGAACTCATAATAGCAAATAAAAATTAAAAACGAAAATAAAAATAAATTTAAATTAAAAGGTTATTTAAATTTTTTAATTTGAAAATTAAATTTTGAATTTTGATTTTTGAATTTTAAATTCTGAATTTTGAATTTTGAAAAAGTCAATATAAGATAAAGATTTGAAAAAGATTTAAATTTTGAAAAGGTTTGATTTTTAAAATTTTAAATTTTAAATTTTGAAATTTGAATTTTGAATTTTGGAATTTAATTGAAAATTGAAATTTGAATTTGAAATAAGATAAGATAAGATTTTGAAAAAGATATGATTTTTGAAAAAAAGATTTCAATTTTGAAATATAAAACTAAGATAAGATAAGACAAAAAAATTTTAAAATAAAAATCTGAAAATTTTTTTTATAACTAAATAAAAACTAATAACCTCTTAATTTACGAAAAAGCAAAAATAAAAACAAATCAAAAAGCAAATATTTACAATAACCAATAATAAGGCACACGTTTGCAATTCCCCGGCAACGGCGCCATTTTGAAAGAGCGAAACTCTCGCGCGATCTAGAATTTTCACAATAAATTCGCGTTGTAAGTATAGCTTCTAGACCGACAAGAATTCCTTTCTTACAAAAATTTGGTTGTCACAAGTAACAAAACCCAATAAAATTTATAACCGAAGTATTTAAACCTCGGGTCGTCTTCTCAAGGAATTGCAGGGAGGTATGATTTATTATTGGCTATGAAAAAGGTAGAATTTTGGGTTTTTAAAATAAGGAGCACGTAATTTAAATGACAAGAAAAATAAATTGATAATTAATAAAATCTCTTGGCAAGGTATGAGAGTTAGAATTCCTATCCCAGTTATCCTTATCAGATGTGATGAGAATTGCTCGTTGCTCCCACTTAGTCAACCTCCAACTGTGAAGGTGAGTGGATAGATCAATATGAATCCTCAAGTCCTAGTCAATTCCCAAAGAAAGACTAGAGTTAGTGGAATTCAAGTCAATTAGCAACTTCCAATTATCAGTCAACAAAAGAGTTTGATAACTCAAGAGCCTCTAATTACTCAACCAAAGCGAAAAGGAGAAAAATCCAAATTATTTATATCATAAATAAAAGAAACAAATCATAGATCTGAAAATACCTCAAATTATATTAAATAGAAAATCAATCTAAACATAAAGAGTACATAAACTAAATCGAGAAAATAAATAAAAGGAACATTAAACCTGGAACATAGAAGAAATTGTAAGTTGAAATAATAAGAAATCCTAAATCCTTTAAGAGAAATCCTAATCCTAAATCCTAAGAGAGAGGAGAGAGCCTCTCTCTCTCTAAAACTACATCTAAATTATGAAAAGTGAATTATGAATGTCACATATTATGAATGGATGGACTCTCCCACTTTATAGCCTCTAATCTGTGTCTTCTGGGTCGAAAACTGGGTCAGAAACAACCCAGAAATTGCTGGGGACGAAATCTGCCACGCTGATTTTTGTCACTGCGATGCGTCCACGTGGAGCACGCGTTCGCGTTGCCTAGCTGTATAGCCACTATGGCAAATTATATATCAAATCGAATCCCCGGACGTTAGCTTTACAACATAACTGAAACCGCGTCATTTGGACTTCTGTAGCTCAAGTTATGATCGTTTTAGTGCGAGAGGGTCAGGCTGACAGCTTTGCAGTTCCTTCAACTTCTTGTATTTCTTCCACTTTTGCATTTTCCTTTCCATCCTCTAAGTCATTCCTGCCCTGTAATCTCTGAAAATACTTAACACACATATCACGGCATCGAATGGTAATAAGAGAGGATTAATATTAGCAATTATAAGGCCAAAGAAGCATGGTTTCAATCATAGCGCAAAATCAGGAAAGAAAATGTAAAACATGCGATTAGTATGAATAAGTGGGCAAAGACTTGATAAAAACTACTCAATTGATCACAAGATAAACTATGAAATAGTGGTTTATCAAGTGTGTTGGCACAGCATCTATGTCGATCCTGGTAAATGGCTCACCATCTAAACCGTTTAAGATGGAGAGGGGTTTGAGACAAGGGGATCCATTATCTCCGTTTTTGTTTGTTCTAGTGGTTGATGTTCTGCATAGGATGGTAGGGAAGGCAGTTAGGAATAGATGTATTATGCCGCTGCTAGTTGGTAAGGACAATATAGAGCTATCACACCTCCAGTTCGCGGATGACACTATATTGTTCTGTCCACCAGAAAAAGAGACCATCAGAAATTATGCCAGGCTGCTAAGGTGCTTTGAGGTGATGTCGGGGTTAACCATTAACTTTGATAAATCAAGTTTAATCCCAATCAACTGTGAACAGCAGTGGACATATGACATGTGCAACTTGTTGGGATGCAAGGAGGCCTGCCTCCCAGTCAAATATCTTGGCATTCCCTTAGGAGCAAACCCAAGACTAGTAAGGACCTGAAAACCGATAATTGACAAGGTAGAGGAGAAGCTCAGCCTGTGGAAAGCAAAGGTTCTCAATAAAGCGGGTAAGCTGGTCCTTATTAAATCTGTATTAAATAGCTTGCCGGTGTACTACTTGAGTCTGTACAAGATGCCAAAGGTAGTGGCAGATAAGTTGATATCACTACAGAGAAGATTCCTATGGAGCAAGGAGGAAGGCAGGAATGGTCTGGCACTAGTTAAGTGGGAGGTGGTTCAAGCCCCCAAAAAATTGGGTGGATTGGGGATAGGCGATGCCGTGGTTAGAAACACCGCACTACTATTCAAGTGGTAGTGGCGATTTTCGAAAGAAGAATGTCCATTATGGAAGGAGGTTGTGTGCTCTTGCTATGAGTTGAACCCCCGTGTGATGTTATCAGCTCAAACATTACCTACTAGAGGGGGTCCATAGAAGGATATCTGTCATCTGCAGTTCAGGAATAATGCTGTAAAAGATAAGATGATTGCGGGGTTGTCTATGACGGTGGGTGACGGAAGGAGGACTCGATTCTGGGAAGATCTATGGTTACAAAGTGGTCCGTTAAAGATGAGTTTTCCGAGACTTTTCTCCATTTCAAACCAAAAAGGATCAGTCATAGGGGATTGTGGGTTTTGGGATGGGCTAAAGTGGATCTGGATTTCCAGTGGAGGCGAGATTTATACCAATGGGAGTTGGATCTGGTGGTTCAATTTCATGAGACTTTACGAGAGTAAATACCCATAGTAGTCCCTGAGATTCACGCAATTACTCATAGTAATCCCTAAGATTTCGAATTCCCTATTGTAGTCCTCCAGATAGAGCTCCGAGCACTCAAACTAGTCCCTGGCCATATTTCAGGTGATGACTCATCACCGGAACACTGACGTGGCCTAAGATTGCCACGCTGGACTGCTGCCAACGGCTAGCTGAGCTGGCTAAGTTCCAATTTTTACCCAGATTGGTCCCTCGTAGTATAATTAACCCTAAATCCCCAAATTCTTATACACCTCCCCTCTTCGTCTTGTTCACCTCTTCTTCTTCCTCTTCCATACACTTGTTCCTGTTCATGCACTCTCATCCGGAGCTGCTACTGATGTCGATGATTGGTGGAGGTAGCACTGGAGGTGGAAGCTCTGTTCGTTCCCCATCTAGCTGGAATCGGAGTAGAAAGCAAACGAAGAGCAGAAGATCGGCACCGCCAGAATGGTGCGGCTGTGGTTGTAGGCCAGTTCTCAGATGGTCTGGCACAGATTCGAATCCGAACAAACCGTTCTATGGCTGCCCCAATTATAATGTAGGTTAGAGTAATCACTTTTGTTGCTGTTATTCTCCTCCCCTGACTGTTCTTGTGTTGTTATGCCTCCCCTGACTGTTCTTGTGCTGTTCCTCTCCAAACTTTGATCCTTTATTGGTTGCAGACAAGTGGGAAGAGATGGTGCGGGCTTTTTGTGTGGGCAGATTCTGTGAATGAGGAACAGGTTGAAAAGTCAGAATCGTGTGGTGATGAAGTGAAGATCAACGTTGATTGGAGGCTTCGAAGGTTGGAGGAGGATGTCCAGATGCAAAAAGTGATGACCCAGTTGTTAGTGTTAGGTGTGTGTGTATTGACAGTGTTGTTGGTGATCCTGTATTGTAAATGATGAATGAATTGGTGGTTTTGGGTTCCTTGTTATCAACATTTGTAAAAATCTGCTTCTTGATGGAATGAAAAGTGTTTTTGTTAATTTAAATTCCATTGTGTATGAAAAAAATAAAGAAACTGCTTCTTGAATGGTAAAGCACATAGCATAGCATATTAACATAAATTCCATTGTCTATCAAGAAACAATAAAAGTTGACTGTAAAAGGCAGCCTAGAAACCATGTTGCTGCTATCAGTAGTTTCATCAAAGGCAAGGCCAAGGCATACCAAAAAGGCCTTTGCATCACAGTTTACCCTCTAGTCATTATACGATGGAAAATACTAATAACAAAACACAAAACAGAAACTCCTAAGTACATATATCTAGTATTCAATTCTTCTTTCTTGGAGGCCTAAATCCTGGCGTTGGGATGAACTGCATCAAGTTGGCAAACTTTGAAGATGTTGCTGAAAATGCACCCTGCAAGGGATTCACTGTTGGTGCGGTTGGCTGATTAGAGGATCGTCTTCGTGGTGACAGCTTGGAAGGTCTTTTTGGTGCAGGATCCTATAGGAGAAATAAGTAGCATTAACTACTATTTATGCATGGAAATAACAACATACTCAAATGTAAAATTTTAGTTACCTTTTCAGAATCCTCTTGCTCAGAAGCAGAAGGCTGAGTTAATTCGATCTCCTGGGGATTGCTTCCCAAATCTGCTTGGCCAGACACGTCTTGGGGCTGATGAACCGGCTTCTCAGGCACAGTATGAACTTCATCATTTTTCTTCTTCTCAGATGCCTTGGCGGCAGCGGCAGCGGCTGCTGCTGCAGCAGCAGCAGTAGCAGCATCAGCATCTTTTTTCTTTTTGCAGCCTCTCTTTGTATGCCCCTTATCACCACAGTAACTGCATGTAAATGCACCCAGCTGTCTCTTTAAGTGTACACCATCTGCAGTGTTGCCTGAGAGTTTTGGGTCAACTTTAGGCTTCTTAGTTCCAGAAGCACTATTCTCGTCCGCATCCATCCTCCGCTTCATCTTTAGTTTTCCAGGTTTTGTCTTGATTTTAGGGGCATGTGGCCTGTTACAGTCCTCTGCTTTTTCCCACAGTGGTTGACCCGGAATTGGATTAATGTGGTGGTTATAAGTTTCCTTGTATGAGTCCATGGTCAGCCATCTGTGACAGAAGTCTTCTGGCTATTTGTTCACACGAGACAGGGTAGCACAAGCGTGCACACACGGGATACCTGCAGGTGCCAAACAGTGAGAGGAACCATGATAATAGTTATGGCTGAGGAAAGTAAAATGCATAAACACAATTAACTTACCCGTTAGCATCCAAAATTGGCATGTGCACAGTCTCTTTCCTATGTCCACAACATGGTTGGTTGGATGTCCGTGCACCTCAAATTTTTCGTATCCGTTATCCCCAGTCCAAATAGGCTTCCAATGTTTGGATTCTTTCCTCACCTTTTCCAGCCTGCTCTTTATAACAGGTGTGAGCTTCCCAGTGTGATTCTGCAGCTTCACCTTGTTTTTCGCTATGGTTCGCATAACAAACATCCTTACCTCCTCCAGCAATGTTATGATGGGTTTGGCTCGTGCATCCTTGATCTTAGCATTGAACACTTCGCAGGCGTTGTTACAGATGCTATCCAATTTCGGCTTATGGCTAAATAAGCTTCTGGTCCAAGCATCCATTGGCCACTTCTCTAAGTATGCCCAGGCATCCTCATTTAACCGTTTGATCTTCTCCATTCCATCCCTGAATTCTTGGTATGTTGTTGCCCTTGCACATTCCCACAAAAGTCCCCTTAGCTGTAAGTCCTTCCAGTTCTTGTTGAAATTTTTCCATAAATGCCAGACGCAGAAACGATGATGCACATCAGGCATCACCGCCTTCACTGCTGATATCAGTCCCTGCCAGATTCAGTAAATGTTAGACACATAATCGTCCCTAACATTATAATTGTTACACATAATAGTCCCTAACATTTAATTAACATCCCCATAATAGTCCCTATAATTGATGGTCGTGACCCATAAAGGTCCCTAACGTTTAATAGAACAGCTCGATTAATGACAAAACCAGTAATTACAAGTTCTCTATAAGATGCACTACAAGCATAATGAAAGCACAATTCTTCAAGCAAGCATAACAGCACACCTAATAAGTAACCATGAAGATCCAATCATCTCACAGTCTATGCAGATAAGCAAAACAGCAAAATTCTTAATAAAATAAATAACCATCATACTCTATCCCTTCATGAACACAACCCACAAACCCAAGGTCAACCTCAGCGTCGCTCACCTCCTCAACCAAACCATCGTCTTCATGTAATATCTTCTCCTTCCCTTTACCTAGTGGACTAATATTTCTCTTACCCACCGTAGCATGTATCATGTTTCTCCTAATCCTACTCCCAGTTTTAGGATCATTCCCTGTAGCCTCAGATTCAGAGGAACTACCCTCATCCGGACCTGGCTTGAACATGCTATCCTCTTCACTATCAGAGGAATCAGAAGATACATCAAATGGAACTTCATTGTTAAACACTTTGCTAGTAAATCCTCTAGCAGCAGACCGTGTGCAGGGTCTCCTGGAAATACTTGGTCTCTTGGATAGTTTCTGCTTCTTGCTCCTATCTGATTTGGTGTTCTGACTGGATTTCGTGGGCTGGCTGATTTTGGTGGGCTTGGTGAGCTGGGTGGGCTTCGTGAGCTTGGTGGGCTTGGTGGGCTTGGTGACTTTTGGGGAGTTGTTCTTCTTCACAGGTTTGGTTGTCTTGGAAGGATTGGCAGTTTTGGAGTGTGATGGTTGTGATTGCCGTGGAGATGTTCTGTTTTTTTTTTTTGGACTGGATTTGCAAGAAGTGTTGGGTACAACCTTAGGGATAGGAGGAGCAACTATGATTGCATGAGTCTCTGTAACTGGGGGACTCACATCGGTATCTTTACCTGCATTACATCCCTCTCCACCATGATCATCCAAGTACACAACTGTGTTATCTCCCTCTAACACCTCCGGCACTGACACTGTATGCTCGAAATATATATCAATCAATCCCTCATTTGTCCTAGCACAATTCACCATCTCTCTTATCTCTTTGTCACTGTTTACATTTCTCAACCCCTTCTCCAAACATTTTCCAGGAACATGCCACCAGCACTGTTTAATGACATTGTACCCAAGCTCCCTATGGTAGTTCCTTATGTAGAACACATCCAGAGTATCAGTGTCTAAATCACCTAAACAGGCCTTATTATCCGAAGAATATATCATAATTCCTTCTGCATTTTTTTTGAAGTCACCCCCATGATGAAACATGATGTCCAACTTCTCCTCCATCTGCAAGAAATTTAAAATTTTTACAATACATAGGGAGAATTTGAAAGCCTATTCATGCATTAAAAAGGAAAAATAATCACCACAAGAAAACTTTTTTTTTCAAACCTCCATACTAATCCCTGTTTCTTCCCTGTTTCATTGGTATTATAGCAACCCCACAAACCCCAACCAACATTCAAACCCTAGACACTACAATGACACCAAAACTCCAGAACCTCAACAACACTGACCAATGCTATCATCAAACAACACTGTATTCAAAATGCAAACTTAAAAAAAAAAGGTTACCTTGAGTCCGATCACAACGTCAGAACCTCGTCTTTGTGGTGAACGAAGGGAAGGGAAGAGCAACAACAACTTCTGATAAGATAACTTCTTCTCTCAAATTTTTGTTAACCCAGCACATACAACCCTACGGCTACGCCATTGTTGGGGAGATGAAGAAGAACTCAGAAGGTGGAAGAAGAAGAGACGAAGTGTTTATGTTGGTGGAGAAAACTGTTTTTCATATTAAGTAACAACTATACGGCGTCGTTTTTGGCTTTCAAGGGCGCCAAACCCAAAATGACGTCATTTTGGACATGTCCCACGTGGCAATCTTAGGACACGTCAGCGTTCCGGTGATGAGTCATCACCTGAAATATGGCCAGGGACTAGTTTGAGTGCTCGGAGCTCTATCTGAAGGACTACAATAGGGAATTCGAAATCTTAGGGATTACTATGAGTAATTGCGTGAATCTCAGGGACTACTATGGGTATTTACTCGACTTTACGACCTGTAAAGCTAGCACATGATAAGCCAGATAGAATTTATTGGAAATTTGACAAGGTATGTACTCAACTAACTCTTTTGTGCAGGTAGTACAGTCAGAATCTCTCTCGGAGGACATAACTAGCTACAGCTTCACAAGAACCTTATGGAATGGTTTAGTGCCGCCACAAGTGGAGTTATTTATCTGGTTTACTCTGATAAGAAGAGTGAATACTAAAGAAAGACTGGCTAGATTGGGTATTATGAGTCAAGGTGATAACATGTGCGGATTGTGTAATACAGAAGTTGAACATATTCATCATTTGTTCCTGGGTTGTGAGTTTACTTGGCAAGTGTGGTGTCTATGGCTATCTGAATTTCAGAGATCGTGGTCTTTTCCGGGCTCCCTAAAAGAACACTATGAGAGTTGGACAGGTGCTGCCAACAGGAAGATAGAGCGTAACAGGTGGCTTATGTGCTTCTTCTCGGTTATTTGGAACATTTGGCTAGAGAGAAACAGACGGATTTTCAATAACAAGGAAGGGAGTGCAGAGGAGGTGTTTCAGCAATCTTTAAACAACGTTAGAAAATGGAGTAGTCTAGATCCTTTTTGTTGTTGATGGCTATGCCGGAGATGACATAAAGGAAGCTTTTTATCTACTTATTTATGTTGTAGGATTGGTTTGATTGTCGCTCCACATTATTGTGTTGAGCTCTTTTGTTAAAAAAAACTCATAGTAAAGTCCAGAAATGTGATTTTTGCATAAAAACTAATAACAATATAATAAAAAGTAACTAAAACATGCTAAAAACTACCTAAAAACAATGCCAAAAAGCGTATAAATTATCCGCTCATCAATGGTTCTTATCATGATTATGCCACTCAAACACCATTATTCCATGCACCATACTCTCAACATAGTCCTCAAACACCATCATTCCAACCACCATGCTCCCAATCCACATCCTATTTCCATCAATCACCTCCACACAATCCCAATCCATATCCTCCATATGCACACACTTATAAACATTATGAACAAGCACCCATGGAACCACTACCACTTCAACATCACTACCCTCACAATCCTTCTTTTTCTTCCAACCAAGCCTCTATGGATGATACGCTTGATATTATTCTTCAAGGACAAAGAGAGCTTCAAAATTCAATCCAAGCTCTTATATCTCGTATGGATACACCTCCTACCTCCAATACTCAACCCTCAAGCTCTAGAGCATTTCCTTTTTAACCACATAATGATCTCTCCATCCCACCACCACCCTCCATGAAAGAACATTTGTATCCATCAATCCAGGAGCAACATGATCCCAATTACGCGATTGACATGGAATAAGAGAGAAGAGATCGTCTTAGGGACTTAATGGATCGGATTCATGCATCTATACTTTAAGAGAAGCAAGAGGAGGCCCAAAAAGTGGAGGTAGTAGAGGCCCTTGAAGATGAAGGAATAGTTGAAGGATTAGGGGAGGTTGAACAAGAGGGAAGTTCCATCATTGAAGACAACTCTACACCAAGTGACAATAAGAATCTTGTTGAAGCTTCTTCCATCGGATGTGAAACCAATGTTGAGGAGGAATGTATACACCCTCCAACACATAATTTGATTAATGAGAAAGAGTTGGAAGAAGTTAGCAAACAAGAGGAAATTGAAGAAAGTTGTCAAAAGATGGAAGTCATCAAGGAGGAACCAAAGAAAGTGGAGCCTACAATGTCAAGACCATTGGATATCTTCCTTGCTAAGTTACCATCCAAATTACAAGTTGAATGGGTAATCATCTCATCCTTTAATTTCCTTGTCCCATATGAATATGCATTGTTAGAAACGGATGGTCAACTTAGAGCTATGTGTGGGTTAGAAAGTAGAAAAAAGTTGGGTGTTGATTGGCAACAAGAATCAAGGTGCATAGTGGAAGGAAGCTCAAATTTTAGGATTCATGGTTGGAGTGAAGCTCAATTCAAGGGATTTAGGATGAGGATTAGGAGTTCTAAAGAGAATTCAATAAGTTTGTCACCCCGGAATATACATAGACAGTCATCAACTTTGGGGCCTTGTCATTTGCTTAAGCTTCCTTAAAGGCCTTGTGTGCCTCATTTGGGATCTCAGAGGACATTGGAAATGCAAGTATTGGTGGGGATTCAAGGAAGAGTTCAAGCATAAGCCACCATAGCAAAGCCCCCACCAAATGTCCAACTTAAGGACTTTAAATAAAAGTGCTAGGTGGGAAACACCTGGTGCACGAAATCGTGATTGTTCATTCCTTGGTAACGGTGCCAAAAACTTAATACGCACGTTTATAATCTTAGTTCTTTTTCACAACTTCGCACAACTAAACAGCAAGTGCACTGGGTCGTCCAAGTAATAAACCTTACGTGAGTAAGGGTCGATCCCACGGAGATTGTCGGCTTGAAGCAAGCTATGGTCATCTTGCAAATCTCAGTCAGGCGGATTCAAATGGTTATGGTGAATTGATAGTTAAAATATAATTAAAATATAAAATGGGATAGAGATACTTATGCAATTCATTAGTGAGAATTTCAGATAAGTGTATGGAGATGCTTTTGTTCCTTCTGAACCTCTGCTTTCCTACTGTCTTCATCCAATCATTCATACTCCTTTCCATGGCAAGTTGTATGTTGGGCATCACCGTCGTCAATGGCTACATCCCGTCCTCTCAGTGAAAATGGTCCAACTGCGCTGTCACCACACGACTAATCATCTGTCGATTCTCGATCATGCTGGAATAGGATCCAATGATCCTTTTGCGTCTGTCACTACGCCCAGCACTCGCGAGTTTGAAGCTCGTCACATCCATCCCTTCCCAGATCCTACTCGGAATACCGCAGACAAGGTTTAGACTTTCCGGATCTCAAGAATGGCCGCCAATAATTCTAGCCTATACTACGAAGACTCTGATCGTAAATCAGGAGGCTAAGAGATATGCATTCAAGTTTGCTTTCATGTAGAACGGAAGTGTTTGTCAGGCACGCGTTCATAAGTGAAAATGGTGATGAGCATCACATAATCATCACATTCATCATGTTCTTGTGTGTGAATGAATATCTTAGAGAAGAAATAGGCTTGAGTTGAATAGAAAAACAATAGTACTTTGCATTAATTCATGAGTAACACCAGAGCTCCACACCTTAATCTATGGTGTGTAGAAACTCTACCGTTGAAAGTACACAAGAACAAGGTCTAGGCATGGCCAAATGGCCAGCCTCCCCAAATGGCATATGAATTCAAAAATAGGGAAAAAGACTGATCCCTGATCAAGGATGATCAAAAGATGTAAAATAAATCACTAAAAGTAGTTTTTATACTAAACTAGTAGCTAGGGTTACATAAGATAAGTAAATGATGTAGAAATCCACTTTCGGGCCCACTTGGTATGTGCTTGGACTGAGCATTGAGCTTTCATGTGTAGAGACTCTTTTTGGAGTTAAACGCTAGGTTATAGCCTGTTTCTGGCGTTTAACTCTTATTTGCAACCTGTTTCTGGCATTTAACTCCAGAATAGGGCAGGAAGTAGGCGTTTGAACGCCAGTTTGCATCGTCAAAATTCGATCAAAGTATGGACTATTATATATTGCTGAAAAGCCCTGGATGTCTACTTTCCAACGCAATTGATAGCGCGCCAATTGGATTTTTGTAACTTCATAAAATCCTCTTCGAGTGCAGGGAGGTCAGAATCCAACAACATCTGCAGTCCTTCTTCAGCCTTTGAATCAGATTTTTGCTCAAGTCCCTCAATTTCAGCCAAAAATTACCTGAAATCATAGAAAAATACAAAAACTCCTAGTAAAGTCCAGAAATGTAATTTTTATTTAAAAACTAATAAAATTATATTAAAAACTAACTAAATCATACTAAAAACTATGTAAAAACAATGCCAAAAAGCGTATAAATTATCCGCTCATCACAACACCAAACTTAAATTGTTGCTTGTCCCCAAGCAACTGAAAATCAAATAAGATAAAAAGAAGAGAATATACTATAAATCCCAAAATATCAATGAAACTTAGCTCCAATCAGATGAGCAGGACTAGTAGCTTTTTACCTCTGAACAATTTTGGCATCTCACTTTATCATTTGAAGTTCAGAATGATTGGCATCTATAGAAACTCAGAATTCAGATAGTGTTATTGATTCTCCTAGTTTAGTATGTTGATTCTTGAACATAGCTACTTTATGAGCCTTGGCTGTGGCCCTGAGCACTTTATTTTCCAGTATTACCACCGGATACATAAATGCCACAGACACATAATTGGGTGAACCTTTTCAGATTGTGACTCAGCTTTGCTAAAGTCCCCAATTAGAGGTGTCCAGGGTTCTTAAGCACACTCTGTTTTTGCTTCGGACCTCGACTTTAACCGCTCAGTCTCAAGCTTTTCACTTGACACCTTCACGCCACAAGCACATGGTTAGGGACAGTTTGGTTTAGCCGCTTAGGCCAGGATTTTATTCCTTTGAGCCCTCCTATCCACTGATGCTCAAAGCCTTGGATCCCTTTTACCCTTGCCTTTTGGTTTTAAGGGCTATTGGCTTTTTCTGCTTGCTTTTTTTTTCTTTCTTTTTTTTTTTGCCTTCTCTTTTTTTTTTTGCAAGCTTTTCTCTATTCACTGCTTTTTCTTGCTTCAAGAATCATTTTTATGATTTTTCAGATCATCAAATAACATTTCTCCCTTTTCATCATTCTTTCAAGAGCCAACAATTTTAACATTCATAAACAACAAATTCAAAAGACATATGCACTGTTCAATCATTCATTCAGAAAATAAAAAGTATTGTCACCACATCAAAATAATTAAACTAGTTTCAAGGATGAATTCGAAATCATGTACCTCTTGTTCTTTTGTGATTAAAAGAATTTTTCATTTAAGAAAGGTGATGGATTCATAGGACATTCATAGCTTTAAGACATGGACACTTAGACACTAGTGATCATGTAATAAGACACAAACATAAATAGACATAAAGCATAGTAGACGAAAAACAGAGAAAATAAATAGACAATGAGATTAAGGAACGGGTCCACCTTAGTGAGGGTGGTGTCTTCTTCCTCTTTGAAGAACCAATGGTGTTTTTGAGCTCCTCTATGTCTCTTCTTTCTCTTTGTTGCTCCTCCCTCATAGCTCTTTGATCTTCTCTAATCTCATGGAGAATGATGGAGTGCTCTTGGTGCTCCATCCTTAGTTGTCCCATGTTGGAACTTAATTCTCCTAGGGAGGTGTTGATTTGCTCCCAATAGTTTTGTGGAGGGAAGTGCATCCCTTGAGGCATCTCAGGGATTTCATGGTGAGGAATTTCCTCATGCTCTTGTTGAGGTCCATGAGTGGGCTCTCTTGTTTGCTCCATCCTTTTCTTAGTGATAGGCTTGTCCTCTTCAATGAGGATGTCTCTTGGCCACAACTTCATAGAAGTGGTCTTCATGGACCTTTGAGATGAATCTCTCCATCTCTCATGACTCAGAGGTAGAAGCTTTTGCCTTCCCTTTCCTCTTTCTAGAGGTTTCTCTGGCCATAGGTGCCATAAATGGTTATGGAAAAATAAAAAGCAACACTTTTACCACACCAAACTTAGAAGGTTTGCTCATCCTCGAGCAAAAGAAGAAAGAGTGGAGTAGAAGAAGAAGAAGAAAAGGGAGGGGATGGAGAGGGTGAGTGGTTCGGCCAAGGGGGAATTAGGTGGTTATGATGTGTGAAAAAGAAAGAGTGATGGTTTGAATTTGAGTGGGTGGGTGTAGGTGGGTTGTATGATGGTTTTGGAGGAGTAATGGAGGTGATTGGTGGAGGTTATTTTGGGGAAGAGTGTTATGAGAAGGTGTGAAGAGGAGAGCAGAAGAGGTGGGGTAGGTGGGGATCCTGTGGGGTCCACAGATCCAGAGGGGTCAAGGACTTAGTATCTCTGCTCCATTTAGGCGTGCAAAACACCCTTAGAATGCATGTCTGGCGTTAAACACCAGCTTTTCTCCCATTATTGGCGTTAAACGCCAATTTCATGCTCTGTTCTGGCGTTAAACGCCAGTCTGGTGCTTGTTTCTGGTGTTTAAACGCCAGTAAGCTCTTCCTCTAGGGTGAGCTATTTTTAATGCTGTTTTTCACTCTGTTTTTGATTTTTCAATTGTTTTTATGGCTTCACATGATCATCAACCTAAAGAAAACATAAAATAGCAATGGAAAATAAATAGATATAATTAAATAACAATGGGTTGCCTCCCAACAAGTGCTTCTTTAATGTCAATAGCTTGACATTGAACTCTCATGGAGCCTCACAGAAAATCAGAGCAATGTTGGGACCTCTTAACACCAAACTTAGAGTTTGAATGTGGGGGTTTCGTTTGACTCTGTATTGAGAGAAGCTTTTCATGCTTCCTCTCCATGGTTACAGAAGGAGAACCTTGAGTCTTAAATACAAGGTAGCCCTCATTCAACTGAAGGACTAACTCTCCTCTGTCAACATCAATCACAGCCTTTGCTGTGGCTAGGAAGGGTCTTCCAAGGATGATGGATTCATCCTCATCCTTTCCAGTGTCTAGGATTATGAAATCAGCAGGGATGTAAAGGCCTTTGACCTTTACTAGCACGTCCTCTACTAGTCCATAAACCTTTTTCATTGATTTGTCTGCCATCTCTAATGAGATTCTTGCAGCTTGTACCTCAAAGATTCCCAGTTTCTCCATTACAGAGAGTGGCATGAGGTTTATCCCTAACCCAAGGTCACACAGAGCATTCTCAAAGGTCATGGTGCCTATGGTACAAGGTATGAAGAATTTTCCGGGATCCAGTTTCTTCTGAGGTAATGTCTGCCTCATTAATGCATTCAGTTCATTGGTGAACAAGGGGGGTTCATCCTCCCAAGTCTCATTACCAAATAACTTGGCATTTAGCTTCATGATTGCTCCTAGATACTTAGCAACTTGCTCTGCAATGGTATCTTCATCCTCTTCAGAGAAAGAGTATTCATCAGAGCTCATGAATGGCAGAAGGAGGTCCAATAGAATCTCTAGGGTATCTGTATGAGCCTAAGATTCCTTTGGTTCCTCAAAAGGGAACTCCTTTCTGTCCAGAGGACGTCTCAAGAGGTCTTTCTCACTGGGATTCATGTCCTCCTCCTCCTCTGGGCATTCGACCACACCAAGTAAGGTTATGGCCTTGCAATCTCTCTTGGGATTTTCTTCTGTATTGCTTGGAAGAGTACTGGGAGGAGTTTCAGTAATCTTCTTACTCAGCTGACCTACCTGTGCCTCCAAATTTCTAATGGAGGACTTTGTTTCATTCATGAAATTTAGTATGGTTTTGGATAGATCAGAGACTATGGTTGCCAGGCCAGAATGGCTCTATTCAGAATTCTCTGTCTGTTGCTGAGAAGATGATGGAAAAGGCTTGCTATTGCTAAACCTATTTCTTCCACCATTATTATTGAAGCCTTGTTGAGGCTTCTGTTGATCCTTCCATGAGAGATTAGGATGATTTCTCCATGAAGGATTATAGGTGTTTCCATAGGGTTCTCCCATATAATTCACCTCTGCTATTGCAGGGTTCTCAGGATCATAAGCTTCTTCTTCAGAAGATGCCTCTTTAGTACTGTTGGATGCAGCTTGTAATCCATTCAGACTCTGAGAAATTATATTGACTTGTTGAGTCAATATTTTGTTCTGAGCCAATATGGCATTCAGAGTATCAATTTCAAGAACTATCTTCTTCTGAGGCATCCCATTGTTCACAGGATTCCTCTCAGAGGTGTACATAAACTGGTTATTTGCAACCATTTCAATGAGTTCCTGAGCTTCTACAGGGGTTTTCATGTGAAGAGATCCTCCTGCAGAATAGTCCAATGACATTTTTGACAACTCAGGCAGACCATCATAGAATATACTTATGATGCTCCATTCTGGAAGCATGCCAGTAGGACACCTTTTGATCAGTTACTTATATCTTTCCCAAGCTTCATAGAGGGACTCTCCTTCCTTCTGTCTGAAGGTTTGGATTTCCACTCTAAGCTTGCTCATCTTTTAAGGAGGAAAGAATTTGGCCAGGAAAGCACTGACCAGCTTATCCCAAGAGTTCAGGCTTTCCTTAGGTTGTGAATCCAACCATGTTCTAGCTCTGTCTCTTACAGCAAAAGGGAAAAGCATAAGCCTGTAGACCTCGGGATCAACTCCATTGGTCTTGACAGTATCACAGATTTGCAAGAATTCAGCTAAAAACTGATGAGGATCTTCCATTGGAAGTCCATGAAACTTGCAATTCTGCTTCTTTGCATCTCCACCATTGTTATTAGGTTCGGCCATGTCTTCTTCTTTTTTGAAAATTTCTGTCAGGTCCTCTCCAGAGGGTTGTGCTTTAGCTTCTCTTAGTTTTCTCTTAAGAGTCCTTTCAGGTTCAGGATCAGCTTCAATAAGAATGTCTTTATCTCTGTTCCTGCTCATATGAAAAAGAAGAGAACAGAAAAAAAAAAGAGGAATCCTCTATGTCACAGTATAGAGATTCCTTTATGCGAGTAGAAGAAGAGAAGAATAGAAGAAGGAGAGGATAAGAATTCGAACACAGAGGAGAAGAATGGATTCGAATTTTTGAATGGAAGAGGGGTGTTAGTAGATAATTAAATAAATAGAAAGAGATGAGAGGGGGAAGAATTTGAAAATTAAATAAAATAAATAAATAAATTTTTTTTACTATTAGTTATAATTCGAAATTTAAAAAGAAAAATTAAATTAAATTAAATTAGAATTTAAAATAAATAGTTAACTAAAAAGGAATTTTGAAAAAGTGGGGAAGAGTTTTCGAAAATTAGAGAGAAAAAATTAGTTAGGTGGTTTTGAAAAAGATATGATTGAAATAGAAAATTTTTAAAATAAAAAATTCAAGTAGTTAATTGAAAAAGATTTGAACATCAAATTTGAAAAGATAAGAAGTTAGAAAAGATTTTGAAATTGAGTTTTGAAAAAGACATGATTGAAATTGAAAAAGATTTGAAAAGGAGATTAAAAAGATTTGATTTTGAAAATTAAAGTTGATTACTTGATTAACAAGAAACTAAAAGATATGATTCTAAAATTTAAAGATGGAACCTTTCTTAATAGGCAAGTAACAAACTCAAAAATTTTTGAATCAATCACATTAATTGTTAGTAAAGATTTTGAAATTATAAAATGAAATTAAAAAAAAAAAAGATTTTGAAAATCATTTTAAAAAGTTTTCGAAAATATGAAAAAAAAATGAGAAAGATTTGATTTTTGAAAAGGTTTGAAAAAGATAGAATTTTTAAATTGAAAATTTGACTTGACTAATAAGAAACAACTAGATTTTAAAAATTTTGAAAAAGTCAACTCAAATATTCAAATTTTATGAGAAGAATAAGGGAAAAATATTTTTTTATTTTTGAATTTTTAATGAAGAAAGAGAAAAACACCAAATTGGAAAAAAACATAAAAATTATGAATCAAAACAACTAATGCATGCAAGAACACTTTGAATGTCAAGATGAACACCAAGAACACTTTGAAGATTAAGATGAACATCAAGACTTATTTTTGTAAATTTTTAAGAAAAGAAAAATATGCAAGACACCAAACTTAGAAATTTTCAATAATTAGACACTAACAAATTAAAAATGCATATGAAAAACAAGAAAAGACACAAAACATGAAAGATTAAAGATCAAACAAAGAAGATCATCAAGAACAACTTGAAGATCATGAAGGACATTATGCCTGAATTTTTCGAAAATTTTTAAGAAAAATAAAAGAATGCAATTGACACCAAACTTAAAAATTGACACGAGACTCAAACAAGAAACATCAAATTTTTGGTTTTTATGATTTTATTATAATTTTTTTGTATTTTTTTTTCAAAAATTAATTTGAAAAAGAAAAATAAGGATTTCAAAATTTCTAATGAGAATTCCAGGAATCATGCAATGTTAGTCTAAAGCTTCGGTCCAGGAATTAGACATGGCTTACTAGCCAGCCAAGCTTTCAGTGAAAGCTCCGGTCCAAAAAACTAGACATGGCCAATGGCCAGCAAAGCTTCAGTAGGATATTACATGCATTGAAGTGATTAGTTGAATCCTCAGTCCAAAAGAATTAGACATGGCTTTACAGCCAGCCAGGATTCAACAAATCATCATGAAACACTAGAATTCATTCTTAAAAATTCTGAAGACATAGAATAATTTATTTTCCAATTTTTTTTGTTTTTTCGAAAATAAAAACAAAAATAAAAAGCTTAAAATTAAAATAAAATTACCTAATCTGAGCAACAAGATGAACCGTCAGTTGTCCAAACTCGAACAATCCTCGGCAACGGCGCCAAAAACTTGGTGCACAAAATCGTGATTGTTCATTCCTTGGTAACGGCGCCAAAAACTTAATACGCACGTTTATAATCTTAGTTCTTTTTCACAACTTCGCACAACTAACCAGTAAGTGCACTGGGTCGTCCAAGTAATAAACCTTACGTGAGTAAGGGTCGATCCCACGGAGATTGTCGACTTGAAGCAAGCTATGGTCATCTTGCAAATCTCAGTCAGGCGGATTCAAATGGTTATGGTGAATTGATAGTTAAAATATAATTAAAATATAAAATGGGATAGAGATACTTATGCAATTCATTGGTGAGAATTTCAGATAATCGTATGGAGATGCTTTTGTTCCTTCTGAACCTCTGCTTTCCTACTGTCTTCATCCAATCATTCATACTCCTTTCCATGGCAAGCTGTATGTTGGGCATCACCGTTGTCAATGGCTACATCCCGTCCTCTCAGTAAAAATGGTCCAACTGCGCTGTCACCGCATGGCTAATCATCTGTCGGTTCTCGATCATGCTGGAATAGGATCCAGTGATCCTTTTGCGTTTGTCACTACGCCCAGCACTCGCGAGTTTGAAGCTCGTCACAGCCATCCCATCCCAGATCCTACTCGAAATACCACAGACAAGGTTTAGACTTTCCGAATCTCAAGAATAGCTGCCAATAATTCTAGCCTATACCACGAAGACTCTGATCGTAAATCAGAAGGCTAAGAGATATGCATTCAAGCTTGCTTTCATGTAGAACGGAAGTGTTTGTCAGGCATGCGTTCATAAGTGAGAATGGTGATGAGCGTCACATAATCATCACATTTATCATGTTCTTGTGTGCGAATGAATATCTTAGAGAAGAAATAGGCTTGAGTTGAATAGAAAAATAATAGTACTTTGAATTAATTCATAAGGAACAGCAGAGCTCCACACCTTAATCTATGGTGTGTAGAAACTCTACCGTTGAAAGTACATAAGAACAAGGTCTAGGCATGGCCGAATGGCCAGCCTCCCCAAATGGCATATGAATTCGAAAATAGGGAAAAAGACTGATCTCTGATCAAGGATGATCAAAAGATGTAAAATAAATCACTAAAAGTAGTTTTTATACTAAACTAGTAGCTAGGGTTACATAAGATAAGTAAATGATGTAGAAATCCACTTTCGGGCCCACTTGGTGTGTGCTTGGGCTGAGCATTGAGCTTTCATATGTAGAGACTCTTTTTGGAGTTAAACGCCAGGTTGTAGCCTGTTTCTGGCGTTTAACTCTGATTTGCAACCTGTTTCTGGCGTTTAACTCCAGAATAGGGCAGGAAGTTGGCATTTGAACGCCAGTTTGCGTCATCAAAACTCGATCAAAGTATGGACTATTATATATTGCTGGAAAGCTCTGGATGTCTACTTTCCAACGCAATTGATAGCGTGCCAATTGAATTTCTGTAGCTCCAGAAAATCTACTTCGAGTGCAAGGAGGTCAGAATCCAACAGCATCTGTAGTCCTTCTTCAGCCTCTGAATCAGATTTTTGCTCAAGTCCCTCAATTTCAACCAGAAATTACCTGAAATCACAGAAAAACACACAAACTCTTAGTAAAGTCCAGAAATGTGATTTTTATTTAAAAACTAATAAAATTATATTAAAAACTAACTAAATCATACTAAAAACTATGTAAAAACAATGCCAAAAAGCGTATAAATTATCCGCTCATCAACACCCCACCATGGTAAACTCTTTCCATTCTCTTGTATATATAGTCAATGAATGAATTGAGTTACCATTGTCAGGTAGTTTTTCTTTGCATATTCTTGTTTTAGTGTTTTAGGTTGTTAGTTTGTTTGATTAAATTTATGCCTTAAGTTGTAGAATAGTTGTTTTAAATTTCATTTTGCTTGAAGTGCAAGTTTTCTTTATTTTGTCTTTGAAATTTTTTCAAAAATTAAAAGATTTTTGTTGAATTTGAATTTTAGATGCTTTAGAATGTATATAGATTAGGAGAGTGCTCTGTTTCTATTTTATTCTTCTAAAAAAAAAAGTGTACGCCACGCGTAAGCGTGGCCGACGCGCACACGTCGTGTGCCATATTTTGATTCATTGTACAAAAACCAGAGAGTTGCGCAGGAGTGGTGCTGTCATTGTGCGAATAGCACAATTTAGCTTCCACGCGTATGAGTGGGTGATGCTTACGCGTCACCTGTAATTTCTGCATTCCACACGTACGCGTGGGCGACGCTTACGCGTCACTTATCCCTCCTGCATTCCACGCACACGCATGGCCGACGCTTACGCGTCGGCTCCACGCCCTGTTTCCCCTATTTCTGCCCTGCTTCTTTTTCCCTTCTTCTCTTCTTTTCTTCATTCTTTCTTCCTTCTCTTTCTTTCTTTCTTCTTCTTCTCTCTTCCATTCTCCCATTTCTTCTCTTCTCTTTTCGCCTTTCTCATCATTTCTTTCTTACTTCTTTTTATTTCTTCTTCTCTCTCTTTTTAAATTTCCACTTTTTATTTTTCTCATTTTTCACTTTCTTTTGTTTAGTTACATTTGTTCATTTTCATTCATTGCGTTTTAATTTTGTCTTTATAACTTGTTCTTATTTTCTTTTATATATTTCTTATTTTACTATTGGTGTTAAATTCTCATACTCAATTATTGAGAATTTCTTGGATTATCTTGGTGCTTCTTGACTTGTTTGATATTGTTGGGGTGATGAAATTTCTAAGTCAATGCTCAACCTTTGATGATTCTTGCATCCTTTGTGCATTGATATGTACTCATATTGTCTTTCATGACCCACTCTTT
>NC_029789.2:36654994-36668184 GCF_000816755.2 Arachis ipaensis
AGTGTTTTCTTCATGTTATTTACTTATGCTTTGACTTTACTCTTGCATCCAGTGTTAGTTGATATGCCCTTTGCTTACATTGCTTTCTCTCTACATGTTGTAGCTAACATGTAGTTGAAAACCCTACTCTTATTTGGCATTAGTCTCCGCCTATGTTCTATTTACTTTGATATCCTTGTCATGAGCCTAATTTTCTTTCTTTTTCTCTCCTTTTAGGCTGGCCATGAAGAAGGGAGCGAAAAAGCTTCTAGATGGGGCGACAAACAAGTCCATTCGCACAACCTTTTGAAGAAACTCAACAGTTGTAGTAACCTGTCCACTTGCACATCTTTGTATGCACCAAGGAAGGTGTAATCTTTAAGTGTGGGGAGGTCGAGACCGACTTCCGTGGGTAATAATTTTCTTCTCCAACACCAATTTTCAATTTTCTTTGTTAAGTTAGTTATTGCATCTGCATGTAGGTTGCATAATAGCTAGAATTTGTACATATTCCACCATTGCTTGCTAGGACTACTTGGTTAGAGTGATGATTTCTTTTCCAAGAAATGATTTTAAGACATTTCACTAATTTGAATAAAATTTTTGTTGAACTTGCTTGAAGAATATATTTTGGAACATGGTTTTAGAGCTAGAACACACAACCTTGTGAGATTTTGAGCTTAATTGATTGGTTGCATCTTATCAACCAATATATTTTGTTTCGGTATGTATTGTTCTCTCTAAGATTGTGATCTTTGTCTTGCTTGATTCTATATTTCCATTGTTTGGTGTATGCATGCATATAAATGATTGAGGCCTTTATTTCACAAAGCTCACATACCCATATGGCCTTACTCTTTCATCATCCTTTGTAAATCAATGTTGAGCCTATTTAACCCCATTTGTTCTTTATTTTACACAGCACTAACTCTAAGCAAAAAATAATGAATGTCCTTGATTTGAATCCTTGGTTAGCTTAGACTAGTGAGAAGAGTGTACATGATTTAAGTGTGGGAAAATTGGGTGGGGAACATTTGGTTTGGGAATTGAGTATGTTATACTTTTTATGAAAAATGTGAAAAAGAGTTGGGCGCATGTTCATACATTCAATGTCTTAAACATATGTATTGATCTCTCATATATAGTACCCACCACAAGAATAAAAGAAAAAAATAATAATAATAATAAAAGAAAAAAAATAATAAAAAGAAGAAAAAGAAAAAAAAGAAAATAAGGTAGCAATAAAAAGGGGACAAAATTCTCCAAAGTAAGTGGTGATAGCAATGCATATGTATTTTACTCAAATTTGGGATGAATGAACATGTGGCAAAAGATAGTCAATGGGTAGTTAGGTTTTGTACTTTTAATTACATGGATTCTTTTAGGTTAGCTAGGAAGTTTAGATTAATCAAGGATTCAAATTTTAGTCCACTTGACCAAATACAATCCTACCTTCACCCTGACCCCATTACAACCCTTGGAAAGACCTCTTGATATGTGTATTCATGCATTAAACATATGTGGATTGTTAGAAGAAGAGCAAGCCTTAGAAAGCAAGATTAGTAGAGAATTGAGAGAATCAATGCAACCCTATACACTTGAGTGACTAGAGCGGATACACATCCGGTGAGGGTTCGATGTTCAATTCCTTGTTCTCGGCTTTCATGAGCTTTCTTCTTGCAAGTCTATTTGTACTTTATTTTGAGATTTGAATTAGTGGAATTCATAAGTCATCATGACTACCTTAGCCCTACTTGGTTATATATGTTCTTGGAGATTGATTTACTTTTAACCAAGTAGGTAGAAACATTTAGTTGCATTCAATAGATAGGTTGCATCGCATGTTGCATTTAATAAATCCTACCATCCCTCTTCATCCCTTTATAGCTTCTCTTGAGCTTAGCATGAGGACATGCTATTGTTTAAGTGTGGGGAAGTTGATAAACCCCATTTTTAGGGTTTATCTTGTGCTTAATTTAGTAGATTTTGTCAATTATTCTCATATTTATTCATACAATTTGCATGGTTTTAAGATTCCTTCCCAATTTTATGCTATGAATGGAAACATGCTTCCAAGGCCTTAAAATCACTAATTTCTGATCCTCTCTTATTACCATTCGATGTCGTGATGTGTTTGTTAAGCGATTTCAGATATTATAGGGCAGGAATGGCTTAGAGGATGGAAAGAAAGCATGAAAAAGTAGAAGAAACACAAGAAAATGAAGATTTGAGAAGCTGATGCCGACGCGCACGCATGGACGACGCGTGCGCATGATCGCGCCATACTCTGAGCGGCGCGTACGCGTGACATAACGCGTACGCGTGACCATTGCATCTTTAAAGCGACGCGAATGCATGGCTGACGCGAATACGTGACGAGCGGCACGTGCCTCATTAAAGAGAAATCGCTGGGGCCTGAGGGGATTTCTGAGCTGACTTTTGGCCCAGTTTCGAGCCCAGTATGCAGATAAGAGGCTGGGAGTGAAGGAGGATACGGGGGATGACCATTCATACACTTTAGTTTTAGTTTAGATGTAGAATTCTAGAGAGAGAGGCTCTCTCATCTCTCTAGATTAGGGTTCGTAGTTTTCTTCCTTTTAGATCTAGATCTCATTCTTCCTTTGCTTTAGTTTTTCTTTTACTTTTATTTGTTCTAGCATTTTACTTCTTTTGTTAATTCCTTTATTTTGTTAATTTTAGTTCATGCACTCTTTTGTTGATTTCAATTCTCTTTTAATGCAATTTATGATTTCCATGTCTTTTTATATTTGCCTTTATTTCTATTGTTGATTTCTTACCTTGATTAGTTATAGCTTCCTTTAATTCTTGCAATTGAAGATGTTTACTTTTATTGCCCTCTATGTGTTTGATGAAATGCTTCTTTTAGTCATCAGTTAGATTTTTCTCCTCTTGGCTTGGGTTGAGTAATTGGAGACTCTTGAGTTATCAAACTCTTTTGCTGATTGATAATTGAAAGTTGCTCATTGAGTTAAATGCCACTAAAGCTAGTCTTTCCTTCTGATTTGACTAGACTTGTGGACTCAAGTTAATTGTATCCACTTGACTTTCCTTCATAGTTAGTGGTTAACTAAGTGGGAGCAATGGACAATTCTTGTCACAATTGATGATGATAATGAGGATAGGACTTCTAGTTCTCATTCCTTGCAAAGAGCTTTCTTAGCTATTAGTTTATTTCTTTTGCCATTTATATTTCTTGTTCCTTATTATAAAAACCCCAAAACATTCCTTCGTAGCCAATAATAAAGCACTTCATTATGATTCCTAGGGAGAACGACCCGAGATTAATACTCTCGGTTATTTTTATTGGGGTTGAACTAGTGACAACTGATGAAGAGATTTTTGATGGTTTAGAATTTCCTCAAATGAATGAATTCTCGTTGTGAAGTATAGTTTCCAAACCAATCAAGAATTCTTTCATACAAAAATTTTGGTTGTCACAATTAACAAACCCCAAATGAAAATTAACCGGAGTATTTAGACTCCGAGTCGTCTCACAAGGAATTGCAATGAAGCGGTCAATTATTGGCTATGAAGTGGGGTAAGGGGATTTTGGTTTATAAGAGGGGCAAGAAATTAAATGTGCAATAAAGGTAAATCAAGCAAACAATTAAAGAAAGCAAATAATAAAGAGAGAGAGACATTCATGGTAAGGATTGAGAATATAGGCTTTCTATCCTAGTCATACAATGATTAATTTATCTTATCTAGTCAACTCCAACATTGGAAGAAGGTATCATATTATCTTCCATGAGAGAAAGTCAAACAAGACTAATTAATCATATCATAAATATAAACAAGAATTTATCTTATTACGTCATCTCCAACATTGGAAGAAGGTATCATATTATCTTCCATGAGAGAAAGTCTAATAAGACTAGCTAATCTCAATCCAAAAGTCCTAATCAACTTACTAATTAAATTAGCAAAAGATTAGCGTCAATGGAAACAATATTAGCTAACAACTCTAGATCACCAACATAAGTTGGGTTTTCATGACTCAAGATCACCTAATTACTCTTTTCAAGCCAAGAATGCTCAAAATCTACTATAACATCCTTCCAAGCATTTTATCAAACACTTGGAAGGCATACAATGAAAGCATAGTAAAAGTGCAAGAAATATAAATCTACCAACTACTAATTGCAAGAAAAGTAAATCACAACTCAAATCAACATCAAAAGAACATCAAACATCAAATCTCATTAAAGAAAAATCCAAATCCAACAAGTGTTCATCAATCACAAAAAGATGCTCAAAAGAGAAATTAACAAGAGAATCAAGAAGATTACATCACTAGAGCATGGAAATGTAGAATAAACAAGATGAAAGCAAGAAATTAAACATGGATCTATGATAATCTAACCTAAACCTAACCTAATTCTAGAGAGAAGAGGGAGCTTCTCTCTCTAGAAACTAACCTACATGTTGCTAATGCTACAAACAATTGCTCCCCCTTTGTCCAAGCTTGAATTCTGCATGAAATAGCATTAGAAATGAGTTGGGTTGGGCCTAAAGTGCTTCAGAAATCGCTGGGGGTGATTTCACATTAGTGGGCCATGTGCTCAATCAGCACGCACGTGTACATGGCACGTGCGCGCCCCTTAACACGAAGCAACATATGGTAAATTTTATATCATTTCAAAGCCACGGATGTTAGCTTTCCAACGCAACTAGAACCGCCTCATTTGGACTTCTGTAGCTCAAGTTATGGTCGATTGAATGCGAAGAGGTCGGACTTGACAGCTTTACGGTTTCTTCATTTCTTCATGAGTTCTCCCACTTTTTCATGCTTTTCTCCTCACTTCTTCCATCCAATACTTGCCCTATGAACCTAAAATCACTCAAAAAATACATCAAGGCATCGAATAGAATTAAAGTGAATCAAAATTACCAATTTTAGGGCCTAAAAAGCATGTTTTTACATTTAAGTACAATTCAATGGAGAATTACAAAATCATGCTATTTTATTGAATAAATGTGAGAAAAGGTGATAAAATCTCCCAAAATAAGCATAAGATAAATCACGAAATTAGGGTTTATCAAATCTCCCCACACTTAAACTAAGCATATCCTCATGCTAAAATCAAGAAAGAAGCAAAGGGACATCAACATTTATTCAATGCAAACTAACTACATGCAACCTATCTATATGCAATCTATCTACATGAATGCATCCTCTTAGTCAAAATAAATCAATTTCCGAAAAAACATATTTAAGTACAAGGACTAAAGCCATAGCAGTCAAATCAAACCCACAATTGAATTGAATTATTAAAAAGATTTTACAAACTTGCAAGAAAAGAGATGATCATGGGTGGAAACATGTAATTGAGCAATCGAACCCTCATCGGATATGTATCCGCTCTAGTCACTCAAGTGTATGGGATTAATTCATTCAATTCTCCCCTAATCATGTTTTCCAAGATTTGTTTTTCATCTAACAATCAACAATTATTTTATGCATGCATACAAATATCATAAGGACTTCCCATAGGTTGTAATGGGGTTAGGGTCAAGGTAGAATGCATATGGTCAAGTGGGCTTGAGATTTGAATCTTTGATTAACTTAAACATCCCACCTAACCTATGACAACCTATACAATTCTAAACAAACCTAACTACCCATTCTTCACTTTTTCACACACTCATGCATTCTCTTTTTTATCACCACCCATATGCATTGACTTTTATTAAACCTTGCTTTGGGGCATTTTGTCCCCTTTTTATTGCAATTCTTTTTATTAAGTATAAAAAAACAAATTCGTTGTATATACATTCGAACTACTGTTGGTCATATTTCTTTTTATCGAGAAATCGAAGAAGCTATACAAGGTTTTTTATATCCATTAGGCGTTATGTGTGCATGTTCCGGAAAGAACACAAGTCCTTCAAAATTCAAGGCTGTCTCAAAAAAAGTAGGCATACGCCTTACAAAAAGTTCACGCCCCTCTTTATCTCTAAAGATAGGATGTCCTAACCAACCGACGGCTATTCCATCTCCATTATCCATTGAGCCCGGCGCTTTCGCATTAATAGGTTTCATGTTACGTCAATTTGAACTTGCTCGATCTGTTCAATTGCGCCCTTATAATGCAATCGCATTCTCTGGTCCAATTGCTGTTTTGAAGAACATGAAATTTCACCTTAACGACGAGACCTATTATCATTTTTCGCATGTCCTCGGAAGTTTAGAGTAGGTGAAAATTCACCCAATTTATGGCCTACCATACGATCTGTTATATAAATAGGTAAATGTTCTTTTCTATATATTTTCTTTTTTTTATTTTTGTTTTTTTCTCATTTTTTTCTCTTTTCAAACTAAAATGTATACAAGAACATCAATGCATATGGTTTACACATGATTAATACATGAGTATGTTCCCAATTCCCAAGATTCTCAACACAAATACAAAAACACACTTTTATCTCTACCCAATGTTCCCAACTCTCCCAAAATCAAATGATAAACACTCTCACTAGCCTAAGCTAATCAAAGATCCAAATTAAGGGATATTTATTGTTTTCCACCTAGGCTTGTAATGTGCTACAATTAAGAACAAATGGGTTAAGCATAGGCTCAAGATTGGCTAACAATGGAAGATAAAAGGTAGGCTATATGGTTAAGTGAGCTATTTGAACAATGGCCTCAATCATATAAATGTATGTATACATAAAATAATGGACATAAAGAATCAAACAAATCAAGGATTACAATCATAGGAAGAGAATAATGCACACAAGAATGAAAATAAGTGGTTATATGATGTAACCACACAATTAAGACTCAAAACTTACATGCTTGTGTTCTCAGCTCAAGACATGATCCACAAAGTATATAATTCAAGCAAGTTCTAAAAAAAATTTTCAATTAATTGGGGTGGGGTGCCCTATAGATAAAATCCTTGGAAAATATCATGATTTTGACTAAGCTTAATATATACATATGCAAAATAAGAAAATGCAACTAAAAATCCTAAAATGAAATGCAAAAGTGTTGGGAATAGAAACTTGTCACCTAAAAATGTCGAGCGGTCGGACGACCTCCCCACACTTAAAAGTTTGCACCGTCCTCGGTGCACTCAAAGATGAGCAAGGGGGTACGGCGACTTTCCGAGTTGCTACCTTCTGCTGGTAGGTCAATCGGTGTTGCGTGTTCTTCCTTCCACTTCCATTTTTGCTTGTGGTGCATCGATCATGAAAAATAAAATAAACACCGTAAGATGAGAAAATACAAAAGGGAGAATCGGGTATTGTTGGAATGAGGTAAATCACCAGAATTGAGTGGGTGAATTGGTGTGACATTGATGAAAAATAGGTGTGTGGGTTCTAAAATTGCGCGCGATTTAGAACACACACACACATACTAGTATAAAAAAAACTATGTCACATTTACACAAAATAAAACATGCACTTCACTCATTCTAGTGTGCTTGAGATATTTTAAAAGACTTGTAGGTTAAGGCAACCAAACAAGTAGTGAAGAAGCATAAAAGCATTCAAGCAAAAATCAAGCAATTGTGAAATTGGATAATGCATGGACATTGATTGATGTGTAGGTAGACTTAGTGAACAAAATAGTATATAAAACTCACACAATAATCAATGACACATATTGAAGTTGTTGCAACACCTAAGTGACATAGAGGTGAAACACAGGGATGCTATGGGACTTAGGAAAAAGAAGATAGAATTGGAAATCAATCACATAGCAAGCGTGGCCCACAAAGCTTTACAAAGCTCAAAAATATGTCACTAGGTAAGCTTTCGATCCAATTTCACAATTCTACAATCTCAATGCATGAAATAAGTGATGTGAATAAGGGTAAACCATAAACAAGCATCACCTAAAAAAATGCAATGAGAATATACAATTGCCTAACAATGGATGATGAATGCATGGTGGCCAAAACATGCAATTCAAAGAGTTAAGATGCATGAAGGCAACGTAACATGTACTTGGTATTCACAAATGTTCAACATGAAAATTCAAGACCAAGTAATAAATTGTAACCTCAACAAAGGAATCCAACAATGACAATAACAACAATGATGTTAAACTAACATCCCATTAGTAATAAGCAGCAGTAAATGGTAAACAAGATTAGTAATCCAACACTTATAATGGAAAACAAAAATTAGACTAACTAACTAACAAAAAGAAATGGTGTTATATGATGCTTGGTAGTGTCGGATGATGTTTGAAGGGTGGAAAGAAAAGAGAAGAAAGAAAGAAATGGAAAGAGGAGAAGAGAAGAAGGTGAGTGAAACAAGGCAATCCACGTGTGCGCGTCATGTGTGCGTAAGCGTGGATTGATGAAAACGGAAGCGACGCGTACGCGTACAGCGCGTGTACGCGTGCATGGCAAAGCAGAGAGTCGACGCGGATTCGCAAGGTACGCGTTCGCGTGCCCTGGGGCACCAAGTTGGCACACTTCAGGCACAACTCTCGGGTGAATGTATGGGAAGTGGAAAAATTCAATCCATGCGTATGCGTACATCGCGCGTCCGGGTGGATGGCCGAAATTGCTTGATTCACGCGTACGCGTGGAGTGTGCGTGCACGTGGGTGGTGCTCTATTTTTCAAAATTTTTCTATGCTTTTGCACCAAACCAAGCATTCCAAACCTCCAAACAACTACCAAAACATCATAAAACCTTATTTAACCTACTAGACTCCCAATTAAACTCAACTAATCAAACAAAACATGAAATTAAACTTATTTTACCAATATGTACAAAAGGGAAAGATGAAAAGATGTTACCATGGTGGGGTGTCTCCCACCTAGCACTTTTGTTTATTGTCCTTAAGTTGGACTTATGGGGAGCTCTTCATCAAGGTGGCTTGTGCTTGAATCCATCATTGAATATCCACCAATGTTTGGACTTCCATTGTGCTTCATCATTCAAAGTTAATAACTCCAAGTTTTAATGGAGTTCTTCACAAACCATAGGCTCCCAAAGTTGATCTTCCTTGTGCGATCCGGGATCCCACACTTTTTTTTCACACCCGTCCTTGAGTTGATCATGGTGGTTTCCTCTGGGTGGCAAAAGAGATGAATTCTCATGAAAGTACCAAACTATCCTCCTAGACCCATCCAATTGAGCACTAGCCCAACCCTTGCTCTTCGAAGCTTCAACCATAATGAGCCTTGATTTGCAACGCCAACCACTAAACATCCTCCTCTTACGCTTCATCCCACAAAGCATCCTAAGTTGGCCATCCGTTTCAAACAAACCATATTCAAGTGGGATAATAAAGATAATAGAAATGAGTTTCACCTGCTCAAATGAAGGTGTAGATGGCAATCTAGGCAAAGGTGATTCCAAAGGTCTTGACAAGGCGTATTCAATTCCCATCCTCCTTTTTCTAAGGACCTACACCTCTTCACAAGATCTCTTAATTTCAATCATTTGTTCGACAATTTTATCTAAACATTTTTCCTTACTCAAATCACAAATGGGAGGACAAGAAAGATTTACCTCCACATTGCCTTCCATCTCCTTGGGAGAAGGTTCTTCATGCTCAAAGAATTCTTCACCACTAAGATTTGATGCTTGATCTTCATCACCAAGGGGACTCAATTCTTGCTCCATCCCATCCAATTCTTCATAAGAGATATGCCTTGGAGGTTGTGCACATTCCTCCTTAGCATCAAATCCAATCATCTTGGAGGGGTTTTCTTCAATCCTAGACTCCCAAGGTGGTTCCGCATCTCCTAAGTCTTCAACCACTTCTTCCTCTTCTTTAATAATCTCTACTTCCTCCTCTTGTTGCATTTCTTGCTTTAACTCCTCTTCTTCTCCTTGGAGCTTCAAGTTCACTCCGTCACTAAGCTTCTTCGTTGCTTCTCCACATTCCACAATGAAAGTGCCTTGATCGCATAGGCTTAGGCAGGATTAGACTATGTTGGCAATGGCTTCTACCATGATGGCAATTTTTGCTCTTAACTCCTCAAAATTCTTTTCATCCTCCTCGTATTGCCTTAAGATATGAGATTCAAGATCCCTTAATTCTAGCATAGAGGCTTCATCGGGGGGTGATGGTGGAAGAGAGGGTTCATTGTTTGAGGGGAAGGTATTATAGTCGGAAGGTGGTTGTGGCGAAAAGTAGAATTCATCTTGTGGTTGAAAATTTGCATGCGTTGGAGGTGGTTCTACTTGGTAATAGTATGGAGGGGGTGACTCTTGAAAATATTGATGTTGGAGTGGTGGTGGCTCTATACGTGATTCATATGGCTCATATGGTTGTTGGTGGGATGGATATGCATTAGGGTCATATGAAGATGGTTGGTGAAAGGTGGCTTGTGAGTATGGTTGATGGTTATGTTGGGGATATGGCTCATAGGCATATGGTGGTGGTTCTTGAAAGTCACAAGAGGATTCACCATAGCCATTGGATTGATATACATCATAGAATGGCTCCTCTTCATAGTGCATTGGTAGAGGTTGTTGCCATGAGGATTGATCATATGCATATGGCTCCTCCCACCTTTGATTGTCCCATCCTTGATACACATCCTCATTGAAGCTCTCATTTCCTACAACATAGTTAGAACCAAACTCATAGCCAAAGTGAGAATTCATGATAGCAAAGAAAATGAAAACAAAATCAAATAAGAAGCAAGAAAATTAAATCTTAAAACTAGCAAAAACTAACAAAGAACCAAAAGGTAGACCTATTTACAATATTCACATATATACAATAACCAATAACATAACACTATTGCAACTCCCCGGCAACGGCGCCATTTTGATGAAGAGATTTTTGACGGTTTAGAATTTCCTCAAATGAATGAATTCTCGTTGTGAAGTATAGTTTCCAAACCAATCAAGAATCCTTTCATACAAAAATTTTGGTTGTCACAATTAACAAACCCCAAATGAAAATTAACCGGAGTATTTAGACTCCGGATCGTCTCACAAGGAATTGCAATGAAGCTGTCAATTATTGGCTACGAAGTGGGTAAGGGGGTTTTGGTTTATAAGAGGGGCAAGAAATTAAATGTGCAATAAAGGTAAATCAAGCAAACAATTAAAGGAAGCAAATAATAAAGAGAGAGAGACATTCATAGCAAGGATTGAGAATATAAGCTTTCTATCCTAGTCATACAATGATTAATTTATCTTATCTAGTCAACTCCAACATTGGAAGAAGGTATCATATTATCTTCCATGAGAGAAAGTCAAACAAGACTAATTAATTAATCATATCACAAATATAAACAAGAATTTATCTTATTACGTCATCTCCAACATTGGAAGAAGGTATCATATTATCTTCCATGAGAGAAAGTCTAATAAGACTAGCTAATCTCAATTCAAAAGTCCTAATTAGCTTACTAATTAAATTAGCAAAATATTAGCTAACAACTCTAGATCACCAACATAAGTTGGGTTTTCATGACTCAAGATCACCTAATTACTCTTTCCAAGCCAAGAATGCTCAAAATCTACTCTAACATCCTTCCAAGCATTTTATCAAACACTTAGAAGGCATACAATGAAAGCATAGTAAAAGTACAAGAAATATAAATCTACCAACTACTAATTGCAAGAAAAGTAAATCACAACTCAAATCAACATCAAAAGAACATCGAACATCAAATCTCATTAAAGAAAAATCCAAATCCAACAAGTGTTCATCAATCACAAAAAGATGCTCAAAAGAGAAATTAACAAGAGAATCAAGAAGGTTACATCACTAGAGCATGGAAATGTAGAAGAAACAAGATGAAAGCAAGAAATTAAACATGGATCTATGATAATCTAACCTAAACCTAACCTAATTCTAGAGAAAAGAGGGAGCTTCTCTCTCTAGAAACTAACCTACATGTTGCTAATGTTACAAACAATTGCTCCTCCTTTGCCCAAGCTTAAATTCTGCATGAAATAGCATTAGAAATGAGTTGGGTTGGGCCCAAAGTGCTTCAGAAATCGCTGGGGGCGATTTCACATTAGTGGGCCACGTGCTCAATCGGCGCGCACGCATACATGACGCGTGCACACCCCTTAACGCAAAGCAACATATGGCAAATTTTATATCATTTCGAAGCCTCAGATGTTAGCTTTCCAACGCAACTAGAACCGTCTCATTTGGATCTCTATAGCTCAAGTTATGGTCGATTGAATGCGAAGAGGTCGGACTTGACAACTTTACGGTTCCTTCATTTCTTCATGAGTTCTCCCACTTTGTATGCTTTTCTCCTCACTTCTTCCATCCAATACTTGCCCTATGAACCTAAAATCACTCAACAAATACATCAAGGTATCGAATGGAATTAAAGTGAATCAAAATTACCAATTTTATGGCCTAAAAAGCATGTTTTCACATTTAAGTACAATTCAAGGGAGAATTACAAAACCATGCTATTTTATTGAATAAATGTGAGAAAAGGTGATAAAATCTCCCAAAATAAGCATAAGATAAATCAACAACCATATTAAATTTGATTTGAGGATTCATTGTTGGTTTAGAACTATACTTGCAACGTAATTATTTTTTGTGAAATTATTTACCGACAATTTTCTTCTATCATTATTCACCAAATTTGAGCGTGGGCTGAGGAATTCCTAAAAGTGGTTAAGAGCAATTTAAATCCGCAAAGTATATAAGCTATTGGCGACTGCCTTGTAGGTTGGTCTCGACTGGATGAAGAGTATATGAAGTTGAATGGTGATGGTTCCTGGTATACTCAGAGAAGTAACGCTGCGTGTAGGGGAGTGTTCAGAGATTCGGCTGGGAGGTTCTTGAAAGGATACTCCTGCAATTTGGACAATTGTTCAATTATGCACACAGAGCTGTGGGCAATCATATACGGGCTGAACATTGCTACAACGAACGGCTACCAAAACCTTATTGTGGAGTCTGACTCGGCTGCTGCTATCATCTTCATCAATCATGGATGTTCCCCAACTCATCCATGTGCAGCATTGATTCAGGACATCCGTAACTTGGCTGCACGCATTCAACAAAGCTCTTGGAGGCATTCGCTTCATGAAGCAAACTCGGTGGCAGATCTTCTTGTCAAGAAGGGACAAGACCCCCCCTTGGATTACACCTCTTTGACAGTGCCCCCACGGACATTAGCTATGCTCTGCTGTGTGACTGCTTAGGGACCCTCAGAATTAGAGGGTCTTAGTATAATTTTTAAAAATATAATAAAAATAATAAAAAATTTTATAATTTTTGAA
>NC_029789.2:36668193-36680176 GCF_000816755.2 Arachis ipaensis
ATATTTTCTTTTGTTTTTTATTTCTTTTATTTTACTATTAAAAATTTAAAAAATATATTAAAAAATAAAATAATGGACCTGCTACACATACAAGTAAAAAAGGCTTACAAGCCTTACAAGTTAACTCAGCCCAATAACTTGTCCACGCGCACTCACTCCCTTTGAATGGAGCGTCAACCCATGCGCGTCACTCAAATGGTTACTCTTTGAAATAAGCGCTCATCATGGCTAACTCTTCTTCTTCTCCTTCAAACAAAACACAAACCACAAAGTTTCGAGCAACATTCCAAACTGAAGAGACATTATTCAAGGTCGAACTCGTCGCGAAGATAGAACTCTCCATCAACAATCTCCAGAAAAAACGAAGAAATATTATTCAAGGTACGTTACTATTTTACTCATCTTGTACATTTTTCACATTTCTGTTTCTGATTTTGAAATCGAAGAACTAGGTTTTACTGTTCTTCCATGTTCTTCTAGGTTTTACTGATCTTCTTGTTCTAAATCTCATATCACTGTTTTTACTGTTCTTCTTATTCTAGGTTTTACTCTTCTTGTAAGTTCCTCTAGGTTTTATTGTTCTTCAAAGTGGTTCTAGGTTTTACTGTTCTTCTTGTTCTAGTTCTTCTCGTAACTGATTTTTCGCTGTATATTGCTTAATTTGTTGGGTGTATATGGAGTAATTTGTATGGGTGTATATGGTTGATTGTTGGGTGTATATGGCGTAATTTGTTGGGTGTATATTCCTGAACCCATATCATGTAATATAATCAACTGTTGCAACTGTCCTAATATTGCTTGTCCTTGGGTGTATATTGCTTGACATTGTAATATTGCTTGAGCTTGTATATTTATCCATGTTTCAGTGAATTGAACATAATTTTGAACTGATTTAATTAAATACTTATGAAATTGGTTTGGGTGTATGTGCCTGATCTAAGTTTTTATCGTTCATCTTGTTCTAGCTTTTACAGTTTTTCTTGTTCTAGTTCTTCTCCTAACTGATTTTTGTGTGTATATTGCGTAATTTGTTGGGTGTATATGGCGTAATGTGTTGGGTGTATATGGTTGATTGTTGGGTCTATATTTCTGAACTCATATAATTTTATATAGTCAACTGTTGCAAATGTTCTAATACTGCTTGTCCTTGGTTGTATATTGCTTGACATTGTAATATTGCTTGAGCTTGTATATTTATCGATGTTTGATTCAATTGAACATCATTTTGAACTGATCTCATCAAATACTTATGAAATCGGTTTGTGTGTATCTGGTTGATCTATGAGTGTATCTGACTGATATTCATGGGTGTATTTTTCATTGCAGTAAAATGGAAGGCAAAAAACAAGCTGAAAAAAATGTAAGAACAAATATATGTCTTCTATTTCATGAAATGAATCAAGACAAAGCTGAAGCCATTAGCGGAAGTCATGCAATAAGACTGTCCAGACCATCCTCATTGTTATTGAGTCCATTTAATCAGATAGATTCTAATGATATTGACACTGATTAATGTAACTGTTATATACTCTTGTAAGAAATTGAACACATGCTGTAAATATATTTGATCCAATTATAAGTAAATTTTTTTTTCATAATTAAACTCTCTCTGGTGTATTGAAAATATCTGATTTACAGGTAGTATAATATGAAGGAAAACATCAAACCAAATATACACTCATAACCTGACATTTTACACCCAAAGAATGTTGATTATACACCCAAACATCTATTCCCCCTGATGATTTATCCCTAAAAATCCTAAACCATAAACCCTAAACACTAAACCTAAAACCTAAACTCTAAACCCTAAACCCTAAACACTAAACCCTAAACCCTAAAAACCTAAACCCTAAACCATATACCCTAAACCCTAAACATTGAACCCTAAACACTAAATCCTAAACCCTAAAACCCTAAACTCTAAACCATAAACCCTAAACACTAAACATTAAAAACCTAAAACCTAAACCCTAAACCCTAAATCCTAAACCCTAAACCCTAAAAACCTAAATCCTAAATACTAAACCCTAAACACTAAACCCTAAACCCTAAATCACCCAACCTATTATACACCCAAATCATTGATTTTTACACTAATAAAATCTCATTTTACACCCAAGGAAAGTTAAATATACACCAGACTCTATCACCTGATGCTTTATCCCTAAACCCTAAGCCCCTAAACCCTTAAACCCTAAACCCTATACCAAAATAAAAAAAAACAAACAATAATTTATAACATAAACAGCAGATTCTGAAATATATATATGTATGTAAAATGTCAAACACAAGAAAGTTCAGAAATACATTCAAGAAAAATTATGGTTTACACCCATATTCTGTAATTATACACCTTTTTTATTTGTACTCCGAACTCTCGCACCACTGATACAGCATGAAAGAGGTTTAACTGGATATAATAAACCTGCAGCCTTGGCATAGTCCTTATAAAATTTTGCAGCATCTTCAAGGTTTTTAAAAGTCATTCCTACCTTGGGAACAAGTTGCTCATCAACAACAGAGAGAGACTGCAAAATACAACATGTTAAAAATAAGAAAATACTATAGAATTTCTGCACCTCATAAAAAAAATAACAATCAAAGTAACATACACCCAAGGGCTCCTGATATACACCCGAACGACAACAAGTCAATTAAAAATAACAAGAAAAACCATAAACTGTAAATACACCCAAACCTCCATAAAAATACACCCAAAAAGTTCTGATCTACACCCGAGCGTCTGCTATAAATTACAGATAATTAATCAAAACTAATACATTAGATTCAATCTACAGATTATGTTCACGCATTAATTTCACAGTCTAGCTTCACGAATTATTCAGCTAGACAATCAAAATTAACTGAAACTAAATCAAACCTCAGGAACTTCGTTCGATTCAAATTCAAAATCCACTTCGCTGTGATTGAGCTGACAATCTGAGATTGAATCCACTTCGCCGTGATTGCGCTAACAATCTGAGGTTGAATCATCCATTATCTTCAAAAGGACTTCAAAATTTGATTTCAGAAACCAAAAAATCAAAATAAAACGAAGCTAGCGTTACAGTTCGCAAAACTCAAGCGAATGAACCAAAGAAGTGATAAACGCAGAAGAAAGAAGGATCCAAAAGATCAGGGGAAAACACGAGAAAGAGAACAAAGAAACTTGACAAGAGATTCGAAGAAAGTAAGGAAATCTTTTGAAGATTGGAAGAGAGATATTCGCGCGTTAATTAATTTTGATTGAAACTAAAATCTGTTATATAACGCGTGACTTGTACGTATGAATTGGAGTGCGTTTAGGATTTTAGTAAGTTCCGCACTTGTAAGACTTGTAAATGCTAATAGCTTGTATGCTAAGATTAATTCTAAAATAATATTTTTCTGTTAAAAAAATATATTTTCTATGAACTTAAAAGTTAAAATACATAAACAGGCACTTAATGACATATGTTTTCTATTTTTTTTATTTTTTAGTTCCCGAGGTTTGTTTTTTTCAAGAACGCTTACCAAACAATGGCAACTAAGGTGTGGATGCCACTCTGCAAGCAGCATCCCCACAATCCTCCTCTCTCTCTCTCTTTCATTTTAAGCCCTTTTCAACATATGACCATGGCCAGCAGCAACACCCAAGATGGGCACCTCGACGCCATTTTCAATCAGAAACGCGCGCTTCGAACTCAGGTCCGAAAGACCCTCAAGGCCATCCATCCCTCTCATAGATCTCAACAAGGTACCTTTTTGTTTTTCAACCTTCTCATGTCATTCATAATGGAGCAGACACATAGTAACTTTTCACGATTCTTCATTTATTCTCATACCTACAAAGCATAAGTCTATTTGATTTTAATAAGCAACTTCAAGTTCTAAGATAAAAGGTTTGTAAGCTTAGGAGTTTATAATAATGCTTTTGGGTTATTTTTCAGACGATGCTATTCAAAATATAATCTCGGAATCCCCCTGGTTCAAATCTAGTCTCAGATTATGCGCATACATAAGCTGCAGTGCTTTACGGGAGGTCGATACATCCAAACTTTTGTCGCAAATTTTGCAAGACCCAGTCAGTGGTACTCTCATTACTTATCTTAAAATTATGGATTTTCAGAATATTTTTAAAGATATCAACTATAACTTAGGAAAGGAAAAAATCCGGTGCAAGCCGGTACTCGTGAGGATGGGGACGGGAAGAAGTCTCTATGAATAAATAGGGACGGTGGTTGGGGAGCTAGTTACGCTTATATATGTAAATTGTTTGGAAATGAAATTAGTAATACTAATAATGTTTAAGCATGTGGGTTTTCAGAAGAGTATCTAACTAGGAGGGTGGCGGATCAGGTGAAAGATAACCCGGTAGCTAGGGTAGAGCCCAAGAAAACTTTGAAAGAAATTATCAATGACAGGATGCAATAGCATGCATCTCAACACCACTTGGTGAGATACGGTTCTAATGTTGTTTAAGCATGTGGACGTTGCATACATTTATTTTGGGTTCGATTTGCTAACTTTGGACATTGGGCATGTTTATAAAAGAATATCATATTGTTATGGTGTCATATGATTTATTTAGCCAGCACTATCTTGTGGTATAGGACTTTGTTGATTTATTATTGTTGTTTACATGTATTCTGGTATTCTTCAAGTTTCTTAAAGAACTTTTTGTCGTTATTTTTCCTCAAACTGCTGCATCTTATTAAGATCGTTTGACTGTACTACTCTAGTGAAGGGTCTATAGTCAATACATTTTCATGCTCAATACAATATGACTATGTGCAGGTGGGAAAAAACTATATGTGCCGTGGGTGGAGGATAAGAATAGCCACATGCGTATGCTCAGGATTTCACGTATCGATGATCTTATTGCAAATTCAATGGATATCTTAGAACCAGCTCCGATTGATGCTTACGGAAATGCACGTGAAGATGGTAGTTATTTATACTTATTTTTTCTTTATTCAGAAAACATGAATCTTTGGTTGGTGACTCCGTTGCTTTTTGTCTTAAAAATTATTTGAAATATCTTTTTTCGTACTGCTCGAATATTGTAGTTTTCATAGTTATAGCTTACTTGAAAAGTATTTGCTTTGTTATTAAATTAACTTTGGCAGATTGGCAAAATACCACAATTATTAGGCCATAACTAACAAAAATAAAGGTGGAGAACTTCGAGGTAAAAGTTGTAAAATTGTATTTCACATTCTTTGCTGTATGAATACCTAAGATATATATACATGCTAACCTGTACTATAATATACATAGCTCATCAAATCTTAACAAATCTTAAACAATGATTTCAATACTAACAGAATGATGACTCACTAAACTAACAAATTCTAGAGGTAAAAGAAGAAAATAGCAAGACGACAAAAAAGAGGGATAAAAGAAACATCATTTTATTTGCTGTGCTTTGTCGATAGTGGGCTGATTGGTGACAGTTTTGTTTCCTTCTTAGGTTGATTGTTGCTTGTATTCTGATAGTAACCTGTAACATCATTTGAAGCTACCATTTGGAAATTGCTTATCTTTGTGATGTAAAATTTTGACAAGTTTTTTCCAAAATATGATTGTGTTGCCTAATTCCTGAATATTCCAGATTTATAGATATCTTGCATATTCTAACCTGGTTTTCTTGAGCTAAAATCTGTGAATTCTTGTTTGAAAGAGAAAAAGAAAAAGTAAAGCCTCTTGATGACATAAGTTTTAAAAAGCAGCTTCTGCCAGATACAACTTTTGCGTATGCTTCTCCTTATCTTAGCTACTCTTGTGCATTTAATTTTTTTCACTGATTCTGGTAGACTTGACTTCCGTTGAATGTATTTTCTATTTATCCTGATTGGCCAATATCGACCTCTGTTTTGAAGGATTTCTTTGCTGCAGTTATGCAGGCAAATGAACCTGTTGATTTGTTTCTTCTACCTGGTAAATTTCTCATTTCTTATTCATATGTTTACAAATATATCTAGCTAATAGTTTCTGTTATGTCACTTTGCAGGATTGGCATTTGACAAATCTGGAAGACGTTTAGGCCGTGGTGGAGGGTAAGTTTTTTTATATTTTTTCTTCTGTCTAAATTAAATAATGTAGATCTGTTTCTATGTCGTATGAAGTCTTTGTTGTAAAGAAATACCTAATCTAAGTAGAATTAATTATTCTGGTCTGCTTTATGTTACCAACCATTCCCAAGCCCAAAACCATGATTTTGTGAGCCAAATTGTAACAAAGTCTTAATCATCGAGTTTTGACTTTTCACTTCTTATATTCTGAATTTTTAGTTACAGATGTTACTTTTACAAAATCATAGTCGTGAACCTTAGCTAACGGTTATCTTCCTTCCTTGCACAGTTACTATGATACATTTTTGAAGAATTACAAAGACCTTGCAAATACACGGAATTGGATTCAACCATTACTTGGTAAGCATTTATTCCTCCTAAGATGACATATTTTTCTTTGAACCAAATCAAGTCTGCATTAATATCTTTCTTTACCAAACAATTTGGATTTTGGATCTGCAGTTGCTCTGTCATATTCGGAACAAATACTAGATGAAGGAGTAATACCGATGACTTCATCCGATGTTCCAATTGACGCTCTTGTTTCGCCGGCTGGTGTGATTCCAATCACTACGGCAGCCATCAACAGGTATCCATCAACCAACCACACTTTCATTTTTGTTATTTGTTAACAACTGCAGTCAGGATAATAGTTAAATTGTCTTCGGAACTGTAACATCTATTTCATTTTTTCCTCTTCAATTAATTAGGAGAGTTTATTTATTAAACAATATTGTCCAATGCCTTCTTCAACAATGTAGCACCGGTTAACAGCATCCTTAATCATTTTCTATGTTGAGAATTCAGTCCATTTTTGTGATTGTAATGAAATGAACATTTTCAGAATGGGTCCTTGATACTGGACTGAATCCGAACCTTTCAATATTGTATCTTCAATAGAAGCATGGTTCCTTTGGAGGTGGCGCTAAAGGGGACTTGGATTCGGGGTTTTTCTGCAACAACAGTTAACTTTCCATCAAGTGATACAGGAATGCTCTGAATGATTGCATCAATCTTGACTGAGTTGGGGTATCGATACGATGATAACAATTTGTCATTCATCTGAATTCCGTGTGTTTTATGCAGTGTTTGAACTGTTTGGTGTCATGTACTTAACTGTTTTGAGAAAGCTCACCATACATATAGTAATGACTATGTCAACTTTTTGTACCGAGATCTTGAGTAATTTTACTCTCGACATTAATGTGCTTTTCTGTTTGATTTTATCCTTACAACTACCATAACTAACTCATCTTTCCATAAATAGATCTCCAACATACTTCAAAAGATTTTCACTTAGAACTACAAGCGTGTAAAACGACCTGTGATCATTTTTTCATGCAGAAACAACTAAAATAGACAGTTTCAATCTTCACCATGGTTGGAGAGGCACAAAGGAATGTGCTTCACCAATAAATTCAGCAGCAAAAAGGGCAACAAAAGAGGAGTAAAGATCATGCATATGGCTTGGAGAAAATGAATATTGATGAAATAACTCAATTTCATTTTTTTTAAATTTTGTTATTGATACATGCCTCAACAAATATCCTTGCACTTTTCCTAAAAAACATAACCTGACAAACAAAAAAGAAGGAATTTACATAGACATGTTACATGGGTTCTTAGTGCACTCGAAGAGATTGCCGGTGAGATGGCAGTGGAGATGCAGCAGGAGTCAGATGTAAAGGGGACCGATTTCGTGCCGGAGACCTCCTCACGGGAGTGTGGACTCTCAGATGTTCCGAGTGGGAGTGGCGGCCTGCAGTTTTGGGGGAGTCTATCTGTTCAAGGGTTGCTAAAACCTCTGTCATGGCAGGCCTTGCCTTGGCTTCACTGTTAAGGCACTGAAGGGCAAGCGTAGCAGCCATGAAGGCTGCCTTCTGCGGGTATTGTCCCTCCAATTTGGTATCCATAATCCGAAACAACCTTCTTTTATCGCCCAAATATGGTTTTGCCCAGTCTACCAGATTCTGCTCCATACCAGATATTGTTTTATCAACAGCGCGTCTCCCGGACAAGAGTTCCAACATCACAACCCCAAAGCTATATACATCACTTTTCGCCGTTAGCCGACCTGTCAATCAAAAAATTTTTGGATTACATAAAAATGATTGACAGTTTTGGTACATTCAAAAATTGGTGATTCCCATATTCAATGGAGGGAGTATTTGATAACAAGGCCAAAGTAAAACAGGAGTAATGACTTGACTGAAGCAAAAGCATACCAGTTGCTACATATTCAGGTGCCGCGTATCCTTGAGTTCCCATGACTTGTGTAGATACATGAGTTCTATCACCGGTTGGACCTGCCTTGGCCAGGCCGAAATCAGAAAGTTTAGCATTGAACTCCTGGAATCGTGATGCATCATGAGTAAGTGATTGATGCAAATATTAACTAAATTCAACAAATTATGATATCATCTATATTCCCACTGATCCTACCGCATCCAGCAGGATGTTAGAAGCTTTAAAATCACGGTATATGACTTGTGATTTGGCGTTGTGAAGAAAAGTGAGTCCTCTGGCAGCACCAATGGCCACCTTCATCCTCACTGCCCAAGACAGTGGTTGTGGTCCTCCTGTCAAATGTAGCGAAGCTGTTAGTTGGAAACTGCTGAGATCTTTTGGACATCGACAAACTCAAACCAGAATTTTAGATGCTCAAAATTGTAACTTTTTCAGTTCTAAAACAAAAAACACCCTTAGTTCATAACAATAGAGATCACTCTCTTACTTCTAAATAGATGATTCTCTAAGCTCCCTTTCGGCATAAACTCATAGACCAATAGCCGGTTCTCTCCTTCCAAGCAGTACCCAATCAATTTAACAAGATTAGGATGGTGCAGTTGTCCAAGGTAGTTAACCTCAGTCTGGAAATCATTTTGAAGCTTTAGTACCATGGATGTCATTAAAAACGACGGAGCGAAGTACCAAGATTACCCAGAAAACATTATGTCGCTGGCTTAGTATACCCAACAATAGGCGAATTTGCCAGCGGCATAATTTTTCCTGAGTAATTTTCATACTTGGGTCTTTTTTTTGGGACAAACAAATACATACCAGCCACTCCCTATGACCCTGAAAACTTTCAGGCTTAAGCTTCTTTACAGCAACAACCATTCCTGATCCGGGTTTGGAAGCCACGAATGTGTGTTGGTCGATCCATCCTTTGTAAACATAGCCGAATCCACCTTCCCCGAGAAGGCTGTCCGGACGAAAATTTCGGGTGGCATTCTTGAGATCATTGAATGTGAAGGCCTTAAGATTTGGCGAAGACAAGATTTCACCCTCGGACCTTGGCGTGGGAAGAGTTGAAGCATTGCTTTTTTCGCTGTGTGATGGAATTGATAAGGTAGAGGGTGGAGTTTTTGAGATTGCTGAAACTAAAGAAGAGCAAGTAGTTTTAGTTAGTTCAAGTTAGGAAAACAAGAACTTTGTAAGTCAAACTATGTGAATAACAGAGATAATAAAAGATGATATTTTAAATCAACCTGTTAATTAATTTCACAAAATATATTAAAACAATTCCAAGTCTAAATCACCAGGAACAGCTTATTGAAGTATCGAAGAAAATTTTATTAGCACCCGCAGAAGCAAAGAAATTGAAGAATCAAAGGAGAAAACTCTAGAGAAATAAAAAATCACTGAACTAGAAGAAGCATGATGTTTATTGAAGCATATGAAACATTTAATTATATTCAATTTGCAATTGACAAAAACTAAGCATAAAAAAACAACCAACTTTTCTTTTCAATCCCAGCAACCGAAAAACAAAAATACAGGATGATAATAATAATCTATATCTATATAAGAAGATAGATAGAAAGATAATAAATAAGAAAGAAACTACATACCAGAATTGCCTCTAGAACTCTGAGCTGCATCAACTTTTGCAGAAGAATCTAAACAGTTACCCATTAGAACCCCTCCAAAATATTAACCAACTAAAGCCAACTCACTGGACTAATCAACTTGGTTCTGCAAGTGGCACAGAGAAACGCAAGCTAATATAAAAAAAGAGAAAGGAATTATGGGTAAAAGTTGCAATTTCCGAGTTAGTGAGGTGGTAGAAAAGAAGGAACTTTTGCGTTTGAGAAAAGGCAGAGGAATTGTGGGTCAGAAAACTGGGAAAGATCAGTTCCTTTTGTTCTGTTAATCTCTCTGTTTTTCGTCTCTCTTCTCTTCTGTTTACCGAGACCAATAATATATTTTCTATCAAATCATCTTTCTAAAAATATGACCATTTTTTTCTTCAACTTTATAAGTACTGTATAGCTTTTTCCTCGCTCGCGACTAAATATTTTATTCGGAGATTTTATTATAATGTGAGACCCATCTCATATTTGATTATATTGTACTCGCGCAATAATAATAAAAATGATGTTTCTACATATTAATGGTTGGATAAAGTAAAGGGGCCTGCTACACATACAAGTAAAAAGGCCGTACAAGTTTTACAAGTTATCAGCCCAAACTTCATTAACACGCGCATTAACTCATTTTGAATGGAGCGTAACTACACGCGCCCCACTCAAACGGTTTCTCTTCGTCTTCTTCTTCTTCTTCTTCTTCTTCTTCTCTAGGAATTCACCCAAACGATTATAGAAATACACCCAAAAGATTACAGAAAATACACCCAAAGGATTTAAAGAAATACACCCAAAATCATGCATAATTCAGAACTCTTTCTCTTTCTCATCCTCATCTTCTGCTACTTCTTCTTCTTCAAAAACAATTTCAAAGCTTGATGTCAAAAAATAATAGAAATCGAGAATAACGAAGAAAGAAAACAGAGAGAAAAGCACGTAAATGAAGAAGGAGAAAGAGAAGGCAAGAAACAAAAGAAAAGAAGAAGAAGAAGAGGAAGAGGAAGAAGAACGTGCAGCAAGAAGAAGAAGAAGGTGTAATGAAAACGTGCCGTAACAGTATGTGGAGGAACTAACGTCAACGACGAAGAACAAACCATTGAGAAAGGAGGAGAAAAGAACGATCGAAAAAGAAGGAGAAGAAGAAGGGATGTAGCGCGTCGTACGTGGAGCAGCGCGTAATTTGATTTTATTGTTTAATGAACTTGTAAAGCATACAAGCCCTAATGACTTGTATGCAGAGCTTTTCCCTAAAGTAAAATCATTATGCAACATTTTCTTATCAAGTGTATTAATTTTCTTTGGAAATGAACATTTTATATAGAATTGAAGAAGAATATTTTTCTTTTATGAACGTTTTTACACGGCATTGAGAAAAGAATAATAATAGATAAGTTACAGCTGAATTTAAAATTAATTTTTATTATCTAAGAATTACGTGCCAAAATAATTAGATATATTTTATTAACTAACTAATAAGAGAATAAAAAGAATTAACTAATATTAATTGAAAGAAAAATAATAAAGAGTCAATTTTTCAACTCTTTTTTAAATAAAATAAAAATGAGTTCATCTGATGATTAGATTCGCCAGAGAGAAACGAGCTGAATGAAAAGAAGACACAACAACACGGACACTTGAAGCGCGTGTGTTGCGTCCAAGACACGTGGGAATTTACTTTGCGTTCGCGTTCGTCAACTTTATTTAGTTAATGACTTGATGCATAATAATTTAAGAGGTCTAACATGAATTTACTCTATTACCCTTACGTTTTGTTGTCTCCAAATTTATGTCGCCATTACCCAATGTTTCTTGTGGTAGTGATACTATAATTAATTTTCTTGCCAGACGATAATGCTTCAATCAATTCCGAAAAGTAAAGGCTTTTAATATGTATACCTGAAATACTTAATGCCTTTTAATGAGTGAAGCAGTGAGTACTGAGTAGCAGCAGTACAATGGATTGAGGGAATATGCTCCATATCCATGGCTATATCACTTAAAAGCTTTCATCAACCTCTGCACTTTTTTCCCATTTTTTCCCGTTAATTATGCATTTCT
>NC_029789.2:36680200-36683093 GCF_000816755.2 Arachis ipaensis
TTAATTATATTGAAAAATTAAAAATTTTCACTTTTATCTTCTTAATTAATATACTTAACGTGTTTTTTCACTAAATTCATTAAAAAATATATGGTGTTTTATCTTCTAAAAATTTTACGCAATAAAATCTAAGTAGCCAGATATTATTTCTAACTATTTAGTATAAAAATAAGAATCCAACACGGACACAATGTAAAACAATATTTCCCTTGTAAAGTTTACTTTTGTATCTTTCTCATATTGAGTTTCTTTCGACATTCTTTGAATCAATGCGAGATTTATGATTGGGCATTGGGTTGTTTGAAATTATTTTTCACCACCAATCCTTTAATGTTAAATCTTCAATGTCATATGCAGCTAAAAGACTAAAAGAAAGATCAATTCAATTTTCCCTTTTATTAAATTTTTTTACTTTAAATCCTTCCATTATTGAACTTCATTTGGCTGAAACTTTCTAGAAGCCTGCCAAAATTAAGTAATTTTATTTTTTTGTGCTCAAGACGTATTTATTTATAATTATGGGTAATGCTAGATAGATAAAAAAAAAAGCCAGAATTTGTCTTATTTAGCATTAATTAATTATCGCAACAATTAATTAATGCTAAATAAGGTTAGTTATGGCTGTTTTTGGCTGATTTTCTTTGGTTACCAAACATTTTCGTATAATTATAGGTAGGCGTATGAATGAAAACATTATTAACAATATTTTAATTTAGATCAATTAAATTAATTTTATAAAATTTAAATTAAAGTGGTTAACTCTTTTCTCTTTTAACTAAAAATGAACCTTATTTAAGCCGGTTAACGTTTTGAAGGGAAAATAAGTTGAGAAAGAAAAGTTGAAAGTAAGTAGGAAATACTTTATAGTCTTATATTCAAACTTTATTTCTTTCAGGTAAATAATAATAATAAAATTGGAAAGTTGAAGGGCGAAAATGGAAAGACAGAGGAGGTTGTTGGACGTCATGCTTAGCTAAGCAAGGGCGTCAACCCTGACCGCTGGAAACAAATAATGAAGCGATGAGAATGAGATGAGATGAGACCACAAATAAAATAGGAGTCAAAAGAGAAGGCATCAGCTTCATTCCATCTTCTGTTAAATAATTGATTTAATCATGTTCCGTAGTAAACCAACCTCTTTTCTGATAACTTACTATGATGTCGCGACATTAATTAAAGCATTACATATCTAAAATTCAAAAAAAAAATAACGAGTATATACTCTAGAGACTGCCAAAATCTTTTTTCCCATTTTGCTGGTGAAGACTGCGAAAATGAACCACTACTTCTCTCTTATTTTTGTATCTTATGGTTATGAAAATAAATTTATTTTCGCTTTTTTTTCTGTGAAATTATGTTAAGGTACTCAAAATTTTTCATATTTTCACTTGTATTATCAGTAAAAATATATAGATTTAATTATTTTATTAATTTTTATAATTTCACCAAATTTTTAATTAAGTCTTTATATATATATTTTTTAATTAGACCCCTATACTATATCAAATTTTGTAAGTAAATCCCTACCGTAATAAAAACATTCAAATTAATAAAATATTCCGTTAAACTATTCAGTAAAGTGTTAGGTATATTCGATTTGTTTAACGGAATATTCTGTTAATTTTATCATTTTTATCATAGTAAATGTTAGAATATAATTAGGATGAATTAGTATTATTTAGTATATTTGAATATTTATTATAGGAGATTACGTTTTTATTATTACGATTTTCTTAGTACCTATAAATACCCTTTTATATTGTATCATTACACACAACTTGAATAGACAACTTGAACACACTGAATAATACACAAAAACACTTTCTTCAGCTTGGTCTCTTGTTTCTAACATGATATCTCAGAGCCATGATATCCTTCTTGAAGAGGATATGTTGTTTTCTTTGTGGTGAAATCACCGTAGTTTTTGCATTTTTTTTCTATGCCATTCTTCTTTCCTTTTTGTCACTCATTTGACACTTTTTCACCTCACCGACTAGTATATTTTCTCTGTCTTGTGTTTTTTCGAGTCGAATGATCAAACACCATTGTCATCCCGCTACTTACTTATTCTCATGAAGAAATCTAGTTTCGTCTGCGTTCTCTCGTGGCAGTTCTGCCTGCGTTCTCTCGTGGCAGTTCCATCTGCGTTTTCTCGTGGCAGTTCTATCTGCATTTTGTCTATGTTTCCTTGTGGCAGTTCCATCTGCGTTTCTTTCTGGCAGTTCCGTCTGCACTTCCTTCAGATAGCGGCAGTTCCGTCTGCGCTTCCTTCAGACAAGCGACAGTTCTATCTGCGCTTTCTTCCGGCAGTTTCGTCTGCACCCGTTTTATCAGTTTATGCAGTTTTTTTCTCTTTATTTCGTTGTTTTAAATAACTTTCAAACTCAATTTGTCACTTGAGTTTGAGAGAGGATGTTAGAATATAATTAGGATGAATTAGTATTATTTAGTATATCTGAATATTTATTATAGGAGATTACGTCTTTATTATTACAATTCTCTTAGTACCTATAAATATCCTTTTATATTATATCATTACACACAACTTGAATAGACAACTTGAATACACTCAATAATACACAAATTCTTTTTTCAGTTTAGTCTCTTATTTCTAACAGTAAAAACTTAATTACAAAATTTGATATAGTATAAAAATTCAATAAAAAAAAATAAAGACCTAATCAAAAATTTAATAAAACTATAGGACAGAATAATTAAACCAAATATATATTGAAATTTTTTTACATTCTTGAGTACAGTCACCAAAAACATTATAGATTTTGTTTTTTCAATTCATAATTACGAAATTACAATTAAATACACACATTAATAAATTTTTATATCATGATTTATATTGATAAATAAATTTTTTATTTAGAAAAAGGGCTGCATG
>NC_029789.2:36683111-36810472 GCF_000816755.2 Arachis ipaensis
TAAAGAATAATTTTTATATCTTTAATACATTAGTTATTAAAAATGATTTAAATATACGAAAAGCGTAATCTTTCTAATGAAAGAAATTTCCCTTCCTTAACAAATCAAACACTTAACTAAAATATCCAAAAGCTAACGAAGAACGTGGATGCCTTCAAGCTTCCTTGACTATCTTTTTCAATACATATCGTTTGTTCACACTACCTCTTATTGGCCCACCATTTTCAATGGATCGGAGTAACTCTGAGCTGGATTGTAGTCTTATTAGTTTGATAGTGACTAAAATATCAAAACCGGTTATAATAAAAGGTACAAATGCGTACAAAATTGATTCATAAAAATTTTAAAAGTGAGATGTAATTATAAAATTGCTTCCATGTGATAACTCCAATCAATCGTAAATGGAGTTATGACGTTGTTAGTAAATTATTTTATGTATAAGGTTAGTGTCTAGATTGGCTAAAAGTCTATAATGATGTGAAAATTTTCATTTTATATAATTAAAAAATAATTATTCTAAAATTAAAAGATAATCCCAAAATACTAATTGAGTAGAGAACTGCTATTAGGTGAGGCAAAGTATGCCACAAAATTTCCACTCCTACCTTCTGGTTAATTAATTATTACATATATACAACATAGAAGCAACAAAGTCAGAGTATATCAAATAATAGATAGAAATTAATCCTAACATAATCAACTTAATAAGTTAAACAAAAAAATAGCTAACAATATAAATATATAAAAGTAATTGAAAAATACTTAATTAATTATAAACTAACAAACTTAATTTTAGAGACCTTAACTTGGTCAGCCATGCTTGCAAAAAAAATTGTCGATCTTTTGCTATGATGGTGTTGGTCATGGATGAGAAAAAATATGACGAAGAGGGTTTAGAGATAGAGAGAGTGCGAAAATGAGAGGGAGAGTGAGAAATAGTAGTGTGTATGTGAGAAGTACAACTAGAGTTAAGAGATATTTGAGATTAGAGTCTTTCGAGATTTTTTATTCAAATCCTAATGTGCAAATAATAAACATTATAAGAAAATGTTAGACGTCGTCGAATTTATTGACGAATTTATCAAAAAAAATCTGACGATATAAATTTCGGTAATAATTATTTATTGACAGATTTAGTTATGGATATAAATTTTTATTTGGCAAAATTCTTGAATTTATTATTGTCGAATTAATTCTCCAATAAATTTAATGGTAAACTTAAATTTTAATTTTTTTTTAAATTTTAAATGGTAACATTTTTTTAGATTGTAACATTTCTTTTACAATCTTAACACGAACAACAGTACTAAATCACACTTGTATTCTAATATAAAAAAAAAATTTTTATTTTATTTTTCTCTAACTAAACAAAATTTCATTTCTCTCATTAGCTCACTCTCTATTCAGTAATAGTATAAATTATATGCATGAGGGTTAAAATAAGGTATTTATTTAATTTTTTGTCCTATATCTAATTTACTAATCAAGTAGTGTTTCAAGATCCAATAGTAACTTATAAATGTGGAATAAATTGATGCTCAACGTTAATCACTATAGCAACAGTAACTTACTAATTTATGTCATTTAAAAAAAAGAGAGAGAAAAGAAAGCAATAAACTTATATTTGTCAACTCATTCAATTTATTTTTTTGAATTAGGTGAATTTTTATTTCTTGAATTCCAAACTAAAGTAACGTGAACCTTTCCTGAAATAATATGAATAAAAATAAATTATCAACAATTTATTTAACTACATCAGCAAAATAATATAAATTCAATTTTTTCACATAAATAACATAATTCAATAGCAACAAAGAATTATTCATATATCTTTCTATATCTAAAATTTTAATGGTCAATTGAACTAAAAGAAACTAACATATTCAATATTATTACATACCATTTACTTGAACATATTACAACTCCTCAATACCCTCATCTTCAACATATGGTTCAATATTCAATTCAACAATATCTAGACTACAATTAAAAACAAACTACAAGAACTTAACAAAAAACTAAATTAAAATAATCTAATAAACAAATAGTTAACAAAAATGAAAAAAAATTATCCTATCTAAGCAACTCAACAACAACATTAATATTAGGATGATGAGTTGGTCAAAAAATCACAACACACAAACAGCTTAAAATAATTTCATGTCAATAAATAAAAACACTAAAATAAAATTTATTATGATAATAATAAAGAAAAAAACATAAACATATATTAATAAAGAACTAGGGACCACGGTCACTGAAGAAGGAGTGAGATAGGGTTAGGGTTCAAAAAAGGGTTAAAGTTTTTAAATTTAAAATGAAGTAAAAACGAGGATGGAATAGGAAGAAAGATGAGGGAAGAGAGACGCAGCTCTAGTGACAGAAGGTGCAGCAGCGGTAACGGCACCAACGGCGGCGGAGACAGAGGGAGAAGCTCCGTTTCAGGCAACAAAACAGGATCAAGGCGAGTCTACGAAGGCTTTGGAGAAAAATGCAGGTGGTCGGCGCTGGCAGAGGGTGGTCAGAGGGGCTGCCGGAGGTAGAGAAAAAGAGAAAGAGAGAGGAGAAGGTTAGAGAGTGTGTGTGTGTTTCGAAAATGAGGGGAGAAGGTTTGCGTTTTGAATTTAGGACAAGTTTATCGTCGGATTTACTGGTGGATAAATCTGATGGTAACACATTACGGGTCACCAAAACGCAACATTCTACTAATTGAATTTACAGGCAAAAATCCCACGCTAAATTTTTGTGCCTATTTTTCCGTTTCTCCTCCAATTATTACTGGTAAATTTACCATCAAAAACAAAAATATATCGGTAATAATTTGACTTAACAAATTTGACACCTAAATTGCCGGTAAATCCTTCGATAAAGCCGATGCTAATGGGCAACGCTAAATTTAAAGGTATTCAGCATTTTTCTTATATTGAATGTCTCCACCTTAATGAGAGATAAAGAATCTAAGTTTTCCATAACAAAAGAGATGAACATAGCATAATCTTATTTGAGGCCATTGGTTATGGCAGTGATATGATCATCTAAAGATAGAGTATGCCCAACTGAAGCAAGAGAATAAAAAATACTTCTACTTTTGTTCAAATATTTAGTTGCAGTAATACCACCTGTTCATTGGTGCACGAAATTGTGATCACACTTTTCATAACTCCGCACAACTAACCAGCAAGTGCACTGGGTCGTCCAAGTAATACCTTACATGAGTAAGGGTCAATCCCATGGAGATTGTCGGCTTGAAGCAAGCTATGGTCATCTTGTAAATCTTAGTCAGGCGGATTCAAATAGTTATGAGGTTTTGATAATTAAAAGATAAATAAAACATAAAATAAAATAAAGATACTTATGTAATTCATTGGTGGGGATTTCAGATAAGCGTTCGGAGATACTTTGTTGCTTCTGAACCTCTGCTTTTCTATTGTCTTCTTCTAATCATGTGTGCTTCCTTCCATGGCAAGCTGTATGATCCTCTAGGATGAAAAATACCAGGTATGGCCTCTGCACGGCTAATTAACTGTCGGATTTCTCGTCTCGGATGAAAAATATCAGGTACAGCTACCGTACGGCTAATCATCTGTCTGTTCTCACTAGCGTCGGAATAGGATCTCTCTATCCATTTGCACACTGTCACTACACCCAACATTCGCAAGTTTGAAGCTCGTCACAGTCATCCCTTCCCAGATCCTACTCGGAATACCACAGACAAGGTTTAGACTTTTCGGATCTCAGGAATGCTGCCAATGGTTCTAGCCTATACCACGAAGGTTCTAATCTCAGATTCAGATTCTCTGTTGTCAGGAGAGACGATGCGAATCGCGGATTAGAGACCCAAGAGAATATACTCCGGCTGTCGTCCAATGACTACGTTGAACATCATGTAGACCGCTTGTGGTTGTCAAGCACGCGGATCTTGGCTAAGCGAGTAACGAAGATAGTGGGTGATTGTCACGGGTCACCCCTTCATTCTGACTCAACTGAATTAAGTACAAGAGTATATCTTGGAGAAGAAGTAAGCGTGAATTGAAAGAGAAACAATAGTACTTGCATTAATTCATGAAGAACAGCAGAGCTCCACACCTTAATCTATGAGGTGTAGAAACTCCACCGTAGAAAATACATAAGTGAAAAGAGGTCTAGGCATGGCCGAATGGCCAGCCTCTCAAAGAGGTTCCAAGTGTCCAAAGTCTTAGGGTTGACAAAGGATATGAATACAATAGTAAAAAGTGCTATTTATACTAAACTAGTTACTAGGATTACAGAAAATAAGTAACTAAGTACAGATAGTGCAGAAATCTATTTTCGGGGCCCACTTGGTGTGTGCTTGGGCTGAACATTGAAGCTTTCACGTGCATAGGTCATTCTTGGAGTTAAACGCCAGCTTGGGTGCCAGTTTGGGCGTTTAACTCCAGTTTTGGTGCTAGTTCTGGCGTTTTACGCCAGAAAGTTTTTGGCTGGCTTTTAGTGCCAGTTTGGGCCATCAAATCTCGGGCAAAGTATGAACTATTATATATTGATGGAAAGCTCAAGATGTCTACTTTCCAAAGAAATTAAGAGCGCACCAATTGGGCTTTTGTAGCTCCAGAAAATCCACTTTGAGTGCAGGAGGGTCAGAATCCAACAGCATCTGCAGTCCTTTCTCAGCCTCTGAATCAGATTTTTGCTCAGGTCCCTCAATTTCAGCCAGAAAATACATGAAATTATAGAAAAACACACAAACTTATAGTAAAGTCCAGAAATGTAATTTTTGCATAAAAACTAATAAAAATATAAAAAAAAGTAACTAAAATATACTAAAAACTATATAAAAACAATGCCAAAAAGGGTATAAATTATCCACTCATCACAACACCAAACTTAAATTGTTGCTTGTCCTCAAGCAACCAAAAACAAAGTAGGATAAAAAGAAGATAATATACAATAAGTTTCAAAAATATCAATGAAGATTAGTTTCAATTAGATGAGCGGGACTAGTAGCTTTTTGCTTCTGAACAGTTTTGGCATCTCACTTTATCCTTTGAAGTTCAGAATGATTGGCATCCATAGGAACTTAGAATTCGGATAGTGTTATTGATTCTCCTAGTTTAGTATGTTGATTCTTGAACACAACTACTTTATGAGTCTTGGCCGTGACCCTAAGCATTTTGTTTTCCAGTATTACCACCGGATACATAAATGCCACAGACACATAACTGGGTGAACCTTTTCAGATTGTGACTCAGCTTTGCTAGAGTCCCCAGTTAGAGGTGCCCAGAGTTCTTAAGCACACTCTTTTTGCTTTGGACCACGACTTTAACTGCTCAGTCTCAAGCTTTTCATTTGACACCTTCACGCCACAAGCACATGGTTAGGGACAACTTGATTTAGCCGCTTAGGTTAGGATTTTATTCCTTTGGGCCCTCCTATCCATTAAAGCTCAAAGCTTTGGATCCTTTTTACCCTTGCCTTTTGGTTTAAAGGGTTATTGGCTTTTTCTGCTTGCTTTTTCTTTTTCTTTCTTTTTCTTTTATTTTTCGCCCTTTTTTTTCACAAGATTCTGCTTTTCACTGCTTTTTCTTGCTTCAAGAATCAATTTTATGATTTTTCAGATTATCAATAACATTTTTCTTTTTTTCATTATTCTTTCAAGAGCCAAAAATTGTAACATTCATAAACTTCACTATAAAAAATATTCACTGTTCAAGCATTCATTCAGAAAACAAAAAGTATTGCCACCACATCAAAATAATTAAGCTAACTTCAAGATGATTTTCGAAATTATGCACTTCTTGTTCTTTTGCAAATAAAAACATTTTTCATTTAAAAAAGGTGAAGGATTCATGGAATCATTCATAGCTTTAAGACATAGACACTAAACACTAATGATCATGTAATGAAGACACAAAACATAGTCAAAACATAAAGCATAGAAACGAAAAACAGAAAAATAAGAACAAGGAAATTAAAGAACGGGTCCACCTTAGTGACGTCGGCTAGTTCTTCTTCTTGAAGATCCTATGGAGTGCTTGAGCTCCTCTATGTCTTTTTCTTGTTCCTGCTCATATGAAAAAGAAGAGAACAGAAAAAAAAGAGGAATCCTCTATGTCACAGTATAGAGATTCCTTTATGTGAGTAGAAGAATAGAAGAATTGAAGAATGAGGTGAGTAATTTGACCAGAGAGAAGAGAGAGGGGTTCAAATTATGAGTAGAAGAGAAGTGTTAGTAATTAAATAAAATAAATAGAAAGAGAAGAGGGAGAGAGAATTCGAATATTAATTAAAAGAAAAGAAAAAAATTTTTGTTTTTATTTTAATTATAAGTTAGAATTCGAAATTTAAGAAAAAGAAATAAAATAAAATTAGAATTTAAAACAATTAGATAATTAAAAAGAATTTTGAAAAAGTGGTTAGTGATTTTCGAAAATTAGAAGTGGAAAAGTAGTTAGGTGGTTTTGAAGAGTAGAAGAATAGAAGAATAGAATGAAAAAGGGAGAAGAAGAAGAATTCGAACACAGAGAGAGGGAGAGAGTTCGAATTTTCAAGAAGATAAGTGTTAGTAAATAAATAAAATAAATAGAAAGAGATGAGAGGGAGAGAAATTCGATTTTTAATTATAAGAAAAGAAAAATATTTTTATTTTTATTTTAATTAATAGTTAGAATTCGAAATTTAAGAAATGAAATAAAAGCAAATTGAAAACTAAATAAATTAATTAATTAAAAATATTTTTTTAAAAAAAAATGTTAGTTAGTTTTCAAAATTAATGAGAGAGAGAAGTAGTTAGGTGGTTTTGAAAAAGATAAGAAATAATAAACTTTTTAAAATCAAATTAAAAGTCAAGTAGTTAATTGAAAAAGATTTAAAAATAAATTTTGAAAAGATAAGAAGTTAGAAAAAGATTTTGAAATTAAATTTTGAAAAAGATATGATTGAAATTTATTTTGAAAAAGATTTGAAAGAGAAATTAAAAAGATTTGAGAAATAGTAAGTTTTTAAAATTAAAACAAACAAATCAAACAAGTAATTAGTTGAAAAAGATTTGAAAATCAATTTGAGAAGATAAGAAGTTAGAAGAAGATTTTGAAATTAGAATTTTGAAAAAGATATGATTTGAAATTTATTTTGAAAAAGATTGAAAAGGAAATTAAAAAGATTTGATTTTTAAAATTAAAGTTGATGACTTGACTAACAAGTAGAAACTAAAAGATATGATTCTAGAATTTAAAGGTTGAACCTTTCTTAACAGGAAAGTAACAAACCTGAAATTTTTGAATCAAAACATTAAATGTTAGCAATAATTTCGAAAATTATGAAGTAAAAATAAGAAAAATATTTTGAAAAATTTTAAGAAAGAATTCAAAAATATTAAAAGAAAAATGAAAAAGATTTGGAAAGATAGAATTTTTAAATTGAAATTTTGACTTGACTAATAAGAAACAACTAAATTTTAAAAATTTTTGACTAAGTCAACCCAAAATTTTGAAATTTATAAGTAAAATAAGGGAAAGATATTATTTTGATTTTTTGAATTTAATGAGGAAAGAGAAAAACAACAAAATGACTCAAGACATAAAAATTTAAGATCAAAACAAATAATGCATGCAAGAACACTTTGAATGTCAAGATGAACACCAAGAACACTTTGAAGATCATGATGAACATCAAGAACATATTTTTGAAAATTTTTAAGAAAAGAAAGACATGCAAGACACCAAACTTAAAAATTTTTAATGTTTAGACACTATGAATTCGAAAATGCATATGAAAAATAACAAAAAACACAAAATAGGAAAATAACAAGATTAAACAAAGAAAATCATCAAGAACAACTTGAAGATCATGAAGAACATAATGCATGAATTTTCAAAAATTTCAAGAAAATTAAAAACATGCAATTGACACCAAACTTAAAATTTGACACAAGACTCAAACAAGAAACACAATTTTTTTGGTTTTTATGATTTTATTAAATTTTTTTGTATTTTTTTCGAAAATAAAAATAAAAAGCTTAAACATGAAATAAAATTACCCAATCTAAGCAACAAGATGAACTGTCAGTTGTCCAAACTCGAACAATCCCTGGCAACGGCGCCAAAAACTTGGTGCACGAAATTGTGATCACACTTTTCACAACTCCGCACAACTAACCAGCAAGTGCACTGGGTCGTCCAAGTAATACCTTACATGAGTAAGGGTCGATCCCACAGAGATTGTCGGCTTGAAGCAAGCTATGGTCATCTTGTAAATCTTAGTCAGGCGGATTCAAATGGTTATGAGGTTTTGATAATTAAAAGATAAATAAAACATAAAATAAAATAAAGATACTTATGTAATTCATTGGTGGGGATTTCAGATAAGTGTTCGGAGATGCTTTGTTACTTCTAAACCTCTGCTTTCTTATTGTCTTCTTCCAATCATGCGTGCTTCCTTCCATGGCAAGCTATATGATCCTCTCGATGAAAAATACCAGGTACGGCCTCTGCACGGCTAATTAACTGTCAGATTTCTCGTCTCGGATGAAAAATACCAGGTACAGCTACCGCACGGCTAATCATATGTCAGTTCTCACTAGCGTCGGAATAGGATCTGTCTATCCTTTTGCACACTGTCACTGCACCCAACATTCGCAAGTTTGAAGCTTGTCACAGTCATCCCTTCCCAGATCCTACTCGGAATACCACAGACAAGGTTTAGACTTTTCGGATCTCAGGAATGCTGCCAATGGTTCTAGCCTATACCACGAAGGTTCTAATCTCAAATTCGGATGCTCTGTTGTCAGGAAAGATGATGCGAATCGCGGATTAGAGACCCAAAAGAATATACTTCGGCTGTCGTCCAATGACTACGTTGAACATCATGTAGACCGCTTGTGGTTGTCAGGCACGCGGATCTTGGCTAAGCGAGTAACGAAGATAGTGGGTGATTGTCATGGGTCACCCCTTCATTCTGACTCAACTGAATTAAGTACAAGAGTATATCTTGGAGAAGAAGTAAGCGTGAATTGAAAGAGAAACAATAGTACTTGCATTAATTCATGAAGAACAGCAGAGTTCCACACCTTAATCTATGGGGTGTAGAAACTCCACCATAGAAAATACATAAGTGAAAAGAGGTCTAGGCATGGCCGAATGGCCAGCCTCTCAAAGAGGTTCCAAATGTCCAAAGTCTTAGGGTTGACAAAGGATATGAATACAGTAGTAAAAAGTGCTATTTATACTAAACTAGTTACTAAGGATTATAAAAAATAAGTAACTAAGTACAGATAGTGCAGAAATCCACTTTCGGGGCCCACTTGGTGTGTGCTTGGGCTGAGCATTGAAGCTTTCACGTGCATAGGCCATTCTTGGAGTTAAACGCCAGCTTGGGTGCTAGTTTGGGCTTTTAACTCCAAGGAGACCCAAAACAAAGAACCACCGCCTATTAGGACGCAGTTGACAAAATGTACGATCTCACCCACAAAAAGATAAGATAAGATAACAAACTTATCTTAATGGAAGATCGTCACACACCTCTATAAATATGCTGGAGCATCCAGGTATAACTCATACTCCAATTCGACACAAAAAACCTGCCTAAAGCCCGTACTGACTTAAGCATTGGAGTCTCTTGCAGGTACCACCACCCCTCGGTGATCCAAGACCAGCAGCACCTCAAGCTCCTACAAGTCAGACGCGACTGGCTTAACCAGATCAGAAGATCTCGTCCGGGATCGACCTCGACGTTCTCGATGTTTCAGGTAACCCTCGGAATACCACCCATTTGACAATTTTGAGATGACTTTTTAATTGTTCTAGTTTGATCATCGAAACTTTGATACAATAATCCTAAATTATAGACCAAACTGATGAGCAAATTCACAATGCAACATCCAGTTCTTGAAGTTAAAGTCTATGGAGCTTAATACTTAATAGCCAAGTCACCAGTGGATGATCCTTTCATACCCATTCTTTATATATTCATAACTCTGTGCCTTGAACTCTTATTGCACCGAATTTGAATCATTCTGGAATTTTACTTGGAAGAAGGTGGTTTCCTAAGTCATTTTACATAGCAAGTTGTTGTGATGTGTGAAAAGAGTTTTCATGGAGTTTGTTAGTGCATATTTTAGAATGTCCACAAATGAATCGGCAAGTGCATCGGGTCATCCAAGTAATACCTCAGGTGAGTGAGGATCGATCCCACGAGGATTGATGGACTAAAAAACAATGGTCAAATGATTGGCTTAGTCAGGCAGGCAGAAAGTGGTTGTTTTGGGGTTCAAAAGTAATAAACAGAATTTCAAGGAGTAAAGAAAGCAATTAAGAGAATTGGTGAGAAATCAATAAGAGAAACAGTTAAGGTATCGGAGATGTTTACTTTTCCGGATTAAGTTTTCTTACCAACTATTTTAATCATGTAAGATTCATTTCATGGCAAACTGTAATTGACTAAACCCTAATGTCTTAGTGATTTAGTCTCCTCTAACCTTCATCAACCACCAATGTCTTGGTCACTTGATTCTGATTAGAGGCTTAAGTTCAATTCTAGCTTATGGCCACAAAAACCTAATTACCCAAAGCTAAGAGGATTATATGTCACGTATCCCAATTAGTTCAAGTAATTAGCAATTTAGGAGGAATTTACTTTCAAACAGTTATTCAGGTGAGAGACCTCTTCCAAGGATCATAAGAATGCATATAGAATAAGGGTTATACTTTTGTTCCATCCAGATTCATAAAATGAAGAACGAAAGTAATCCTTGAAACTGAATCAATATATTAATTAAAATAGAAAAGCCAGAAACTCGAAGCTGATCTCAAAGCCAGGACTACTCGATCCAATCATGAAGATAGTCCCCACAGAGAACAAGACCCCTTCACGAAAGAAATCATGAAAGTTAAAGTCCCAAAAGACTTTAAATCCCCTGACATGACCCCGTACGACGGAACATCCGATCCAAGCCATCATGTCAGCAACTTTAGGAATCGGATGTATCTCACGGATGCATCGGATGTAACTCGTTGCAAGGCCTTCCCGACTACTCTCACCAAAACGGCTATAAAGTGGTTCGACGGCCTACCCCCAAGGTCAATCACAAGCTTTGATGACCTCGCTAAAAAGTTCCTAGCCAGGTTCTCCATTCAAAAAGACAAAACCACACACGCACCAAGTCTATCAGGAATCAAGCAAGGAGATCATGAAAGTCTCCGAAACTACATGGAAAGATTCAATAAGGCGTGCCTCGACATACAGAACCTCCCCACAGAAGCGGCTATCATGGGACTTATCAACGGCCTACAAGAAGGGCCCTTCAGCCATTCCATATCTAAAAAACACCCCACATCCTTGAACAAAGTGCAAGAACGAACGGAAAAATACATCAACATGGAGGAAAACTCCTAACTAGGGGAAACCTCAAAAACTGGGATCTCCTACCCTTTCCTGGATAAAGACAAAGAGCCGAGAAAGAAGGAGGACCAACCCGAGAGAAGCCCAGGAAATATCATAACTATATCCCTCTTCATGTATTTTTGGTGGATGTCTACAAGGAAATATACAACCTGGAAAAGATCCCACCACCTCGCCCAATTAAGCACAAAAGGGGAGGAAGTCGGACCGAGTACTGTGAATACCACAAAATCTACGGACACCCCATGAACAAATGCTACGACTTGAAGAACGTCATAGAAAAATTGGCTCGAGAAGGAAGACTAGTTCGATTCCTAGCCAACAGAACGGACGAGCCAAAAAAGAGGAGGAGGGACGAAGAGGGAGGAGGAGCTGAACACCCCCCTCATACCCCGGAAAGGCACGTTCATATGATCAACGGAGGATTCGTAGGAGGGGGATCTCAAAATCATCCCACAAAAGACACCTTAAAGAGATATACCACGTCGGAGAAGGGAGCAGGTCGCCCGACCTCCCCACCATTTCTTTCTCCAAGGAAGACGCCGCCGGCATTATTCCTGGGCATGACGATCCTGTGGTCATTACCATCATACTGGCCAATACCAACCTCCATCGAACATTGGTTGACCAGGGGAGCTCGGCAGATATCCTATTCAAATCTGCCTTCGACAAGCTCGGACTGCAAGAAAAGGAGTTAAAAGCATACCCCAACAGCTTATTCGGGTTAGAGGATGCCCTGATCCAGCCCCTCGGGTACATCCCACTACACACCACCTTCGGAAAAGGAGCCCGATCTAGGACGCTAAGCATAGACTACATCGTAGTCGATGTGAACTCCGCATACAACACCCTTATAGGTCGGACAACCTTAAACCAGCTCACCGCAGTAGTTTCCACTCCACACTTATGCATGAAGTTCCCGACTCCAGAAGGAATAGCCACCGTTAAAGGAGACCAAAAGCTCGTGCGACGCTGCTACAATGAAAGCCTGAACCTTAAGGGAGACCTCGGGGGAAAAGAGGCCAACGCTATTGAGCTCGGAGGAGCCCGGGTTCGCGACGAACTCCGTCCTCAGCCAGAAGGCGAAACTGAAGAAGTACAAGTTCGAGACACTCCAGACAAAACAACAAGTATAGGAGCGAACCTGAGAGGAAACCTGAAGGAGCAGTTAGTGAAGCTCTTAAAGGAGAACTCCGACTTCTTCGCCTGGAAAGCCGCTGATATGCCGGTGTTCCAAGGGTTACTTGAAACTGAAGGTCGATCTCGGATGAGATCTGTTGTGGTGGCCAGAGCAGTTGCGTCTGACTTGTTGATCCTGGTGGAGCTGCTGATCCTTGATCACCAGAGGGTGGTGGTACCTGCAAGAGACTCCGATGCTTAAGTTAGCACGGGCTTTAAGCAGGGTTTTGTGTAGAATCAGAGTATGAGTCATACCTGGGTGCTCCAGTGTATTTGTAGTAGTGTTGAGTGACCTTCCTTTGAGATAAGTTAGTTATCTTATCTTATCTTTTAGGGGTACCACCTTATCTTTCTAGGTTTTGCCACCTTTAGAATGGGCTGCGTTCCTTCATTTGGGCCTGCTTGGGCCTCCATGACGATTTGGCCGAGCTCTTTGTGAAGAGGTCGGTAATGGACCAACCTTTCAAGAGGTCGGTAATGGAGCATCCTTTCAAGAGGTCGGTCGTTCTGATCTTCGTCCAACCCGGATTGCATAGCTTGATCCGGAGTATGAACAGTGCCCCTGCTTGGGCTCGATCTTACCCTTAAGGTCGTGTCTTTAGACTTCGACCCTTTGAGGAAGTCGAGCTCGAGCACTTTGCCTTGAATCGGTCTTCCGTATAACTCCTGCTAGGACTCCTTGAATGTGGAGCATTTTTCTTCCTTTTCCTTTTTAATTGCAGTGCGCGTTGCGCTTTTCTTGGGAATGTGCGAGGGTTTTAAAGGCTCATTAATTCCCTTTGCCTTTTCCTTCGTTTCCCTCTTTGCATTTCATTTTGAATTTGAAAGCATCATTGTTCCATTTCTTCTTTCTTCTCTTTTCACTCTTCATTTGTTACTTGCTGAGGTGCTTCGTTTGTCTGCTTGCTTTCACGTCTCTAAGCCCTTTACTTTTCTTTGTCTCAAAGCGACTGTTTGGCGTGGACTTCATCGTTCTCTTGACCTGAGCTGTTATCGTCTTCTCTTCTGCAGGTTTGTTCTTTCTCTTTTCTTTTGATAACCGTCATTTCTTGCATGCTTTCATTTGTAAATTTTTGATTTTTCTGAAAAAGGTTGCATCTTTGCGTTTGATTGTTTGGTTGTGACTTTTTCTCTTGCAACTCCTGTTTGAGGAAAATGTGTTCTTTTCTGGTAATCTTGCTTTTTTTGTAGGGTTTTGCCTTTTGCCGCTGTTCCTGCCTCTCTTCATACAGAGCTTTTGTTTGAATTGTTTGGTAGAGAAAGGTTGTAGTTTTGATGATGAATTATTGGTAGAAAAGAAAGGTTTGTAGCTTCTTGGATTTTTGCGTGGTCTGTTTGATGATGATGGCTTTTTGCTTGTTTATTGCCTCCAAAGGGTGCCCCTAGACTTTGGCGTGAGCTCTGGGGTTTTCCTTTTACTGCCGTATTTGACACTTGCTGTTTACTTTTATTTTCCGAGTTGTTTCCTTTTTTTCCCGAGTTATTTGGTAGTAATCCAATTTTTCTTTTTTCTTACTGTAGGAATTGTTGGCCTATGTCTTCCCGCAAAAATATTGTCGAGATGTCTTCGAAAGTTCCTGCTGGTATGGCCAATTGGCTGGATTCGATAGTTCTTATGTGTGTGACTGTAGCTGACCCCGAGTATTGTGTACGACTTAGGAGATTTCATAGGATTTGTAGTAATAGGGATGATGAGAAGAACTATGAACTGGTGTCGCTTGACCCTGAGGAGAGGGTTAATTTTCCTTCTTTAACTCAGGGAGAACGTCCCTTTTTCTATGCGTATGACTACTTTTTTAGTCAGTTGGGTATCACCATCCCTTTTTCCGCTTTTGAGACCGACCTGTTGTGGTCATGTAATGTGGCCCCTTCTCAACTCCATCCGAACTCATGGGGTTTCATAAAGATTTTTCAACTGTTGTGTCAAGAATTGGATGTCTGACCTACCCAAACTCTCTTTCTACACCTTTTCGTGTTGACCAAGCCTAGGGTAGCTAAGAAGAAAGCCTCTTGGATTTCTTTCCGAACTACTCAAGGAAAGAAAGTATTTTTGATGTATGACGAGTCATTTCGCGACTTCAAGAATTATTACTTCAAGGTCTGAGGTGTTGAGGAAGCTCGGCCCTTCTTTTTAGATAAAAATAATGAACCCACCTTTCCTTTATTGTGGCAAGAGAATGTAGTAGTAGTCAAGTATCCCTGGGAGAGTCTGAGTGAAGTAGAACAAGCCTTTGTGGGTGTGTTAGAGGAGAACTGGGGGGAGCCCCCTCACCTGGATACAAAGAGGTTTCTGGGAGATCCTTCCCTTCTCCGAGCTGAACTGGGTAGTGTCTGATGGGTGAAAATCAGATTTTCACACAAAACTCACCGGCAAGTGTACCGGGTCTCATCAAGTAGTAAAACTCACTTAGAGTGAGGTCGATCCCATAGGGATTGATGGATCAAGCAACTTTAGTGAGTGATTAGTTTAGTTAAGCTAACATTGGTGAATTGAATGAAACGTAGCCAACAGAAGGGAATTTGACTGAAAATTGTAAATGGCAGAATGTAAATTTGGACAGAAGCTTAAATTGACTGAATCTTAAAGAGCAAGAAAGGTAAATTGCATGAAATGTAAAGGGGGCTGGGTGCTGAAAAGTAAAGAAAGCAGTAAAGTAAGCAATTGAAGAGATCTTGAGAATAAGTGATTGGAAATTTAAATTGCAGGAAGAGTGAATTCAGATCACAGCAAGAATTGTAAAATGCAGAACAATTGCAGAAGATGTAAATTTACAGGAAATGTAAATCAAGATCACAGCAAGCTCAAATGTAAATTGCAGAGTGTAAATATGTAGTAGAGTAAATCAAGCTCAAGGAAAACGAAAATGTGAAAATGAAGAAGAACATAATTGCAGGAAATGAAATTACATAAAGCTGAATTGATTTTTGAAATGTAACAGTGCAGAAAAATTAAAAGTGTTTCAAAGAGGACTTTCTATTCTACCCTACTCCTAATGCTCTCTAGCAGAGCCAGCCTTCCTAATGAAATGAAATAGATGCCTTTTTATAGGCTTTACAAAAATGAAAATAAAATTCAAGTTACAAATTAAATAAAATTCCTAATCTAACTGATCCTTGTGCCTTTGAGTGATGATAATGGGCTTTGCTTGCTTTAGATTTGAAGAAAAGTGGATCCGGATGGCTTGGTTCAAGTGGCATGGGTCAGGGTTGCTTAGTTCAAGTGAGCCAGGGTGTGTTGGAACCTTCCAGGGGAGCGCTCCATTTGGTATAGTGAGTGTTACCTTTGACTTGCTTGGTTGTGTGCCTTGGTTGCAATTGGTCCTCGCCCATAGCGTTCACTAAGTGAGCGTTCCGCTCACTCTTTGAGTGCTACACTTTATTGCTTCCCTGGGCCAACTTTGAACCCAGCTATCCTTGGCCAAGAGAGCACGAAAAAGTTGAGGAAAGGGAGCGCTACGCTTGAGTTTTTGAGCGCCCCTTCCTTGGCTTGATGTGCCCATCCTTGCTTGGTTGATTGAGGCACAAAAAAGTGGGCAATATTGAGTGTAGCGCTCACTCTTTAGAACGCTACTCCTGGCCTTTGCTTGGTGCCCCTTCTTCGAACCTTGTTGCTGGCCTTTGCTCCCTTGGTTGAGTGTTTTCTTGGGCCTTAAAGATGCCTATCACTCGTACTTTAATTTCATGCCAAATATATCGTTAGAAACTTCTAAATGTCAGCTTTCCAATACAACTGGAATTGCATCAATTGGACATCTGTAGCTCAAGTTATGGCCCTTTGAAGGAGACATGGTCATACTGTTACAAGGCTTAAAGAAAAGCCCGAAAAAGTGAATAAACTTCAACGTAGCGCTCTCTTTAATGAGCGCTAGCCCTTGTTCATGGGTTCCATTGGCTTTATTATTCAAATGTTTCATGCATGCCTTTGTTGGTTTTATTAATTAATGCCAATGCATTACGTTAAAGCAATTTGCTTTAATAATGTACTCCATGCATTCTTCCATTGGATTTAATTAATAATGCATTCATTTCATTCATTTAATTCATTCTAATCAAATGCATGCATGCATGATATTTCATGATAATAAGGCCAAGGCTTCATGGTCATGGGCCACGCTTTTAAAAGCGTGGCCTAAGGTTCCAAAGCCTGCTCAAACTTCAAAGCGTGTCCAAAATTTCTCTTTTCTTCTTTTTAGCTTATTTTGTGTTTTTTTTTGCTTCTTTTTCTTCTTATTTCCTACAAAGTTTATAAAATTAAAATATCAAAGAAATATACCATTAATATTTCCAGATGGATAGGATAGGGTATTCGTACATCGGAAAAAATTTAAAATATGTAAATTTATCCTCGAAAAAGGAAAAAATGGAATGAATTGATTGCAAATTATTAAAAGATTTTATGATTTCCGCCTCCTCTAAAGAAGAACTTAATTGTCGGGAAAATGGAATTTCCATGACAATGGCAAAACCCTCTGATATTATTTGAGAATACAAATTCTTGTTAGACCCCAAAATTGATTTTTACTTGAATCGTTATAAAAAAGAATCAAATGATTCTGTTGATATATTCGAGTAATTAATCATTTTACAATTAGTAAGCTAGATTTCTTATCATAATCCACATTTTTCGACAAAATATATCGATTTCTATTAATATTAAAATCATGACCAGAGGCGAGTCCATAAATATACTCCCGAAAAATAAGTGGGTATAGGAAGTTCTGTTGACGAGATCTATCTAGTTCTAATTCTAAATATCTTTGATATTCTTTCATTTTTAAAATTCAATTTTGTCAAAGGGATCAAAGATTTATTGGATTGGAAATCCAATACATAGTGCGATACAGTCAAAACGGGGTATTTATAGATATTCGAATTAAAACAAATTCTGAATAGATACCAAAAAATGATCAACGGATTCTCTCCACTTGCTTTTTCCACCTAATTGTTCTAGGATAACAAGCTAGTTAGAAATCCTTTATTTTATCAGCCTAATCACTCTTTTGATTTTGGAAAAAAGAATATCTTTATCAATATACTCTTTCTTCTACACATTGATCGCTATTTAAGCACAAAAGAATGTAATATTTAAGCACTAATAATCAATTTCTTGTATGAAAAAGAATAGAAAAACATGACATGATGACATGTCATCAGTGGCCGACTTCTTTTTAGCTTTTCTTTTCTTTGTTTGTTTGCCTGATTTATCCCTTTCTTACTTGGTTTTGCTGGCTTCTTTTTCAGAAATGGTGAAGTCTTCGGATTCTATGAAGGCCTTCCGTAGGACAAAGAAGGCAACAGCTGTAGAGAAATCCGTCTGCAAAAACTCCTGCTGATGGGTCTTCCCAACTGCCTCCAAGGAAGCCGACCTCGGGTGCTTCTGGGCCGAGGAAGGTCATTCCGATCCCTTAGGTCCGGATGGTTCCTTCTGACCTAGTTCAACAGACTTCCGGTGCTACCTCTTCTCCTACTGCTGGTCCTCCTCCGAAAAAGCAAAAGACTATTGGTCCTTATAACTTGGATGCCCAGGATTTTGATGCCGTGGGGTTTGTTGATGAACAGATTGCTCCTTATGGCCAACTTTTAATGGATGACGTGTCCATCCTTCGTCACTTGGATTTCATCACCAGCAATAGTGTTCAGATGGCCCATATGGGTGTAGCTTTATTTCGTACGGTCCAGGATTCTCCGGTCCATGCGACTAAAGCCTTTATGATGGATGCCAAGTCTGAATTCAATAGAATCAAGGGTTTGAAGGATGAGCTTGATGCCAAGGTAATTAAGCTAGAGTTGGAGCTGGAGAAGGAAAATTCCCGAGCTACCAGGGCTGAGGCAGCTGCAAATTTGGCTGAGGAAACGGCGAAAAAACACAAGGAGAGCTACACCCGCACATATGGCAAGCTGCTGGAGATCAGGGAAAGGCTTCAGTTTGCCCATGCTGATTATGCCGAGCTTCAGGGTCACTTAGTGGGCAGTGTGACAGATGCTTATGAGAACTTGAAGGCCCAAGTCTGGGTTCTTGCCTCTGAACTCGACCTGACTCTCTTTAGTCTAGATAATGTAGTGGAGGATGGCAAGATTGTACCTGCCCCGGACGATGAAGATGAAGGTCCTCCCCCTGCGTCGCCGGCCAAAGCTACTGCCGCCTCGACTTCTTCAACTTTTTCTGCTGAGGTCGACCATCCCGAGTCTGATCCTGATGTTTGAATTCTGAACCGAGAGGATAGGACTATGGATGCAATCCATTTGAAGACCATTCCTCCTCCTTCAGCCCAGGATGCTGCTACCGGGGAGACTTTGAACCCCTTATGATCTCTGTGTATTTGTATAGTCCGGCTTGTGGACTTTTTGAACTTTATTTTTTTTGTAACTTTTTATATGGTTGACTCTCTTGACATTTAGTTGCTTCTATGCAATTTTATTTTGGAAAAACAAAATACTTTTAAACTCTAAGGCTGCCCCTTAGGTGGCCTTTTGAGTCTTTAATATTTTATTTTGATGGATATATTTTTCTGATTCGTCAATCGTACCTTTGCAACCTTTGCGGATCTCTAGAGAGAGTTGGTACCTTCCTGTCCGACCTCTTTTGGATCATCTCTCATTTTGAGTTTTTGTTAACCCTTTGATTTTGGTGAAGTTATCCTTGCGGCTTGGTGTTAGTAGCTTGTTCGATAACTTTCTAGTGTTCTTTGCATAGAAACTTTTTAGTTTCGAACGACCTTTTGCAGCTTTGTTTTGAGAATGTGCTTTATTTAAGCGGAGTTGCATCCCTTTTTAGCTAAGCACCTTTCTGAGCCTTAGGTTGTTCTTGGTCTTTTCCTTTCTTTGAGGTCGTTCTTGGGCTTTTTTGATTGCACGACCTCTTTGTCTGAGCTTTTTAGTCATATTCCAACAACTTTTTAGGTAGTATTTCAAGGGGAACCTTTTCTTTATAGTTTAGTTGGACGACTTTTTAGCCCTTCCTTTGGTTTTGTGCGTTTGCTTTTTAAGTAGTGTCTTTTTTCAAGACTTCGTACCTTTTAGCAAAGCATTCCTGGCCTTTCTTTGGCCTTTGCGAAATGTCTTCGTCCCTTTTTAGTGATCCTCTCAATGGTCCGACTTCTCTGTCGGGCCTTCTTAAGTTATTTTTAGTAATCCATTTTTAGTTAGACCTCGTCAGGTCGCTTTTTATGGTTTACTTTTTATAACTTCTTGCATTAACTTGCTTTTACCGCTTTCACCTTGCCAACCTCTTCGTAATCGGACGATGAATTTTCACCTTGCCGACCTCTTCGTAATCGGACGATGAATTTTCACCTTTCTGACCTCTTCGTAATCAGATGATAAATTTTCACCATGCTGACCTCTTCGTAATCGGACGATGAATTTTCACCTTGCCGACCTTTTCGTAATCAGACGATGAATTTTTGCGTTTTATGAGCTTAGATTAATGCGTCTTGGTAGGAAACCTTTTAGAGAATCTGAAAACTTTATTCAAATGATAATAAAAAATAGAAATATGAACAAGAGTGTATACATATGAGTGCTTACCCTTCTAGATCTCGGCCTGGCGCCTTATTAAAAAACCTTTTCAGGAAAAAGAGTGCACCTTGACCTAGGATCTTTTATAGTTTTTTAACTATAGTACCTTCTTAGATTACAGGCGTGCCATGACCTGGGTAGCTCTCATCCCTCGAGGTCGGACACCTTGTAGTAACCTTTTCCCAGTACCTCTGTTACTTGGTATGGTCCTTTCTAATTAGCTGCTAGCTTCCTTTCTCCTGATCGACTTGCTCCGATATCATTTCGGATTAAAATAAGGTCATTGGTGGTGAAGCTTCACTGGACTACCTTCCGATTATATCTCAGAGCCATTCAATGCTTTAGGGCTTCCTCTTTAATCCGGACTCTTTCTCTGACTTCTAGAAGTAGGTCGAGCTCTTCCCTTTGAGCCAGGGAGTTGGTATCTTCATTATAGAGGATCATTTTAGAAGATCATTCTTTTATCTCTACAGAGATCATTGCCTCCATTCCGTAAGCAAGACGGAATGGTGATTCCCCAGTAGTTGAGTGTGGTGTTGTCCGATATGCCCATAGGACTTGTGGGGGCTCTTCAGCCCAAGCTCCTTTGGCATCCTGTAACCTCCGTTTTAACCCAGCCAGTATAACTTTGTTGGCGGCTTCTGCTTGTCCATTGGCTTGTGAGTGCTCTACAGAGGTGAACTGGTGCTTGATTTTTAGATCAGCTACCAGATTTCTAAAGACTGTGTCGGTGAATTGAGTACCATTATTTGTGGTGATGGAGCATGGGACCCCAAACCTTGTGATAATATTTTTGTATAGAAATTTCCGACTTCTTTGGGCTGTGGCATTAGTTAATGGCTCTGCTTCAATCCACTTTGTGAAGTAGTCTATACCTACAATGAGGAACTTGACTTGTCCGGACCCTTGTGGGAAGGGTCCAAGGAGGTCGAGCCCCCATTTTGCGGATGGCCAGGGTGAAGTAATGCAGATGAGCTCCTTGGGTGGAGTTATGTGAAAGTTGGCATGCTTCTGGCATGGTGGGCATGTCTTGGCAAACTTTTTTGCTTTTCTTTGCAAGGTCGGCCAGTAAAAGCCAGCTCGGAGTACCTTTTTGGCAAGGGCTCGTTCCCCAAGGTGATTGCCGCACATGCCACTGTGGACTTCTTCGAGAACTTCCTTTGTAGCGGAGGTTGGGACGCATTTTAGGAGAGGTGTAGAGATTCCTCTCTTATATAGGATGTCTTGTATTATGGTATAGTACTGAGCTTATCGTACTAGCCTTTTTGCCTCCTTTTTGTCTGCTGGGAGCATTTCTGACTTGAGGTAGTTGATTGTGGGAGTCATCCATCCTTGATCCTATCCTGATATGGTTAGGATCTTTTCTTCCTCCAAGGTTGATGGACTTTGAAGTGTTTCTTGGATGAGACTTCTATTGTTGCCCCCTGGTTTGGTGCTGGCTAGTTTTAAGAGTGCATCAGCTCGGGCATTCTGCTCTCGGGGTATGTGTCGGACCTCATATCCCTTGAATTGTCCAAGCTGTTCTTTAGTTTTGTCAAAGTACTTTTTCATAGTGGGATCCTTAGCTTGATAGCTCCCTTTTATTTGCGAAGTGACTATTTGGGAGTCACTAAAGATGGTCAGTCTTTGAGGTCCCACTTCCCTAGCTAGCCTCAAACCAGCCAGTAGTGCTTCATATTCAGCTTGATTATTTGAGGCAGGAAACTCAAATTTTAAGGAGAGCTCGTTTTGAGTTTCCTGATCGCTTTCTAGAATGACGCCTGCGCCACTCCCGGCTTTGTTTGAGGAGCTATCTACATAAAGGCTCCACTTTGTGGGGGTGCCCGGGGTGTCAGTATATTCTGCGATAAAGTCGGCCAGGTACTGGGATTTGATAGCTCTCCGAGCTTCATACTTGATATAGAATTCGGATAACTTAACAGCCCATTGTAGGATTCTTCCTGCTAAGTCCGTTTTCTGCAAGATCTCCTTTATGGGTTGGTTGGTCTGTACTCTGATGGTGTGATCTTGAAAGTATGGTCGGAGTCGTCGGGAAGTTAGTATGAGGGCATAGGCAAACTTTTCTATCTTTTGATAATTTAGTTCGGCCCCTTGTAGAGCCTTGCTGATGAAGTAGATGGGTTGTTGCCTACTTTCATCTTCTCTGACTAGTGCTGATGCTATTGCCTGACTTCCTACGGCAAGGTATAGTATGAGCTCTTCACCTTCCCGAGGCCGAGTAAGGACAGGTGGTTGCCCCAGAAATTTCTTGAAATCTTGGAAGGCTTGTTCGCATTCTGGGGTCCACTCGAACCACTTTCCCTTCCTTAATATTGCATAGAAGGGGAAAGATCTTAAGGCTGATCCAGCTAGGAACCTAGACAGAGCCGCTAGTCTTCCATTGAGCTGCTGGACCTCTCTTACACAGGTCGGACTTTTCATACGAAGTATGGCCTGACACTTATCTGGGTTTGCTTAGATTCCTCTTTGGGTGAGCATGAAGCCCAGAAATTTGCCAGCTTCTACCGCAAAAGTGCACTTTGTGGGGTTAAGTCGCATGCCATGTTTTCTTATGGTGTCGAACACTTTAGTGAGGTCAGGTAACAACGATTCCTCACTTTGTGTTTTTACCAGCATGTCGTCTACATAAACCTCCATTAGCTTTCCAATGTGATCGGCGAAGACTTTGTTCATCAGTCTTTGGTAGGTAGCCCCTGCGTTCTTATGTCCAAAGGACATAACTATATAGCAATAGTTTGATTTTGGGGTTAAGAATGACGTCTTCTCTTGGTGGGTTGATACATTGGGATCTAGTTGTATCCCGAGTAAGCGTCCATGAAGGAGAGGTATTGATAACTTGACGAAGCGTCGACTAGTGTGTCGATGTTCGGGAGTGGATAGGGATCTTTTGGGCAGGCTTTATTGAGGTCAGTGTAATCGGCGCACATCCGCCACTTCCCATTTGACTTTTTGACCAACACCACATTGGCTAGCCGTAGTGGGTATTTCACTTCCCTTATGAACACTGCTTCCAGCAAAGCCTGTACCTGCTCCTCCACAGCCTGCGACCTTTCTGGGCCGAGCTTCCTACGCTTTTGCTGTACTGGCCAAGACCCTGGGTATACGGCTAACTTGTGACACATTAGTCCGGGATCAATTCCTGGCATGTTAGTGGCCTTTCATGCGAAGAGGTCGGAATTATCTTGTCGGAGCTTTATTAGTAATTCCTTTAAGTCTTCTCTCAGATTTGCTCTTATGTTTGTTGTTTTGCTTGGATCGTCTCCAATTTGAACTTCTTGAGTCTCACCTTCTAGCTGGGGGCGGAGTTCTTCGCGAGCTTGGATTCCCCCGAGTTCTATAGTATTGGTTTCTTTTCCTCTGGGGTCTCGTTTGAGGTTTAGACTTTCGTTGTAACAATGTCGCGTGAGTTTTTGGTCTTCTTTTATGGTTGCGATCCCTTCCAGGGTGGGGAACTTCATGCATAGGTGTGGAGTGGAGACCACGGTGGCGAGCTGGTTTAATGTTGTCTGACCTATTAATGTGTTGTAGGCCGAGCTCACGTCGACTACAATATAGTCTATACTCAATGTCCTAGACCAAGTTTCTTTCCCAAAGGTTGTATGCAGGGAGATGTATCCTAGTGGTTGAATCGGGGTGTCTCCCCGTCCGAACAAGTTATTCGGGTACGCTCTGAGCTCTTTTTCTTGTAGGCCGAGCTTGTTAAAGGCAGATTTGAACAAGATGTCCGCGAAACTTCCCTGGTCGATTAGTGTTCTGTGGAGGTTGGCGTTGGCCAGTATTATGGTAATGACCATGGGGTCATCATGCCCTGGGATGATGCTCATGGCATCTTCTTGGGTGAAGGTGATATTGGGGAGGTCGACTGACCTGTCTCATCCTCCAACATGGTACACCTCTTTGAAGTGTCTCTTGCGTGACGACTTAGAGGTCCCACCTCCTGCGAATCCTCCATTGATCATGTGGACATGCCTTTTCGGGGTGCGATTGGGACGTTCATCTCGTCCGACATCTTCATCCATTCTTCTTTTTCTTGGCTCGTCTGTTTTATTAGCTAGAAACCAATCTATTAGTCTCCCTTCTCGCGCCAGTTTTTTAATGACGTTCTTTAGATCAAAGCAGTCGTTGGTGGAATGTCCATAGATTCGGTGATATTCGCAATACTCTGTCCGATTTCCTCATCCTCTTCTATGTTTAATCGTACGAGGGGGCGGGATCTTTTCAGTGTTGCATATCTCTCTGTATACATCCACAAGTGACACTCTGAGCGGAGTGTAGTTGTGGTACTTTCAAGGTTTCTCAGCAGGCCGATCCTCCTTTTTCCTAGATTCTTTATCCTTATCTCGAGGTGGGTAGGAGAATCCGGATTTTGAGGTTTCTCCCAATCGAGAATTTTTCTCCATATTGATATACTTTTCTGCCCGTTCTTGTATCTCGTTCAGAGATGTTGGATGTTTTTTGGATATTGAGTGGCTAAAAGGTCCCTCTCTCAGGCCGTTGATGAGCCCCATGATGGATGCTTCTGTCGGGAGACTTTGTATGTCGATACATGCTTTGTTGAACCTTTCCATGTAGCTACGAGGCTTTCCCGATCCCCTTGTTTAACTCCCAGTAAGCTCAGAGCGTGTCTGGTCTTGTCCTTTTGGATGGAGAACCTGGCGAGAAACTTTTTGGCTAGGTCGCCAAAACTTGTGATTGATCTTGGAGGCAAACTGTCGAACCACTTTATTGCTATTTTTGTCAGGGTAGTTGGGGAAGCTTTGCATCGAATTGCATCTGAGGCGTCTGTGAGGTACATCCTACTTCTGAAATTGCTGAGATGATGACTTGGATCAGAGGTACCATCATATGGGGTCATGTCAGGAGCTTTGAAGTCTTTTGGGACTTTAGCTTTCATGATCTCTTTAGTGAATGGATCTTGATCCTTGTGGGAGTTATCTTCATGACTGGAACGAGTAGTTTTGATTTTGAGATCGGCCTCGAGATTTGTGAGTTTGTCCTCTAGCTCTCGGCAGCGTGTCGTTTCTCTTCGAAGGTCTTTCTCGGCTTTCCATTGATGTTCGACCTCCTGTTCGAGCTGTTTGAGGCGATTCTGCTGTTCACGGAGGACATCTAAGATTTCGGTATTTGAAGATTGCTTGTCCCGCAGCATCCGTATTTTTAAGCGGGGTTCTTTCTTCTAAACCAGAGTTGTGATTGTTGTCAAGGTTGTCCGCCATGATGATGGGATGACTTCCAGGTTCCTCGGCAATGGAGCCAATGTTCTGAAGGTTACCTGAAATTGAAGGTCGATCTCAGATGAGATCTGTTGTGGTGGCCGGAGCAGTTATGTCTGACTTGTTGATCCTGGTGGAGCTGCTGATCCTAGATCACCGGAGGGTGGTGGTACCTGCAAGAGACTCTGATGCTTAAGTTAGCACGGGATTTAAGCAGGGTTTTGTGTAGAATTAGAGTATGAGTTATACCTGCGTGCTCCAGTGTATTTATAGTAGTGTGGAGTGACCTCCCTTTGAGATAAGTTAGTTATCTTATCTTATCTTTTAGGGGTACCGCCTTATCTTTCTAGGTTTTGCCACCTTGAGAATGGGCTGCGTTCCTTCATTTGGGCCTACTTGGGCCTCCATGACGATTTGGCCGAGCTCTTTGTGAAGAGGTCGGTAATGGACCAACCTTTCAAGAGGTTGGAATGGACCATCCTTTCAAGAGGTCAGTCGTTCTGATCTTCGTCCAACCCGGATCGCATAGCTCGACCCAGGGTATGAACACCCGGCATAGATCCCGGCTTAATGTGCCACAAACTAGCAGTGTACTCTGGATCTTGGCCAATATAACAAAAGCGCAGAAAGCTCAGCCCTGAGAGATCACAAGTCGTGGAAGAACAGGTGCCAGCTGGTGCACAAAATTGTGATCTCAATGGCGCCAAAAAAACTTGGTACGCACTATCATAATCTCAATTCTTCTTCACAACTTCGCACAACTAACCAGCAAGTGCACTGGGTCGTCCAAGTAATAAACCTTACGTGAGTAAGGGTCGATCCTACGGAGATTGTCGGCTTGAAGCAAGCTATGGTCATCCTTGTAAATCTCAGTCAGGCGAATTCAATTGGTTATGGGATTTTGATAATTAAAATATAAATAACAGAAAATAAGATAGAGTTACTTATGTAATTTATTGGTGAGAATTTCAGATAAGCGTATGGAGATGCTTTGGTCCTTCTGAATCTCTGCTTTCCTACTGTCTTCATTCAATCATTCATACTCCTTTCCATGGCAAGCTGTATGTTGGGCATCACCGTTGTCAATGGCTACTTCCCGTCCTCTCAGTGAAAATGGTCCAAATGTGCTGTCACCACATGGCTAATCATCTGTCGGTTCTCGATCATGTTGGAATAGGATCCATTGATCCTTTTGCGTTTGACACTACGCCTAACACTTGCGAGTTTGAAGCTCGTCACAGTCATCCCTTCCCAGATCCTACTCGGAATACCACAGACAAGGTTTAGACTTTCCGGATCTCAGGAATGGCCGCCAATAATTCTAGCTTATACCACGAAGACTCTGATCTTTCGGAATGGAGGCTAAGAGATACACACTTGATCTAAGGTAGAATGGAAGTGGTTGTCAGGCACGCGTTCATAGATTGAGAATAGTGATGAGTGTCATGGATCATCATATTCATCATGTTGAAGTGCAAGCGAATATCTTAGAATAGGAATAAGCTTGAATTGAATAAGAAAACAATAGTACTTTGCATTAATTCATGAGGAACAGCAGAGCTCCACACCTTAATCTATGGTGTGTAGAAACTCAACCGTTGAAAATACATAAGTGAAAATAGTCTAAGCATGGTGGTGAGGCCAGCCTTCAATGTCTAAGGACTTAATGTTCCAGAGATGTGAAATAAATCACTAAAAGTAGTTTTTATACTAAACTAGTAGCTAGGGTTACATAAGATGAGTAAATGATGCAGAAATCCACTTCCGGGCCCACTTGGTGTGTGCTTGGACTGAGTATTGAGCTTTCATGTGTAGAGACTCTTTTTGGAGTTAAACGCCAGGTTGTAATCTGTTTCTGGCGTTTAACTCTGATTTCCAACCTGTTTCTGGCGTTTAACTCTAGAATAGGACAGGAAGTTAGCGTTTGAACGCCAGTTTGCATCATCAAAACTCGGGCAAAGTATAGACTATTATATATTTTTGGAAAGCCCTGGATATCTACTTTCCAACGCAATTGAGAGCGCACCAATTGGGTTTCTGTAGCTCCAGAAAATCCATTTCGAGTTCAGGGAGGTTAGAATCCAACAGCATCTGCAGTCCTTCTTCAGCCTCTAAATCAGATTTTTGCTCAGGTCCCTCAATTTCAGCCAAAATATACCTGAAATCATAGAAAAACATACAAACTCATAGTAAAGTCCAGAAATGTGATTTTTATTTAAAAACTAATAAAAATATACTAAAAACTAACTAAATCATACTAAAAACTATGTAAAAACAATGCCAAAAAGTGTATAAATTATCCGCTGATCACCAGCCTTGCTAGAGGTAGGGTTCATCAAGGAGGTTAAGTACCCATTATGGCTAGCCAATGTTGTATTGATAAAAAAGCCAAATGGAAAGTGGCGGATATGCGTAGATTACACCGACCTCAATAAAGCCTGCCCAAAAGAACCCTACCCCCTCCCGAACATCGACACCCTGGTCGACATGTCGTCGGGTTACAAGTACATTTCCTTCATGGACGCCTACTCAGGATACAACCAGATCCATATGTATCAACCCGACCAAGAGAAAACCTCGTTCCTAACCTCGAAAGCAAACTACAGCTATGTAGTCATGCCATTCAGACTAAAGAACGCGGTGGGCACATATCAGAGGTTAATGAATAAAGTATTTGCCAACCACATCGGGAAACTGATTGAAGTTTACATGGATGACATGCTAGTAAAAACCCAAAAAGAGGAAACACTGCTACCCGACCTCACAGAAGTATTCGGTACCATAAGAAAGCATGGGCTAAGGCTAAACCTCACAAAATGTACCTTCGCGGTAGAAGCTGGCAAATTCCTAGGGTTCATGCTTACCCAGAGTGGCATTGAGGCAAACCCAGACAAATGCCAAGCCATACTCAATATGAAAAGCCCGACCTGTGTGAAAAAGGTACAACAGCTAAATGGAAGACTAGCGGCCCTGTCCAGTTTCTAGCCGGATCAGCACTAAGCTCCCTCCCTTTCTATGCAATACTAAGGAAAGGAAAGAAGTTCGAGTGAAATCCATAGTATGAAAAGGCCTTCCAAGACTTCAAAACATTCCTGGGGCAACCACCCATCCTGACCCGACCTCGACAGGGAGAAGAACTGATACTATACCTCGCCGTGGGAAGTCGGGCAATAGCATCAGCCCTAGTAAGAGAAGATGACAATGGACAACAACCCATCTACTTCATCAGCAAGGGCCAAACTAAACTACCAAAAGATAGAAAAGTTCGCTTATGCCCTCAAACTCACCTCCCGGTGACTTCGACCATATTTTCAAGCCCACGCCATCAGAGTGCGGACCAATCAACCTATGAAAGGCATCTTACAGAAAACAGACTTGGTTGGAAGAATCCTAAAACGGGCAATCGAACTGTCCGAATTCGACCTCAAGTACGAAGCCCGGACCACCATTAAATCCCAGTACTTGGTCAACTTCGTCGCAGAGTACACAGACACCCCAGGGACCTCCATAGAATGGAACCTCTACATTGATGACTCATCAAACAAAGCCGGCAGTGGAGCTTAGGGGTGTTCAAAACTGATCCGGACCGAACTAAACTGACAAACCGAACCAAAATAACAAAAAACCTAATAAACCGAAAACCAAAAAAACCGAAAAAAGTTGTTTTGCTATTTTTTTGCGGTGCGATTCGGTTTTCAGTTTTGACCATGAAAACCCTAACCAAATCGAACTGAACCAGTTTGGCAAAAAACCCTAAAAATTACTAACCCCACCCCCCTCAAATGAATGAAACGAGTGCTGCTGTGCGAGTGTGCGTCACTGCGTCCCTAACCCCCAAATCCCCAATCGAAACCTAACGTCCTAACCTAGCTCAGTAGCTCCCCCTTCTCCAAATCTCTCCCTTTGCGCACCCAACCACGGAGCCAGCCACCCACATCCTTGAGTCTCCACACATGTGGCACCCACGTTCCTCCCAAGTCCCACCACCGCGAAGCCTTCCTCCGAATCCCAACGCCGAAGCCTTCCTCTTCACGGAGACGCGAACAGAGCAGAGATCCCCCACCGCCGGTGCACCATGAACACGAAGCCATCGCACAACAGGCCAGCACGCCACCCACTGACCCAGAAGGCTAGCAACACGCCACCACCCACTGACTCAACAGGGCAGCATAGCACCACGCCAGTGAGACGCCACCACCCAGCAGCGTTTCTGGGTTCTGGTCACGATCTTCAGTTCAACCCAGCACCTCCCAGTCTCCCACCCAGCCTTCCTTCCAAGTCAATATGGAGCCCGAGCCACCGATTCTGGTAATGTTTACCATTTGCTATTTACTGGTGCATTATTGATGTATTGTGCAGTTGGTAACTTGGTATTGGATTATTGATGAATTATTTTATTATTGGTATTGTTGCTGGTTGCTGTTTATTGTTCAGTTTATTGAAATCAGTTTATTGTTTATTTTATTGTTCATATTATTGTTCAGTTTATTTTTGGTAATTTGGTACTGCTGGTTATTGAATTATTGTTCAGTTTATTGAGATCAGTTTATTGTTCAATTTTTGTTCAGTTTATTCTCGATAATTTGGTATTGCTGGATGCTGGTTATTGATTTATTGTTTAGTTTATTGCTGGTCAGTTTATTGGTCAGTTTATTGTTGAATGTTGATAACTTGGTATTGATGGTTATTGATTTATTGTGCAATTTATTGCTGGTTTTTAATTTATTTGTTGTGTTTTTGTCCTTGATTTGTTGTATTTGTTTATGTAGTTTGACGTCAGTTCAAGTGAGAATATGGGCGACTCCGGATTGCCGCCAGTTCCTCTTCCGAATGAATCAACAAGCATCAGATGTCCGACTGCATTGACTGTTGAACTATTAAACTTCTTTAATTGTCGTATTTGAATTCTTTTGTCATTGAATTTCATTAGATCAAGACTTTGTTAGCTATTGTGTATTTGTGTTTGTCGATTTCAATGTTATGATTTTGCATAATAGTATGGTAGTATTTTTTTTAATTGATTGAAAAAACCGAACAAACTGAACCAAACCAAACCGATTTGGTTCGGATGGCTGATAAACCACTATTTTATGGTTTATCTTATGCTAATTTGAGTGGTTTTTATCAACTTTCTGCTCACTTATTCATATAATTTGCATGAGTTTACATTTTCCTTCCTAATTTTGTGCCATGATTGAAAACATGCTTCTTTGGCCTTAAATTTGCTATGTTTAATCCTCTCTTATTACCATTCGATGCCTTGAAATGTGTGTTAAGTGTTTTCAGGGTTTACAAGGCAGGAATAGTTTAGAGGATGGAAAGAAAGCATGCAAAAGTGGAAGAAATACAAGAAACTGAAGGAATTGCAAAGCTGTCCAGCCCGACCTCTTCGCATTCAATTGATCATAACTTGAGATACAGAGGTCCAAATGAGGCGGTTCTAGTTGCGTTGGAAAGCTAACATCTGGGGCTTCGAAATGATATATAATTTGCTATAGTGGCCATATAGCTAAATGATGCACACGTGTCGTTCTGCATAAAATCCAGCGTAGCAGAATTCGCCCCCAGCGATTTCTGGGCTGTTTTTGACCCAGTTCTCGGTCCAGAAAACACAGATTAGAGGCTAAAAAGTGGAAGAATAAAAAACAACACTCATCATTCATCAATAATTCATAATTTTAGGTTTTTAGATGTAGTTTCTAGAGAGAGAGAGAGGCTCTCTCCTCTCTCTAGGTTTTAGGATTTAGGATTTCTCTTAGGTTAGGTTTAATTGTTCTCCATTCCAGGTTCAATGTTCCTTTAATTTAGTTTCTCTTATACTTTTATTTATTCTATTACTTTAGTTTGTTTATTTTCCCAATTTGATTTATGAACTCCATGTTAGATTTGATTTCTTTATTTAAATACAATTTGAGGTATTTCAGATTTATAGTTGCTTTCTTCAATTTGTGTGATTGATGCTTTCAATATTTAGATTCCTCTCCTTTTGGATTTGGTTGAGTAATTGGTGACACTTGAGTTATCAAACTCCTTTGTTGATTGATAATTGGAATTTGCTGGTTGGTTTGGATCCCTCTAAATCTAGTATTTCCTTAGGAGTTGACTAAGACTTGAGGAATCAAATTGATTAGTCCACTTGACTTTTCTTTATTTAGTAAGGGTTAACTAAGTGGGAGTAATGAATAATTCTCATCACAATTGATAAGGATAACTAGGATGGAATTTCCAGTTCTCATACCCTGCTAAGAGCTTTATTAGTTATTAATTTAATTTCTTGCAATTTTATTTCCTTGTTCCTTATTTCAAAAACCCAAAAATATACTATCTCATAACCAATAATAAATACACCTCCCTGCAATTCCTTGAGAGATGACCCGAGGTTTAAATAATTCGGTTATTATTTTTATTGGGTTTGCTTAAGTGACAAACAAGTTTTTGTATGAAAGGATTCTTTGTTGGTTTAGAAACTATACTTTCAACGGGAATTTATCTGTGAAATTCTTTACCTTCAAAAATTCGTTCATCAAAATGGTGCCGTTGCCGGGAAATTGCAAACGTGTGCCTTATTATTGGTTATTGTAAATATTTGCCTTTTCGTTTCTTTATTAGTGTTTCTAGTTTTAGGAGTTTATTTTCATTTTTATTAGTTTTTGTTTTTATTAGCTACTATGAATTCTCACCCTTGTCTCTATGAGTTCGGTTCCAATGTTGTTGTAGGGAATGGAAGCTATAATGGGAACATGCATCAAGGTTGGAACAATCAAAAATGGGAGAAGCCACAAGGATTTGATCAACCCTCTTGGCAACAACCCCCTCCAATGCGCTATAACCAACAACCATTCTATTATGCTGGTATGCGAAATTGTTACTCTGAGGTTGTAAAATTTGTTGTTCGTTCTCTCCCGGGCAATGGCGCCAATAACTGGTGCACAATACCATGGTCCAAACATAACTTCACAACTTCGCACAACTAACCAGCAAGTGCACTGGGTCGTCCAAGTAATAAAATCTTACGTGAGTAAGGGTCGATCCCACGGAGATTGTTGGTATGAAGCAAGCTATGGTCACCTTGTAAATCTCAGTCAGGCGGATATCAAATGGTTATGGAGTTTTTGAAAATAAATAATAATTAAATAGAAGATAAAGATAGAAATACTTATGTAATTCATTGGTGAGAATTTCAGAAAAGCGTATAGAGATGCTTTCGTTCTTCTGAACTTCTGCTTTCCTGCTGTCTTCATCCAATTAGTCCTACTCTTTTCCATGGCAAGCTTTATGTAAGGGCATCACCGTTTTCAATGCCTACATCCCATCCTCTTGTGAAAAAGGTCCAAATGCTCTGTCATAGCACGGCTAATCATCTGAGGTTTTCGATCATACTAGAATAGGAATCACCCTCCTTTTGCGTCTGTCACTACGCCCAGCACTCGCGAGTTTGAAGTTTGTCACAATCATTCAATCCCTGAATCCTACTCGGAATACCACAGACAAGGTTTAGACTTTTCGGACTCTCATGAATGCCGCCATCAATCTAGCTTATACCACGAAGATTCTGATTAAGAGATCCAAGAGATATTCATTCAATCTAAGGTGGAACGGTAGTGGTTGTCAGGCACACGTTCATAGGGGAATGATAATGATTGTCACGTTCATCACATTCATATTGAAGTACGAATGAATATCTTAGAAGTGGAATAAGTTGAATTGAATAGAGAAACAGTAGTACTTTGCATTAATTCGTGAGGAACAGCAGAGCTCCACACCTTAATCTATGGAGTGTAGAAACTCTACCGTTGAAAAATACATAAGTAAAAGGTTCAGGCATGGCCGAATGGCCAGCTCCCAAACGTGATCAATATGATCTAAAGATGAACTAAAAATCATAAGATGTCTAATACAATAGTAAAAAGTCCTATTTATACTAAACTAGTTACTAGGGTTTACAGAAGTAAGTAATTGATGCATAAATCCACTTCCGGGGCCCACTTGGTGTGTGCTTGGGCTGAGCTTGAAGTTTACACGTGGAGAGGTCATTCCTGGAGTTGAACGCCAAGTTGTAACATGTTTTTGGCGTTCTACTCTGGTTCGTGACGTGTTTCTGGCGTTTAACTCCAGACTGCAGCGTAGAATTGGCGTTCAACGCCCTTTTGCGTCGTCTAAACTCAGCCAAAGTATGGACTATTATATATTGCTGGAAAGCCCTGGATGTCTACTTTCCAACGCAATTGGAAGCGCGCCATGTTGAGTTCTGTAGCTCCAGAAAATCCACTTTGAGTGCAGGGAGGTCAGAATCCAACAGCATCAGCAGTCCTTCTTCAACCTCTTTTTTATTATTTTTTTTCGCATATTTTTTTTTCTGCAAGCTTTTGTATTCACTGCTTTTTCTTGCTTCAAGAATCATTTTTATGATTTTTCAGATTATCAAATAACATGTCTCCTTGTCATCATTCTTTCAAGAGCCAACATATTTAACATTCATAAACAACAACTTCAAAAGACATATGCACTGTTTAAGCATTCATTCAGAAAACAAAAAGTATTATCACCACATCAATATAATTAAACTAAGTTCAAGGATAAATTCAAAACTCATGTACTTCTTGTTCTTTTGAATTAAAAATATTTTTCATTTAAGAGAGGTGATGGATTCATATTCACTACTTTAAGGCATAGACACTTAGATACTAATGATCATGTAATAAAGACACAAACATAGATAAACATTTAACATAAGAAAACGAAAAACAGAAAGTTTAAGAACAAGGAACGAGTCCACCTTAGTGATGATGGCGTTTTCTTCTTGAGGAACCAATGATGTCGTTGAGCTCTTCTATGTCTCTTCCTTGTCTTTGTTGCTCCTTCCTCATTGCTCTTTTCTAATTTCATGAAGGATGATGGAGTGCTCTTGATGTTCCACCCTTAGTTGCTCCCAATAATTGTGTGGAGGAAAATGTATCCCCTGAGGTATCTCAGAGATCTCTTGATTTGCAGTCAAATGTTCTACCACTGAGCTATAGATCCTTGATGGAAGCTTTTGTTTTCCCTTTAAAAAAAAGCTATGCTTTTACCACACCAAACTTAGAATGTTGTTCGCCCTCGAGCAAAAGAAAAAAGAATAGATGAAGAAGAAGATGTGGAAAAAACTAGGATTATGAGGAGGGAAGGTGGGGATCCTGTGGGGTTCACAGATCTTGAGGTGTCAAGGATTTACATCCCTGCACCAATTAGGCATGTAAAATGCCTTTGCATGCAATTCTGGCGTTTAAACGCCAAACTGATGCTTGTTCTGGGCGTTCAGCGCCCAGATGCAGCATGTTTCTGGCGTTGAATGCCAGCTTCATGCTTGTTTCTGGCGTTCAGCGCCATCTCCATGCTCTGTTCTGGCGTTGAACGCCAGCCAGATGCTCCTTACTGGCGTTTGAACGCCAGTGAACTCCTCCTCTAGGGTGTGCTATTTTTTTTATGCTGTTTTTGATTTTTCTTCAATTTTTTCAGTTGTTTTTGTGACTCCACATGATCATGAACCTATGAAGACATAAAATAACAATAAAAATAAAATTAGATAAATAAAAATTGGGTTGCCTCCCAACAAGTGCTTCTTTAATATCAATAGCTTGACAGTGGGCTCTTATGGAGCCTTACAGATGTTCAGAGCATTGTTGAGACTCCCCAACACCAAACTTAGAGTTTGGATATGGGAGTTCAACACCAAACTTAGAGTTTGACTGTGGGGGCTCTGGTTGACTCTGCAGTGGGAGAAGCTTACTATGCCTCTTTTCCATGTTTACAGAAGGATGTCTTTGAATTTTAAACTCAAGGGAGTCCTCATTCAATTGAAGGACTAGTTCACCTCTGTTAACATCAATCACAGCTCTTGCTGTGGCTAGAAAGGGTCTTCCAAGGATGATGGATTCATCCTCATCCTTTCCAGTATCTAGGATTATGAAATCAGCAGGGATGTAGAGGCCTTCAACCTTTACTAACATGTCCTCTACTTGTCCATAAGCCTATTTTCTGGAATTGTCTGCCATCTCTAATGAGATTCTAGCAGCTTGTACCTCAAGGATTCCCGGTTTCTCCATTACAGAGAGTGGCATGAGGTTTATTCCTGACCCAAGGTCACATAGAGCCTTCTCAAAGGTCATGGTGCCTATGGTACAAGGTATTAGGAACTTTCCAGGATCCTGTTTCTTCTGAGGCAATCTCAGTTAGTTCTCTGTCTGTTGCTGAGTGGATGATGGAAAAGGTTTATTATTGTTAAACCTGTTTCTTCTACCATTAAAGCCTTGTTGAGGCTTTTGTTGATCCTTCCATGAGAGATTTGGGTGATTTCTCCATGAAGAATTATAGGTGTTTCCATATGGTTCACCCATGTAATTCACCTCTGCTATTGCAGGGTTCTCAGGATCTTAAGCTTCTTCTTTAGAAGATGCCTCTTGAGTACTGTTGGATTCAGCTTGCATTCCATTCAGACTCTGAGAAATCATATTGACTTGCTGAGTCAATATTTTATTCTGAGCCAATATGGCATTCAGAGTATCAATTTCAAGAACTCCCTTCTTCTGAGGCGTCCCATTACCCACAGGATTTCTCTCAGAAGTATACATGAACTGGTTATTAGCAACCATGTCAATGAGTTCTTGAGCTTCTGCAGGCGTTTTCTTTAGGTGAATGGATCCACCTGCAGAAGTATCCAATGACATCTTAGCTAATTCAGACAGACCATCATAGAATATATCTAGGATGGTCCATTCTGAAAGCATGTCAGAAGGACACTTTTTGGTCAGTTGCTTGTATCTCTCCCAAGCTTCATAAAGGGATTCACCTTCCTTCTGTCTGAAGGTTTGAACATCCACTCTAAGCTTACTCAGCTTTTGAGGAGGAAAGAACTTGGCTAAGAAAGCCGTGACCAGCTTATTCCAAGAGTTCAGGCTATCTTTGGGTTGAGAGTCCAACCACACTCTAGCTCTATCTCTTACAGCAAACGGGAAAAGCATGAGCCTGTAGACTTCAGGATCTACCCCATTAGTCTTAACAGTATCACAGATCTGCAAGAATTCAGTTAAGAACTGAAAAGGATCTTCAGATGGAAGTCCATGAAACTTGCAATTTTGTTGCATTAGAGAAACTAATTGAGGTTTAAGCTCAAAATTGTTTGCTCCAATGGTATGGATGGAGATGCTTCTTCCATGTAAATTAGAATTAGGTGCAGTAAAGTCACCAAGCATCCTCCTTGCATTATTATTATTTTCGGCTGCCATATCCTCTTCTTGTTCAAAAATTTCTGTAAGGTTATCTCTGGATTGTTGTATTTTAGCTTCTCTTAGTTTCCTTTTCAGAGTCCTTTCAGGTTCAGGGTCTTCTTCAACAAGAATGTTCTTGTCCTTGCTCCTGCTCATATGAAAAAGAGGGAACAGAAAAATAATAATAATAGGGATCTTTTTTACCCAGGTATAGAGGTTCCCTTGTGTGAGTAGAAGAAGAAAAGAATGTAATGTAAAGAAGGGAAGTAGAGAAAATTCGAACACAGATGGAAGAAGGGGTTCGAATTTGTGTGAGATGAAGTGTTAGTAGATGAATAAATAAATAGAAGGAGATGAGATAGAAAGAGGATTTTCGAAAATAAAATTTTGAAAAGGGGTTAGTGATTTTCGAAAATTAGGAATGAAATCAAGTTAAAATTAAAAATTGAAACAATTAGTTAATTAAAAAGAATTTTTGAAAAAGAGGGAGATATTTTCGAAAATTAGAGCGAGAGAGAGTTAGTTAGGTAGTTTTGAAAAAGATAAGAAACAAACAAAAAGTCAATTAGTTAGTTGAAAAAGATTTGAAAATTAATTTTGAAAAGATAAGAAGATAAGAAGTTAGAAAAGATATTTGAAAATCAAATTTTTGAAAAAGATAAGATTTTTAAAAAAGATATGATAGAAAGATATGATTAGAATTATTTTTGAAAAAGATTTGATTTTTAAAATCATAATTAATGACTTGACTCACAAGAAATCACAAGATATGATTCTAGAACTTAAAGTTTGAATCTTTCTTGACAAGCAAGTAACAAACTTGAAATTTTTGAATCAAAACATTAATTAATGAGAATATTTTCGAAAATTATAAGATAAAATTAAGAAAAGATTTTTGAAAAATATTTTTAAAATTTTCGAAAATAAATAAGAAAAAAGAAAAAGATTTGATTTTTGAAAAAGATTTTGAAAAAGATAAGATTTTTAAATTGAAAATTTTATTTGACTCATAAGAACAACTAGATTTTAAAAATTTTTGAAAAAGTCAATCCAAATTTTCGAAATTTATGAGTGAAAAAGGGAAAGATATTTTTTTGATTTTTGAATTTTCAATGATGAAAGAGAAAAACATGAAAAAGACTCAATGCATGAAAGTTATGGATCAAAACAATGAATGCATGCAAGAATGCTATGAATGTCAAGATGAACACCAAGAACACTTTGAAGATCATGATGAACATCAAGAACTTATTTTTGAAAATTTTATATGCAAAGAAAACATGCAAGACACCAAACTTAGAAATTTTTCATGTTCAGACACTATGAATGCAAAAATGCACATGAAAAACAAGAAAAGACACAAAACAAGAAAACATCAAGATCAAACAAGAAGACTTACCAAGAACAACTTGAAGATCATGAAGAACACTATGAATGCATGAATTTTTCGAAAATTTTATGCAAGAATTTTTAGAAAAATGCAATTGACACTAAACTTAAAATTTGACTCAAGACTCAAACAAGAAACACAAAAATATTTTTGATTTTTATGATTTTCTAATTTTTTTGGTTTTTTCGAAAATTAATTTGAAAAAGAAAAATAAGGATTCCAAAATTTTTAATATGAATTCCAGGAATCTTGCATTCTTAGTCTAAAGCTTCAGTCCAGGAATTAGACATGGCTCACTAGCCAGCCAAGCTTTCAATGAAAACTCCGGTCCAAAACACTAGACATGGCCAACGGCCAGCCAAGCTTTAAGTGACAAATCAAGCATACAACAGCTGATGGATTAGCAACAACTAGCTTGCTCTTGATAATGTTGGGTTGGAAGCCCCAGTCCAAAAGAATTTAGACATGGCTTTACAGCCAGCCAGGCTTCAACATGCTTCATGAAACACTAGAATTCATTCTTAAAAATTCTGAAGAACATAAATAAATTTTTTTATTTTGGGAAAAACGAAAAAGAGGAAAATATTTTTGAAAATTTTTTTGAAAACTTTTTGAAAACAAAATAAGAAGAAAATTACCTAATCTGAGCAACACGATGAACCGTCAGTTGTCCAAACTCGAACAATCCCCGGCAACGGCGCCAAAAACTTGGTATGCGAAATTGTTACTCTGAGGTTGTAAAATTTGTTGTTCGTTCTCTCCTGGGCAATGGCGCCAATAATTGGTGCACACTACCATGGTCCAAACATAACTTCACAACTTCGCACAACTAACCAGCAAGTGCACTGGGTCGTCCAAGTAATAAAACCTTACGTGAGTAAGGGTCGATCCCACGGAGATTGTTGGTATGAAGCAAGCTATGATCACCTTGTAAATCTTAGTCAGGCAGATATCAAATTGTTATGGAGTTTTTGAAAATAAATAATAATTAAATAGAAGATAAAGATAGAAATACTTATGTAATTCATTGGTGAGAATTTCAGATAAGCGTATAGAGATGCTTTCGTTCTTCTGAACTTCTGCTTTCCTGCTGTCTTCATCCAATTAGTCCTACTCTTTTCCATGGCAAGCTTTATGTAAGGGCATCACCGTTTTCAATGGCTACATCCCATCCTCTTGTGAAAAAGGTCCAAATGCTCTGTCACAGCACGGCTAATCATCTGAGGTTCTCGATCATACTGGAATAGGATTCACCCTCCTTTTGCATCTGTCACTACGCCCAGCACTCACGAGTTTGAAGTTTGTCACAGTCATTCAATCCCTGAATTCTACTCAGAATACCACAGACAAGGTTTAGACTTTCTGGACTCTCATGAATGCCGCCATCAATCTAGCTTATACCACGAAGATTCTGATTAAGAGATCCAAGAGATATTCATTCAATCTAAGGTGGAACGGTAGTTGTTGTCAGGCACGCGTTTGTAGGAGAATGATGATGATTGTCACGTTCATCACATTCATATTGAAGTACGAATGAATATCTTAGAAGCGGAATAAGTTGAATTGAATAGAGAAACAGTAGTACTTTGCATTAATTCGTGAGGAACAGCAGAGCTCCACACCTTAATCTATGGAGTGTAGAAACTCTACCGTTGAAAAATACATAAGTGAAAGGTTCAGGCATGGCCAAATGGCCAGCCCCCAAACGTGATCAATATGATCTAAAGATGAACTAAAAATCATAAGATGTCTAATACAATAGTAAAAAGTTCTATTTATACTAAACTAGTTACTAGGGTTTACAGAAGTAAGTAATTGATGCATAAATCCACTTCCGGGGCCCACTTGGTGTGTGCTTGGGCTGAGCTTGAAGTTTACACGTGGAGAGGTCATTCTTGGAGTTGAATGCCAAGTTGTAACGTGTTTTTGGCGTTCAACTCTGGTTCGTGACGTGTTTCTAGCGTTTAACTCCAGACTGCAGCGTAGAACTGGCGTTCAACACCCTTTTGCGTCATCTAAACTCAGCCAAAGTATAAACTATTATATATTGCTGGAAAGCGCTGGATGTCTACTTTCCAACGCAATTGGAAGCGTGCCATTTTGAGTTCTGTAGCTCCAGAAAATCCACTTTGAGTGCAGGGAGGTCAGAATCCAACAGCATCAGCAGTCCTTCTTCAACCTCTGAATCTGATTTTTGCTCAAGTCCCTCAATTTCAGCCAGAAAATACCTGAAATCACAGAAAAACACACAAACTCATAGTAAAGTCCAGAAATGTAAATTTAACATAAAAACTAATAAAAACATCCCTAAAAGTAACTAGATCCTACTAAAAACATACTAAAAACAATGCCAAAAAGCGTATAAATTATCCGCTCATCATATGCATACCAAGACAATAGTTATGGTGGACCTCTTCGTGACAACCAACCTCTACCAAATTACTATGGTCAAGAGCCCTTCCAGGATGCGTACCAAGTTGATGAATATGGTGGACCCCCTTGTGGTTACCAACAAGCCCCACCATATGCCTATAAACCCCCTCCTCAACATAACTTTGAACCACCACACTCACAAGTCCCTTTTCACCATTCACCTCCATATGACCCTAACCCTTATCCACCATATCAACCACCCTGTGAGCCTTATGAGCCGTACATAGACCCATCCCAATTCTAACCCAACTACTCCCAAGAACCACCACCTCCATATATACCATGTCCATATCCATCAACCCAAGAGCTATATGATCCTAATCATGTTATTCAAGCTGGATAAGAGTTAAGGGATCATCTCAAGGAAGTAATGGATCAACTTCAAGCAACCATCTATCAAAAGTTTGGCCCAAGAGACTCATGCAATGAACAAAGCATTCCCACGGATGAGGGTATTGAGCAACAAGTGGAAAAGATGGAGAGTGTTGAACCGCCACATAATGATCTCTCCATCCCATCATTACCCTCCATGGAAGAGCACCCAGATCCATCAAGCCAAGAACAATATGATCCCAATGATGCTAGTGACATGGAACAAGAGAGAAGGGATCGTCTTAGGGACGAAATGGATCTCATACTTCATAAGAAGCTAGAGGAGGCTCTAAAGGGAGTGGTTGAAGACTTGGGAGATGCAGAACCTCCATGGAAAAGTCCAGTCATAGAGCCTCCTTCCAAGGTGTTTGATGTTGATGCTAAGGAAGGTGTACAACCTCCAAGGCATATCATGGTTGAAGACTTTGCAGAGGTTGATCAAGAGATGGAGATTAAGGAAGAAGAAGCACAACCTCCCATGCCCTTGGTAAGTAATGAAGAAGAGATTGAATTGGAAGAAAGCTACCAAGAGGAAGAGGTTGAAATTGAAGAAGCTTGCAAAGAGGTGGAAGTTGTCAAGGAAGAGCTCAAGGGAATGGAGCTGGAAATCACCTTGCCAGAGTTGTTGGAAACCTCTCCCCCAAAGCCATCACCATCCATTCCTTCATTCAAGTGGGAAAATCTTTCATCTCTAAGCTTAATTAGCCCAGTTGAATATGCTTTGCTTGAGACGGATGGGCAACTTAGAGCTCTTTGTGGCCTTACGAGTAAGAGGGAGATGGCTAGTGGTAGGAGTTGTCATGCAAGATTCAATATGGTGGAAAGCTCAAAGTTTAAATGCAAAGGTTGGTGTAAAGCTCGATTGAATGGGTCTAGGAAGTTGTTTGGACGCTTCAGTGAGAATTCAGATTGCGTGCCAGCCGGTTGGAACTATGATGATCAACAAGAAGACGGGTGCAACAGCAAGGTCTGGGACCCCGGAATTCATTCAACCAATCAACACTCCTGGGGCCCTGTCACTGGCTTTAACCTACTTGAAGGCTTTATGTGCCTAGTTTGGAATCCCGGAGGCCGTTGGAATTACAAAAATTGGTGGGGATTCCTGGATGAGTTCAAGCACAAGCCACCATAACAAGGAGCTCACCAAATGTCTAACTTAAGGACTTTAACTAAAAGTGCTAGGTGGGAGACAACCCACCATGGTATGATCGTTCTTTTTCAGTCTCAGTTTTTTTTTACTTTGTTTCATTCTTAGTTTTATTTTATTTTTTTTCTTAGTGTTCACTCATAATGTCTGCATCAGCATCTGCATTTTGCATTCTGCATACTGATGAATCTAAATTCACACCCCATTCAAAATTGGTGAATTAGTTCTTTTGGCAAGCGCACTAAAATTATCGTCAAGTAATAACCCATAGTGGAGTGGGATCGTATCCACAGAGATTGGAAAATTCGAGCAGTTTTAATCAATTGATGAATTAGTCAAGTGGATCAATAGGATTGTAAAGTGCAGAATTGTAAATGACATAAATGTAAATGACTATAATGTAAAGAAAAACAATAAAGTGCAGGAATATAAATGGCAGAATGTAAAGTGCAGAATCATAAATGACTTGAATGTAAATGAGAATGGGAAATTGCTGAATGTAAAAATAAGCTGTAAAGAAATGGATAGATAAGAATGGGGAAAATTCATTGAGATTAGGAGATGTTGTCTCTTTGGATCAAGTCTAGCTTATATCCTCTTCAATCATGCAACTCATTGACCTCTTGGCAATCATGATTGATCGAGCCCCAATCCCTTGGTGACTCAATCTCTTAGATCTTGATCAATAGCAATTTCCTTGGTCTAATTGCTCATGAAGAGAGATATGCTTGGTCCCTGATTATACCACACACCATTGTAGGTCCAAGTAGAGGCAGGATTATATGTCACATATCCAAACACCAAAACACAGATTCTACTCTAGTGTGAGAAGGGATTTCAAGCATGGTTTCATGTTTCCTTTTCCAAGGTTCCCATGAAACCCAATTACATTCAATCTCTTTCCCAAGATAATTGAATACTAAGCATTAAGAACGAAATTCCTTCTAGCAAATCAAAGAGAAGATGAAGAGAAGAAGAATTTCACTATTATCAATCCATCAAGTACAACAGAGCTCCCTCTCTCAATAAGAGGGAAGTTAGCTACTCATAGCTCAAAAAGTACTCAAAAGTGAAGTGTAAAAGTGGATCTAAAACTGACTACTTAACCCCCTTCTTCAGTACTCCTTGGGGGTATTTATACTACTCCTAGTGAAATAAAAGAATTACAAAAGTGAAAAAGGAAAATTACATTTTGGAAGGAAAAGAAAACACTCAATAAGCATGACTTCTCAGCTGGCGTGTGGCTGGCGCTTTACTGGCGTGTCACGTGCCCTTCATTTCTAGCTTGGCGTGCCACGCCCAATCCTTCAAGTGGCACGCTCATCCCTCAAACAACCTTGGCGTGCCACGCCTTCGAACTCAAGTGGCACGCCCCTTGCCTTTCTCACTTCTCTTTGCCTCTGGAAACTTGAATTGGCGTACCATGCCCAAGGTCTGGCGTGCCATGCCCTTGCTCTATGCTTGGCTAGGCTTCTCTAGAAAGTTGAACTGACGTGGCACGCCCAGGGTCTGGTGTGCCACGCTCCTTTTGTGAGTGAGTGATTCCTTTGTTTGGCATGCCATACCACGAACTCAAGTGGCACGCCCCAATACTTCTTTGCTCTCTGAATGACACTGGCGTGCCATGCCTGGTTGCTCAAGTGGCACGCTTAAGTGAAGAATGGTGAGTGGCGTGCCACGCCTTCGATACCAAGTGGCACGCCCCATGTAATTGGCCTCCTTCATCCTCTCTGGAAACTTATACCAACGTGCCATGCCTAAAGGCTGGCATGCCACGCCCATGATCTTATCTTGGTTCCAGTAGTTGGCGTGCCACGCCTCAGCCTTCAAGTGGCACGCCATAGTGAAATGATAAAGTTGGCGTGCCAAGCCTTCGATACCAAGTGGCATGCCCAATCCTTACTTTTGTTCTCTCTATGCATTGGCGTGCCACGCCTGGTTGCTCAAGTGGCACGCCTAAGTGAGGTTGAGAGGTTGGCGTGCCACGCCTTCGACTTCAAGTGGCACGCCCAGTCTTCAATTGCCTTCAGCCCCTTCTCTGGATTATTGTACCAGCGTGCCACGCCATGCTGTTCAAGTGGCATGCCCATGTATTTGTGAATTCTTCAAGCTTGGCGTGCCACGCCTGGGTTTTCAAGTGGCACGCCCAAGTGACTTCTTGGAGCTGGCGTGCCACGCCTTCGATACCAAGTGGCACGCCCATGGTGGAGGTTCTTCTTTTGCGTGCCACGCCCATTTACTCAAGTGGCACCCCCATAGTAGTTGATGGGTCAGGCGTGCTACGCCCAACCTGGCGTGCCACGCCCCTTTTGTGTCTTCCATTTGGCTCTCTAAAATTTTGTATTAGCGTACCACGCCCAGTTCTGGCGTGCCACGCCCACATGCATGCTTGGACTTCTTCTCTGGACTTTAGTACTGGCGTTTGCTCCCAAGTGGCATGCCAGTTTCACACGCCCAGCTTCTTGTTTATCTTCTACCTATTTTTTGATGCTTTTCTCACCTGAAATTCAGCACAACTCATCTCAAAGTAGTGTACCATAATATTCATCAAATAATGCATGAATTGTACTGATCAAATGAGATTTATGCTCTTTTATGCTCTTCTTTATGCAAGAAAGAAGGGTAGATGATGCAAGTCATCACAACACCAAACTTAAGTTTTGCTTGTCCCAAGCAAATCAATGTGAGTAAGCCTTTATAACTTGAGGCCTTGGCTTTGAGTGATTGCAATACAACTAAGAGTAAGACTAATTGTTCAACACATGTATGAATCTTTTAATGTCATGGGAAGCTCTTGGATCCTTGAGGGTTCTTTCAGGTATAGGCTTTAGGAGTCCTTTCTATTGATTATCACCTTGAAGTAGTAAGGGTTGTTTTGCTTTCTTGACCACGACTCTAAGTGTTTTGTCTCAAGACAACCCTTTAATTAAGCTTTCAATTAGCACTCCCAAACCAGTTGGTTTTAGGGTACTAGGTGTTGAGACACCCCTAAGAATTTACTTGCCCAGGTCTCTTCTTGACACATCTTCACCACAAGCATCTACTAAGATCTTTAATTCTTTTTGAGCTTTTTAATGTTTCTTTTTCTATCCCAGTAGTTAATGCTCAGAGCCTTGGGTTTTTATTGCTTACTACCTCTTGGTTCTATGGATATTCAAGGAACACCCCTTAACCTTCCTTGTTGTACCTTCTAGGACTAGTTGCTCTCCATGACTCATTTTCTTTTTAGTTCATCCAAGGTCCTACACTTGGTTACTTATTTCTTAGTTTGTTTAATGATCTCTCTTGGCCTTGGTCTCTCTCATTATTTTTTCACAAATCACAGTGACTCTTATGGAGATAAACTCTACTTTTATTTATGTTGAAATGAAGACTTGGAATACATGGCATTTTCTTTCTTGAAAAAAAAAAACTCATAAAGACTTCAAACAGGAATTAAAAACTAAGCATAAAGCATAAACTCTCCTAGCATGATTATTTATTCAAAAAGTAAATAAATAAAAAATTTAAACAAGATTTCAGAAATTAGAAAGTGTCAACCATGGGACTCAAAAACCTTGAGCAGCTTCATCTTTAGTTCATTGGCCCCTTCCCTTTGTCCTTTTTCTTGGAGGGGGAAGAGCCACCTTCATCTGGCTTGGAGGAACCTTCTTGTGCTTTGGCATCCTTGGGCTTCCAAAATCCTGCCCTCCTCATATAATTCCTTTCATCCTTCTTATGTTTGGCTAGGATTTCCTCTTGTCTTGCACTTAGCTCTTCCATTCCTTGCATGAAGGTTGGGTATCCTGGGTTTAGAGTGGCTACGGCATTACACAAGTGATTCAGCTTTGCTTGTGTGTTGATGTCATACTGCCTCCTGGATATGGTTCTGGCATCATAGAGATGTCTGAATTCTGCCAAGTTCCTCTGTTGCCATTTGCCTTGCTCTACTATTTTGTCCAGTGTACTTCGCACCTCTCCCCAGTCAAATTGTTCTTACTGCTCCTTCCTCATATGCTCCCAATTTCCTTGGAGTTGTTGAATGTTTTGGTTGACTTGGCTCAATTGTTGTTGTTGAGTTTCCTTGAGTTGATTGACATCTTCCCTAAAGTGGTGTAGATCTCCCTTCATTTGGTGTACATCTCCTTACAATTGCTCCCAGTTGAATCCCTCTGGAAATTGCTAATATTGGTATTGTAGTGGTGGTTGAAGTGCCAGGAATTGAGGTTGCTCTTCTGCCTCTTCTTGTTGTTGTTGTTGTTGTGATTTATAGGCATGAGCTCTTTGTTCTCTGGCCCTGTTGAGTGGGTGAACAGCGACCACCTTGACCATCTTTTTGGCAGTTATGAACTTGTCTTGCTTCACAAGCACTTCATCAATGATCTTTTCAACTCCAGCCTTATCACATAGCCTCTGTATAATGCTGGGGAATGCCAACCTTGTGTTGTCACTGGTGCTTTTCAGCACTTTGTTGATGTTGTTGACAATCATCTCTCCCACGTTGATGTTCTCTCCTTTCATGATGCTGTAGATGAGTACAGCTCTCTCCTTGGTCACCTCTGAAGTGTTGGATGTGGGGATTAGGGACCTCCTCACAAATTCTAGCCGCCCTTTAGCTTGGGGGCTCAAATCTCTTCTCCTCAATTGATTTAGTATCCCATCCTTATCATTTATCCAACGCACATGCATCACACAAATTTCATTCAGGATCTCATCAAACCCAGGGTCTTGCTGCTTCATTCTTTCTTCATAGCTCCGAGTGGAGCTTGTCCTCTTCACATTAGCATTCTTTCTATGCTAGAGGGACTGTAGTCAATGGACTTCCCCTTACATAGCTAATGTAGCCATAGTGTTGCCCTGGTTGAGGCACTGCGTTGGCATAGAATTTCCTCACCAAGCTCTCTACCACTTTTCTTGGTGGGTTGCATAGAAGTGACCAGCCTCTATTGTTGATCTCAATGTTGATTTCAATGTGCTCGTTCCTCCCTAGTTGAAACCCAACTTCTGGAATGATCTCCCTCTCACTCACCCAACCATACTTACTATCTTTTGGTCATGCCACCTTTTTGTGTTCTCTTTGTAGATTTTTGCATTCTCATATGATTGATTTCTAAATTCCTCCAGCTCGTTGAGTTGCATTAATCTCTTTTCTCCCGCAACTTGCTCATCATAGTTTAACATCTTTAGAGCCCAAAATACTCTATGCTCAAGTTTAACTGGTAAGTGACAAGCCTTGCTATATACCAGTTGGTATGGAGACATCCCAATGGGAGTCTTATAGGCTATTCTGTAGGCCCATAGTGCATCATCCAGCTTCTTAGACCAATCTTTTCTTGAGCTTCCAACAGTTTTTTCAAGGATTCTTTTTAGCTCTCTGTTGAAAATTTCAGCTTGCCTGTTGGTCTGTGGGTGGTATGGAGTTGCCACTTTGTGCTTTACTCCATATCTGAGAAGGAGTGTCTCGAGTTGTTTGCTGTAGAAGTGTGTCCCTCCATCACTAATGAGAGCTCTGGGACTCCAAATCTGCTGAAGATGTTCCTTCTCAAGAAGCTTATCATAACCTTGTTGTCATTTGTTGCAGTGGCTATGGCTTCTACCCATCTTGAGACATAATCAACAGCCACCAATATGTAGCTATTTGAGTAGGAGGTTGGAAAGGGTCCCATGAAATCAATCCCTTATACATCAAATAGCTCCAACTTTAGTATGAATTGCTGTGGCATCTCATTTTTCTTGGTTTAATTACCAGATCTTTGGCATTCATCACACCTTGACACCATTTTCTTGGCATCCTTAAACATTGTTGGCCAGTAAAATCCGGATTGAAGCACTTTTGCTGCTGTCCTTTCTCCACTGAAGTGACCTCCATATGCGGATCCATGGCACTGCCATAATACTTCATGCCCTTCTTCATGGGATATACACCTTCTTAGGATTCCATCAGCACACTTTTTGAACAAATAAGGGTCATCCCAGATGTAGTGTTTGGAATTCTTGATTAGCTTCCTCCTCATGTGCTTATTGATGTTAGTTGGTAGCTCCCCAATAGCCTTGAAGTTGGCTTTGTCTGCAAACCAAGGGGCTACTCAAATCATCATCAATTGTTCATCAGGAAAGCTTTCATTACTGCTACTTGCTGCATCTCTTCTTCTTGTGGGATCCTTGAGAGGTGGTAAGCTACCTTGTTCTCTGCTCCGCTCCTATCTTTAATCTCAATATCAAATTCTTGGAGCAGAAAAATCCACCTTATTAGTCTGGGCTTAGATTCTTATTTGGTAAGCAAGTATTTGAGTGCTGCATGATCAGTGAACACAATTACTTTTGAGCCAATGAGATATGATCTAAACTTGTCAAAAGCAAAAACTATGGCTAAACGTTCTTTCTCCGTGGTGGTATAGTTCCTTTGATTCTCATTAAGAACCTTGCTAGCATAGTAAATAACATGTACTAGCTTGTCTTTCCTCTATCCTAGAACAGCACCAACAGCAAAATCAGATGCATCACACATTAGGTCAAAGGGAAGATCCCAGCTTGGTGGTGCTATAATAGGTGCAGAGGAGAGTTTCTTCTTAAGTTCATCAAAGGCTACCATGCACTCTCTATCAAAAACAAAGGGAGTATTTGAGACAAGTAGGTTGCTAAGGGGTTTTGCAATCTCTGAAAAATCTTTGATAAACCTCCTATAGAACCCAGCGTGTCCCAAAAAACTTCTGATTGCTTTGACATTGCAAGGTGGAGGTAATTTTTCAATTACTTCCACTTTTGCCTTGCCCACTTCTATGCCATCTTTTGAGATCTTGTGACCAAGAACCACTCCTTTAGTCACCATAAAATGGCACTTCTCCCAGTTTAAAACTAGGTTGGTTTCTTGACACCTTTTTAGCACAAGAGCAAGATGGTATAGGCAATCAGAATATGACTTTCCAAATACAGAGAAGTCATCCATGAACACTTCTATGAACTTCTCAATCATGTTTGAAAAAATGGAAAGCATGCATCTTTGGAATGTTGCAGGTGCATTGCACAATCCAAAGGGCATTCTCCTATAAGCAAAGACACCATATGGACAAGTAAATAAAGTTTTTTCCTGATCCTTGGGGTCTACAACAATTTGATTGTAGCCCGAATACCCATCCAGGAAGCAATAATACTCATGTCCTGCCAATCTTTCAAGCATCTGGTCCATGAAAGGTAAGGGAAAGTGGTCCTTCCGGGTGGCTTCATTAAGTTTCCGGTAGTCAATGCACATACGCCATCCGGTCACTGTCCTTGTGGGCATCAATTCATTCTTCTCATTTGCCACAACAGTGATCCCTCTCTTCTTAGGGACTACTTGCACCGGGCTTACCCAAGGGCTGTCTGAGATGGGGTAGATCACCCTTGCTTGCCACAATTTCAGCACTTCTTTCTGAAGCACTTCATTCATAGTTAGGTTCAGCCTCTTTTGTTGTTGTCTTGAAGGTTTGGCATCCTCTTCAAGTAGGATTTTATGCATACACATTGAAGGACTGATCCCTTTTAAATCTGCAAGTGTCCAACCTATGGCATCCTTGTGTTGTCTCAGTACTTGGATGAGCTCCTCTTTTTGTTCCTTACTCAGACTTGAATTTATGATCACTGGGTGAGTGTTGTTAGCACCCAGATATGCATATTTCAAGCTGGGTGGTAATGCTTTCAGCTCTAGTTTTGGTGACTCTGCATCTTTGTTGTTTGTAGTGGTTGGCATGATTGAGTTTCCCATGGTTGCTTGTGGTGATTCTCCATCTGGTGCTTGTTCCAGCTCAATGGTTCCTCCACATTGTTCTTCTTCCAAGACTTCTTGAACTATTTGTTCCATGGTGTCTACCAGCATGCATTCTCCTATAGACTCCTTGGGGTAACTCATTACTTTGAAGACATTGAAGACCATTTTCTCTTCATTCAACCTCAAGACTAGTTCCCCTTTTTTCACATCGATGATGGCTCTAGCAGTAGCTAGGAATGGTCTTCCTAGGATAATTAACGTGTTGGCCTCTTCTTCCATGTGCAGCACAACAAAATCAGCAGGGAAAATGAACTTTCCTACTTTCACTAGCAAGTCTTCCACCTCCCCATGTGAAAACTTAAATGTTCTGTCAGCCAATTGGAGTGCCATTCTTGTTGGCTTGGCTTCCTCAATCTTCATCCTTCTCATCATGGTTAGGGACATAAGGTTTATGCTAGCTCCCAAATCACACAAAGCTTTCTCAATGGTGATGTCTCCTATGATGCAGGGGATTTGGAAACTCCCTAGGTCTTTCAGCTTTTGAGGCAGCTTCTTCTGTATGATGGCATTGCATTCTTCAGTCAATATTATGGTTTCTTTTGCTTCCCAGTTCCTGTTTTTGATTATAAGCTCCTTCAAAAATTTAGTATAGAGTGGCATTTGTTCTAATGCCTCAGCAAATGGTATGTTGATTTGGAGCCTCTTGAAGATCTCTAGGAACTTAGAAAACTGGCCATCCTTCCCATCTTTTCCCAGTCTTTATGGGTATGGTGCCTTTGGCACATAGGGCTTCAAGACTAATTTTGGTGGAGGTGGAGCATGGATTTTTACTTCGCCCTTGTTCTCATGCTTTGCTGCAGCTTCTTCATGCTTGTCTTTGCTTGGGTTCCTTCCTCTACAACCTTCTGATGCATGGAAAACTTGTCTCGCAACAAATTTCCTTCGGCAAGTGTACCAAATTTGTCGTCAAGTAAAAACTCACAATAGAGTGAGGTCGAATCCCACAAGGATTGATTGATCAAGCAACTTTAATTAGAGGAATGTTCTAGTTGAGTGAATCCAGGATTTGAGTTTGATCTCTTCATTCCTCTTTCAAGGTTCAGAAGAGATCCAAGTATGAATAGCTTCTTTTCCAAGATAACTACCCAATTGGATGAAGATCGAAAGCTTTCAAGTAAAATCAAGAGAAAAGATAGAAGAAGAATAATGAAAACTAGTATTGATCCATCAAATTACAACGGAGCTCCCTAACCCAATGAAAGGGGTTTAGTTGTTCATAGCTCTGGAAAATGAAAACAAAGATGGAGAATACATAATGAAACTAGAAGTGCAGAGAAAGTAAATACAGAGAGTAATTCTATGCCCAGAGGCTCCCTATATTTTCCAACCCCCAAAATAATTCAAAGTTACTCCTGTATATACTACTCTTCTACTCTTCTAGTTGGTTCTTCAAGTCTTGGGTCTGGGCCTTTGGATCTTGAGTTTGAAGCAGTTATCTTCTTCATTGGGCTTGGCTTTACTTGCAGAGAGAAATTTGTGAAGTGGGCAGAGACTTTAGTTCAGGAAGTTAGCGGTGTTAACGTTCAGTGAAAATATGGGTTCGAGAACGTTAGTGACATTCAACTTTTTCACTAACGTTCCTTACCCAAGCAAGAGCCACGTTAACCTCAACGTTGGTGGCACAAACGTTGCCACTAATATTGCCTCTTTGTCCTTCGCGCACGTTATTGGGACTCAACTTTCCCAATAACATTGAGAAGCCTCCCCCTTCCCTACGTTAGAGTCCACGTTAACTTAGTTAACGTGGCTCTTTTAACGTAGGCTTGCCAACCTTCGAGAACGTTAATGACACTTAACATTGTCACTAACGTTCCAATGTGCCCCTTAGCTCCCACGTTAGAGTCCACGTTAACTAGGTTAACGTGGCTTCTAACGTGGCCTATGCTAGCCATTTCCAACGTTAGTGACAAAGTTGAGTGTTACTAACATTGGTTCAACATTCCCTTATCCACGTTAGCTTCCATATTAACTAAGTTAACGTGGGAGTTAACGTGGCTCATGGTGGCATGTGTGGGCTCTTTCCAACGTTAGTGACAATGTTAGGTGTCACTAACGTTGGCGTCACCTCTTTTCCTCACGTTAGCTTCCACGTTAACTAGGTTAACGTGGCCTAGTGTGACTTGGCCATCGTTAGTGATAATGTTGAATATCACTAACGTTGGCTTCCCCTCTTTCTTCTTAATGTTAGAGGCCACGTTAACTAAGTTAACGTGGTGACTAACGTGGCCACTCATGAGCTTGGTCCAACGTTAGTGATAATGTTAAGTGTCACTAACGTTGGCTCCAATGATGGCTTCGAGAGCGTTATTGGCAATCACTTTTCTCATTAACTTTGCAAGTTACTCCCATTCCACGTTAGTGTTAACGTTAGTGTAACTAACGTAGCCACTAATGTGGTTCTTCTTTGCTTCCTTTGTCCTGAAATCAAGCAATAAAGTGCATCAAAGTTCTAGTCCAAGTCATGGGAAATGCAACATCCAATTTGTCCTTAAATTCATGCAAAATCCTCATGAAATCATGTAAAGTGCACAATGTATGCCTGAATCAAGATGTAAGTGAATATCTACCCAAAACTAGCTTATTTCCTAAGGAAATGCATGAAACTGACCTAAAAACAGTAAAGAAAAGGTCAGTAAAACTGGCCAAAATGGCCTGGCATCACAACACCAAACTTAAAGCTTGCTTGTCCCTAAGCAAGTACTGGAACAAGAGAATGATGAATGGAATGCCAAGAGGAATGAGTCATTCTTGTAGAAGTCATGTCCCTGGTTTTATGGTGGTTTCATGCAAAGCAACTTAGGTTTATTCCTAGGACACATGCCTCAAGATTAAAACCATTGGTGCCTAGCCTTATTGCTTACTCTTTTTCTTTTATTCCTCAACTTTGATTGTTCTTTCCCTTTTTCTTATTAGGATTTTCTTATTTAGCTAGTCTCATGGGGTATGTCTCAAGCATAGTATTCCTGACAGATAGTTGTCCTCCCACCTTATGGTTGAACCAACTTAGCTAACTTATGACTCTACCATAAACTCATGAACTTACTCCATAGTATGAACTCCTCTCTGGTTTTTAAAAACACACATTCTCTTTTCATTTGATTCAAAGGGACAGGCATACAAGTAAGTAAGGAGATGATGTAGTAACATAGAGACCAGCAAACATAAACCTTTTCAGAAAGAAAACTTTAAAGACAGAATTTAAAAAGTTCAACTAACATGGAAGCATGTTCTATTTCATACAAGATCTTCCTTATTTAAAGTATAGAAAAAGATGGACCAAAGAAGGAACTCCACCACCTTTTACTCTTGTGGATGGCCATGCTTTCCTCCTTGTTTGTCTTCTTTGTGTCCTCTTGCATTCCCTCTCATCTGTGCCAATCTTGCTTGCTTCCAATCCTCAAGTTCCTTCCTCACTGATTCATGACTCTCTTCCACCCTTTGTCTTTCTTCTCGTGCTAATTCATCCCTCATTTCTTCATACCTTGTGATTCCTAGATGCAATATAGGCAGCTGTCCTACCAAGTAACCGAGCCTGGCTTGAGTATTTAAATGATGCCCAGTCTCGCTCATGTAAACTCCTTCTGCGAATGCCCTTTGCTCGTCCAATAGTTCTGCCTGTTCTATTTGTCTTTGGTGCATCTCATGTATATGTGCACCTTGATGTGCTTGGATGTTGATTAGCCTCTGGATGGATTCTTGTTGCTCATTTTGCCTTTGTTCCATCCTGTGGAATGTTTTACTCCATTGTTGTCCTTGACTCAGTTGCTGATCCATCATTTGCTTTTGCCAATCCCCTTGTTGAGTCATCCATCTTGAGAGTGACTCCTCTTGTTGCCCCATCATCTGTAGTTGAAGTTCTCTCTGTGCTTCTTGGCTTTCCAAATATTGTCGAGATAGTCCACCAATGGCCTCCTGCAATTGGTGCATATCCAAGGTGGCTGGTGCTTGCCTTTCTACGGCTTGTCCTTCTACTACTTGAGGGGCTGCCCTCTTTCTTTGCTTCCGTTGAGGCAGGGGGGATGCAGTGGCATGCATTCGTTGAACGGTTATTGGAATGCCTTCTTTTATCAACACGGGGTCCTCATCTTCAAACACCACCCCAGCTTTCTTGCACAGTCGTTAGATAGTGCTGGGGTAACCTAACGTTCCCCTTGAGTCGCTTTTCTCTGCCATTTTTCTAATCCCTTCTGCTATGAGTTCATGAACCTTGATCTCTCCGCCTTTGAGTATACAGTGCACCAGTGTGGCTCTCTTGAGATTCACCTCCGAGTTATTTGCTGCTGGGAGGATGGACCTCCTTACAATTTCGAACCACCCTTTTGCTTCCGGGGTGAGATCTGCTCTTTTGATGAACCTTGGTCTCCTATCTGCATATCTTTCCCAGTCAGCTCCTGGTACACAAATGTCTTGCACAATCTGGTCATGATCAGGGTTGTTGTCCATTCTTGAATGATAACTCTCTTCTTCAAACGGTATGGACCGCAGCTTTAATGCCCTCATGACACTCGTGGGACCAAAATCCACAATCTTTCCTCTCACAAGCTTGTATATGACTCATCTGCCTTATCATATCGGACCGCATTTGCATAGAACTCTCTTATAAGATTTGCATTCATCTTAATGACCGGATCAGTAAGGAGCTCCCATCTTCTCTTTTCTACCTTCTTTGTGATTTCAGGACACTCATTTTTCCTAACTTGAAATCCTAGCTCATAAATGATCTCCTTATCCACCATCCATCCGTATTGCAATGTATGGTGCAAGCTTCTAAATCTCTTTTCATCATATGGGTATTGCTCCATAGTTTCCTTTCCCTTTCTTCTTTTAGAGCTCGAAGATGCCATGAATGAAGGTTAATGCGTGAAGTTAGCAGGGGTGTGGAGACTTTTGGTGTTTAGGGCTGAGTGCAATGAAGGAAGTGAAGGGGAACCCGAAATGGAGAGGTGTGAAGAGTGGGGTATGGAACAAGGATCACTTATATAGAGAGGTTGTGAGTGAATGGAGGGTGTGGATTGAATGAGTGGTTGTTTGATGGACGGTTGGGGTTGTGCATGTGAAAAGGACAAGGATCATCACTTTATGATGGAGATTGCTTGGTCTCCAAGGGTCCCATTTTTTTCAATGTTGCATGGCATCATTTTCCAATGACTTCCCTTTTTAGAACAAGTGTATAGTCCTTCCTTTTGTGGTGTCCGAACCTTCTTCCTTTAATTGTCCAATCTATCTCCTTCAATGCTCCTTTCCTTTTCCCTATAAAAATAAAATAAGAAAAATCAATATCATAAAAAGTTTTTAACTTTTCGGCTAGAATGATAAAAAGAAGAAAAGATTTTGTTTATTCATGAACTCCAACTAACTAACTAACTGTGTATCCTTATATGCACATTGGTGGCACCATGGGGTGACACCAAACTTAGTTTGGAGCACTGTGATGAAAAGTTCTGTTCAAAGCTCCAAGACTAGCATGCTCTCTGTTGCATCAGGGATAAGGGCATTAAGTTGATGCTTGCTCCCAAATCGCAGAGTGCTCTATCAAACATTGTTTTCCCTATGGCACAGGGGATATGAAAACTCCCTGGATCTTTTCTTTTCGTAGGCAACTGCGGTTGAATGAGGGCACTGCACTCCTTGTTCATCACTATAGTTTGGCCTTCCTTGAGTGATCTTTTCCTGGGAAGCAGCTCCTTCATATACTTGATGTATGCAGGCATTTGTTGGATAGTCTTGATGAACGGTATGTTCACATGCAAAGATGCAAACAAGTCAAGAAATCTTGAGTATATTCTCTTCTCCACAGCACCATTGAGCAGTTGGGGAAAAGGTGCATAGAGTCTCAGCAGCTTCTGTTTTGAGATTTCTGGTTCTTGGTAATCTTTTTCCCCTCCTCTACTGAGGTATCTTCAGGTTGTTCTGACAGCTTGCTTGGCTTGTCCTCGGTCTCCTCATCACTTATAGTGACCATCTTGCAATCTTCCCATCTTACTTTCTTTGTTTCACCTCTCGGATTCTTCTCTGTGTCACTTGGGAATCCATCTGTGGGTTTGAGAATTTGCTCAGAGAGATACCCCACTTGAGATTCCAACCTCTTGATTGTGTCTCCCTGGTTCTTGAAACTGGCTCACACTTCCTCCTTGAACACCTTGTTGTCTTGAATCTCCTTGCTTATACCTTCAAGTAGATTCTCAATCCTTGAGATTCTTTCATCAAATGATGATAGGTCAGGCTGAGGATGGTTATTCTGGCCTTGATATGAATGTGGAGACGTGTTGTTATGGGGGTGTTGATATGGTCTAGATGTGAAGTGTTGGGTGGCTGTATTGTTTGGATTTGGGCGTCTTTGATCAAGGCTTTGGTCTTGTTGATTTCTCCACCCAAAGTTCGGGTGGTTCCGCCATCTAGGGTTGTAGGTCTTGGAGTATGGATCATGGTTTTGCCTAGGTGAATTCCCAATGTAGTTGGCTTGCTCCTGACAACCCTCTGCTTCTTCATTCACTCCTTCTTGGGTTGTTGATGAAGTGGAGATTGCTGCTACTTGGTTCCTCTCCATCTTCTTGGTGAGGTCAGCTAGCTGCTGGGTAATGAGCTTGTTTTGGGCCAGCAGAGCATCTACATTATTTAGCTCCATTACTCCTCTTGTGTTCCCTCTTTTGGAAGCATAGAAGTAGTCGTTCTCTGCTACTGTTTCAATGACATCTATGGCCTCCTCAATGGTCTTCTTCTTGTTCAAAGATCCTCCGGATGAATGGTCTACGGCCTTCTTTGACTCATAAGAGAGCCCTTCATAGAAAATGTGCAGTTGCACCCATTCATTGAACATAACTGGTGGGCATCTCCTTGTTAGGTCTTTAAACCTCTCCCATGCTTCATATAGAGTCTCACCATCTTGTTGCCTGAAAGTTTCCTAAAACTCTTCTATCCTCCCCATCATGATTTGCTCGAACTCTTCCGCCATGGTTGTAAGCCTCTTCTTCATGATGGTTTTCCATGTTTTCTTCCAAGTTTGTTTCAAAGTATTCCTCAAAGTGTTCCTCCTCTTCTTCAGCATCAACTACACGTTTTTCTCTTGCCTCCCTTCTTAGTCTAAGGAAGGTTCTCTCAGGTTCAGAATCAAAAGAAGTTGAAGCCCCGCTTCTTCTCCCTGTCATACAACCAACAAGTACAAGCAAAGAGAATAGGTGCAGAAAGTATATCTGTCAGAATTACTGTTAGTGTGAGTGATGCAATATATCAAACAGTTAGTGGGTTAGTGAGATGAATGGTAAATAACAAAGAAAAAGTAGGGGGAAGGGAAGAGATTAACTAAAACAGGAAGTAAATGACTCAAACAGAAAATTAAATCAAACAAAAATAAAATGCTCAATCTAGTTATCCTCCAATCTAATCATTGTTGATGCACAATCAATCCCCGGCAACGGCGCCATAAACTTGATGCATGGAAAACTTGTCTCGCAACAAATTTCCTTCGGCAAGTGTACCAAATTTGTCGTCAAGTAAAAACTCACAATAGAGTGAGGTCAAATCCCACAAGGATTGATTGATCAAGCAACTTTAATTAGAGGAATGTTCTAGTTGAGCGAATCCAGGATTTGAGTTTAGAATTGCAAAAAATAAAATGGCGGGAAGGTAAATGACAGAAAAAGTAAATGCTAAAATTAAAGAACTGAAAGTAAATGACTGAAGTAAATTGCAGAATTGTAAATGGGAATGGGGGAATTGCTCATAAACGTAAGTGACAGAAAATAAAGAGAATGGGTAAGATCAGAAATGGGGAGTTCATTGGGCTCAGGAGATGTTGCATTCTCCGGATGTCACTAACGTTCCAATGTGCCCCTTAGCTCCCACGTTAGAGTCCACGTTAACTAGGTTAACGTGGCTTCTAACGTGGCCTATGCTAGCCATCTCCAACGTTAGTGACAAAGTTGAGTGTTACTAACATTGGTTCAACATTCCCTTATCCACGTTAGCTTCCATGTTAACTAAGTTAACGTAGGAGTTAATGTGGCTCATGGTGGCATGTGTGGGCTCCTTTCAACGTTAGTGATAATGTTGGGTGTCACTAACGTTGGCGTCACCTCTTTTCCTCACGTTAGCTTCCACGTTAACTAGGTTAACGTGGGAGTTAACATGGCCTAGTGTGACTTGGCCAACGTTAGTGATAATGTTGAATATCACTAACGTTGGCTTCCCCCCTTTCTTCTTAACGTTTGAGGCCATGTTAACTAAGTTAATGTGGTGACTAACGTGGCCACTCATGAGCTTGGTCCAACGTTAGTGATAATGTTAAGTGTCACTAATGTTGGCTCCAATGATGGCTTCGAGAGCGTTATTGGCAATCACTTTTCTCATTAACTTTGCAAGTTACTCCAATTCCATGTTAGTGTTAACGTTAGTGTTAACGTTAGTGTAACTAACGTAGCCACTAATGTGGTTCTTCTTTGCTTCCTTTGTCCTGAAATCAAACAATAAAGTGCATCAAAGTTCTAGTCCAAGTCATGGGAAATGCAACATCCAATTTGTCCTTAAATTCATGCAAAATCCTCATGAAATCATGTAAAGTGCACAATGTATGCTTGAATCAAGATGTAAGTGAATATCTACCCAAAACTAGCTTATTTCCTAAGAAAATGCATGAAACTAACCTAAAAACAGTAAAGAAAAGGTCAGTGAAACTGGCCAAAATGCCCTGGCATCATCTTCCCACTTCTTAGAGTAATGGCCTTGCATTCCCCTCTTGGGTTAGTCATGGTATCACTAGGAAATGTGTGTGTGAGAAGTGGGATTTGCTTGGATAAAATCCCCACTTGTGCTTCCAACTTTGAGATTGCTGCGCCTTTATTTTTCAGATTTGACCTATATTCTTCTTGATTAGCGTCTATCCTTCTTTCAGTTTATGCTTGTCTGTCCATGAGGGTGCAGACTGCCCCTGTAATCTGGGAGGACAGTTGTGCTATTGCGGCTTCCATCCTCTCAAAGTTGCTCTTGATTTCACATGGTTGCATAGTTGAGGATGGTGCATCTTGGTTGAGGTTGTTGTGTATGGGTTGGTTACTATGGTATGATGTGTTTTGTGAGTTATGGTAGGGTCTATGGTTCCCTATTTGATGGTTGGGGTTGTGGTTGAAATGCTGATTTTATGAATAAGGCTTGTTGTGGTCCTAGTTGTGGTTTTGTTGATTTTCCCACCCAAAGTTTGGGTGGTTCTTCCAACCTAGGTTGTATGTCTTAGAGTGTGGGTCATATGGTGGTCTGGATGAATTGTTCACATAATTGGCTTGTTCCCAGTCACCTTCAGATTTTGGTGCATTCCCTTCTTGTTGAGGAGTTTGGTCTTGAATTACTGAGGCTTGGTTGGTCTCCATCCTTTTGGTTAGAGCTGCTATTTGAGCTGCAATTGCTTTATTCTGAGCTAACAAAGCATCTACAGAGTTGAGCTCTAGCATTCCCTTCTTCTGAGTCCTTTTTGAAGCATAGAAATACTCATTTTCAGCTACAGTCTCAATGACATCTATGGCCTCTTCAATGATTTTCTTCTTGTTGAGTGAGCCTCCCGAAGAATGATCCACATCCTTCTTTGCTTCATAGGATAGTCCCTCATAAAAGATGTGTAGTTATACCCATTCATTGAACAATTCTGGTGGGCATCTTCTTGTCAGGTCTTTGAATCTCTCCCAGGCCTCATAAAGTGTTTCTCCATCTTGTTGTCTGAAAGTTTGCACCTCAGCTCTCAGCCTATTGATCCTTTGTGGAGGGTAGAATCTTGCAAGGAATCTGTTCACGACCTCCTCCCATGTAGTTAGGCTATTCTTGGGGAATGATTCCAACCACTTTGCTGCCTTTTCTCTGAGTGAGAAAGGGAACAAGAGTAGTTTGTAGATGTCGGGGTGTACCCCGTTGGACTTTACAGTATCACATATCCTCAAGAATGTGCTGAGACGTTGATTAGGGTCTTCTTGGGCACTTCCTCCATATGAGCAATTGTTCTGAACAAGTGTGATGAGCTGAGGTTTCAGCTCAAAATTATTGGCATGAATTGTTGGCTTTAGGATGCTGCTGCCATAATTTCCTGGGTTTGGGTTGATGTAGGAGCCTAAGACTCTCCTTTCTTGCCCATCATGATTTACTGGGCCTTCTCTGGCATGGTTGTGAGCTTCTTCTTCATGGTGGTTCTCCATGTTCTCCGCCATGTTTGTTTCAAAATACTCTTCCTCTTCTTCAGCACCAACGACTCATTTCCCTCTTGCTTTCCTCCTTAATCTAAGGAAGGTCCTCTCAGGTTCAGAATCAAAGGAAGTTGAAGCACCGCTTCTTCTACCTGTCATACAACCAACAAGGCAAAAAGCAAGAAAGAAAATGAATGAAGAAATTACTCTTGTTAGAGTAGTTGTTAGTGTGAGTGGTGCAATTAATCAAACAGTTAGAAGAGTGGAAATATGGATGATAAAAATAATCAAAGAAGAAAGAAATAGAACTCAAAATAAAAGAAAATAAAAAGGTGCTAAATAAAATAAAATAACAAGGAATTTAAATTGCTTAATCTAGCTCTCCAATCAATTTAATCACTGTCAAATTTAAGCCAATCCCCAACAACAGCGCCATAAAACTTGATGAATCTAAATTCACACCCCATTAAAAATTGGTGAATTAGTTCTTTTGGCAAGCGCACTAAAATTATCGTCAAGTAATAACCCAAAGTGGAGTGGGATCGTATCCACAGAGATTGGCAAATTCGAGCAGTTTTAATCAATTGATGAATTAGTCAAGTGGATCAATAGGATTGTAAAGTGCAGAATTGTAAATGACATAAATGTAAATGACTATAATGTAAAGAAAAGAAATAAAGTGCAGGAATATAAATGGCAGAATGTAAAGTGCAGAATCATAAATGACTTGAATATAAATGAGAATGGGGAATTGCTGAATGCAAAAATAAGCTGTAAAGAAATGGATAGATAAGAATGGGAAAAATTCATTGAGATTGGGAGATGTTGTCTCTTTGGATCAAGTCTAGCTTATATCCTCTTCAATCATGCAACTCATTGACCTCTTAGAAATCATGATTGATTGAGCCGTAATCCCTTGGTGACTCAATCTCTCAGATCTTGATCAATAGCCAATTCCCTGGTCTAATTGCTCATGAAGAGAGATATGCTTGATCCCTGATTATACCACACACCATTGTAGGTCCAAGTAGAGGGAGGATTATATGTCATATATCCAAACACCAAAACCCAGATTCTACTCTAGTGTGAGAAGGGATTTCAAGCATGGTTTCATGTTTCCTTTCCCAAGGTTCCCATGAAACCCAATTGCATTCAATCTCTTTCCCAAGATAATTGAATACTAAGCATTAAGAACGAAATTCCTTCTAGCAAATCAAAGAGAAGATAAAGAGAAGAAGAATTTCACTATTATCAATCCATCAAGTACAACAGAGCTTCCTCTCTCAATGAGAGGGAAGTTAGCTACTCATAGCTCAAAAAGTACTCAAAAGTGAAGTGTAAAAGTGGATCTAAAACTGACTGCTTAACCCCCTTCTTCAGTACTCCTTGGGGGTATTTATACTACTCCTAGTGAAATAAAAGAATTACAAAAGTGAAAAAGAAAAATTACATTTTGGAGGGAAAAGAAAACACTCAATAAGCGTGACTTCTCAGTTGGCGTGTGGCTGGCGCTTTACTAGCGTGTCACGTGCCCTTCATTTCTAGCTTGGCGTGCCACGCCCAATCCTTCAAGTGGCATGCTCGTCCCTGAAACAACCTTGGTGTGCCACGCCTTCGAACTCAAGTGGCACGCCCCTTGCCTTTCTCACTTCTCTTTGCCTCTGAAAATTTGAACTGGCGTGCCACGCCCAAGGTCTGGCGTGCCACGCCCTTGCTCTATGCTTGGCTAGGCTTCTCTGGAAAGTTGAACTGGCGTGGCATGCCTAGGGTCTGGCGTGCCACGCCCCTTTTGTGAGTGAGTGATTCCTCTGTTTGGCGTGCCACACCACGAACTCAAGTGGCACGCCCCAATGCTTCTTTGCTCTCTGAATGATACTGGCGTGCCATGCCTAGTTGCTCAAGTGGCACGCCTAAGTGAAGAATGGTGAGTGGCGTGCCACGCCTTCGATACCAAGTGGCACGCCCCATGTAATTGGCCTCCTTCATCCTCTCTGGAAACTTATACCAGCGTGCCAGGCCTAAAGGCTGGCGTGCCACGCCCATGATCTTATCTTGGTTCCAGTAGTTGGCATGCCACGCCTTCAATACCAAGTGGCATGCCCAATCCTTGCTTTTGTTCTCTCTGTGCATTGGCGTGACACGCTTGGTTGCAAAAGTGGCACGCCTAAGTGAGGTTGAGAGGTTGGCGTGCCACGCCTTCGACTTCAAGTGGCATGCCCAGTCTTCAATTGCCTTCAGCCCCTTCTCTGGATTATTGTACCAGCGTGCCACGCCATGCTGTTCAAGTGGCACACTTATGTATTTGTGAATTCTTCATGCTTGGCGTACCACGCCTGGGTTCTCAAGTGGCACGCCCAAGTGACTTCTTGGAGCTGGCATGCCACGCCTTCGATACCAAGTGGCACGCCCATGGTGGAGGTTCTTCTTTTGCGTGCCACGCCTATTTACTCAAGTGGCACACCCGTAGTAGTTGATGGGTCAGACCTGTCGTGCCACGCCCCTTTTGTGTCCTCCATTTAGCTCTCTGGAATTTTGTATTAGTGTGCCACACCCAGTTTTGGCATTCCACGCCCACATGCATGCTTGGACTTCTTCTCTGGACTTTAGTACTGGCGTTTGCTCCCAAGTGGCACGCCAGTTTCACACGCCCAGCTTCTTGTTTGTCTTCTACCCATTTTTTGATGCTTTTCTCACCTGAAATTTAGCACAACTCATCTCAAAGTAGTGTACCACAATATTCATCAAATAATGCATGAATTGTACTGATCAAATGAGATTTATGCTCTTTTATGCTCTTCTTTATGCAAGAAATAAGGGTAGATGATGCAAGTCATCACATACTGCATGAAAAAAAAGAGGGATCGACACGCAACATCCATGACGCGCGCGCGTCGTTTACATATGCGCACCTGAACAGAGAGGTGCGCGAGAGATGTGTGGGAAGGGTGCATGGCGCACAAGCCATGCCATGCGTACGCGTACCTCACGCGTATGCGTCCCCTGCAAATAGCTCAACCCACGCGTAAGCTTCAGCGACGCGTATGCGTGGGGGTGAAAATTGGCGTAAATAGCAAATCGAATAGAGAGTTGTGCTGCCTCCATACTGGAACTGTGCTAAAGGCACAAATTTGACCACGCGTACGCGTCCTTGACACATGCACGTCATTTTTCAATATGTGGCAATCCACGCGTGCGCGTGCCTGACGCCTACGCCTCACTCTCAATTTTACGCGATCCACGCGTACACGCGCTGTACGCATACACATCGCATGCGTTGCACATTGGAACTAGTACGCCGCCTGATTTTTAATCTTCCCTCCCCCAATCCTACTTATCTTTCTCTTATCATTCTTTCTTCTTTCTTCTTCTTACTTCCAATTCTTTCTTCTTCCTCAGGTTTTTTTTCTTCTCTCTCCTTTACTCTCTCATCTTCATTTAATTATTGCATTTAATTATTTTTTTTCCTTCTCTATGCATTTTTATGTTGGTGTTGGAACTTTATTTGGATCTTATATTATTATACTCGAGCTTGTGGATATATTAGGGAGTAATTTAACAATTAATACCAATTTTTGGGTTGCATGCATGTTGGATTTCATACTTTTCCTAACATATTTTACATGCATACTAAGTATTTATGAAAAGCCCGAATGGCATTGTAAATTCTTAATTAATCTATTCTTCTACTCTACTGCCTGTTTTTCACAAAACCCTTGCAATCTTTTATTGATTAAATATAATTGTCAACACAAACATGGTTATTAATTTGTTACATTTGATAATCCAATTGAGCTATTAATGCTTGATCTATGCTACTCATGCCTTTGCCGGCATGCTAATAATCATCTTGCATCTAATTGCCTCAATATATCATGCTATATTTCCATTGATGTCCTAATTACATGGAATCACGACCATGTGTTTACAATATTCTTTTTTACCTTGGCATTGATTATCACTTGTATTTTTCTCCATCCGGTTCTAGCATTTCGATTTCATGTCCCTTTCTTTTCTCCCTTTCCAGAATGGCCACCAGGAAGGGTAAAGAGAAAGCCTCTAACAAGCCACCGGCAAGGAGGGGGACGAAAAGAGCACAAGCGCTGATTTACATACCTCAAGGAGCTGATTGCATACCCCCCTTTGTTCCTGACTGATGGCACCGAGGACGGTGCCAAGCTTTAAGTGTGGGGAGGTCGGTCAGTACCTGACTTCCGGAGGTAATTGCTTTTTCTTAACACCAATAGGTTATTTTTTCTTTTGTTAGATAGGATAGATTGCATGATAATAATTGTTTGCATGTATGTTTGCTTGGTTAAAGTAATAAACTTCTTTTCAAGACTTTATTTTATAATATTTCACTAATTTAAATTGAAAAATTTGTGATGAATTATAGCAAAGAACACACAAACCTGTGAGATTTGAGCTTAATTACATGGTTACATTATTTAACCATAATATTTTATTCTTGTGTGTTTCCTTCTCTATGATTGTAATCTATATTTTGTTCCATTCTATATATCCATTATTTAGTATATTTACATGGTTGCATATGATTGAGGCCATCATTTGTTATTACCTCACTTATCCCAAATAGCCTACCATTTCAATCACCTTTGTTAGCCACCTTGAACCCTTTAATCCCCTTTTGTTCTGTATTTTACCACATCACTAGCCTTAAGCGAAAAAATAATTAATTACCTGAATTGGATCTTTGATTAGCTTAAGATAGAGATTGTGTATTAATTAAGTGTGGGGAACCGTGGGAACTTGGGTTGATAGGAAAGTGTTGAATTTTACTGAAAAACATATTGGGAATTTGGGTACCTATTCATGTAAGACAAAAAAAAAATAAAAATCCATGTGCATTGATATCTTATGTTTACTTTTATATTTTCAAAAAAAAAATAAAAAAAATCAAATAAATAAATAAGGGGACAAAATTACGCCAATGCTAAGTTTAATAAAAGATCATTGCATATGTGATAAAATTAAAAGAAAAATTTGGTACATGAGTATGTGATACAAAAGTGGGAATTATGGGTAGCTAGGCATGATTTTAGAATTACATAGAGTGTGTGTGTGTGTTAGGTGAAAGCTTAGGTTAATCAAAGATTCATATTTTAGCTCACTTGGCCATACATATATCCTCTCCCTTACCTTAGCCCCATTACAACCTCGGAAAGACCTCATGATGTTTGCATTGGTATACTAAATTTTTGTTGATTGGTTAGATGAAGAACAAAGTTTAGAAAGCATGACTAGAGAAGAGTAGAGTGATCAACCCTAGACACTTGAGCAATTAGAGTGCATATACACTACTGGTGAGGGTTCAATGCTTGATTCTATGTTCCCTGTTTTCATGAGCTATCTTCTTACAAGTTTACTTGTCTCTTATTGTGTGATTTGAATTAGGAAAATCTGATTTATGTTTGTCTTGGAGAACTTGTTTACTTTTAACCAAGTAGACAGAATCATCTTAGCATATAGTTGCATTCATATAGGTTGCATTTCATGAGTCTTATTTTTCCCTTTATTCTTTCTATCTCCTTGAGCTCAGCATGAGGACATGCTAATGTTTAAGTGTGGGGAGATTGATAAACCACTATTTTATCGTTTATCTTATGCTAATTTGAGTGGTTTTTATCAACTCTCTGCTCACTTATTCACATAATTTGCATGAGTTTACATTTTCCTTCCTAATTTTGTGCCATGATTGAAAACATGTTTTTTTGGCCTTAAATTTGCTATGTTTAATCCTCTTTTATTACCATTCGATGCCTTGATATGTGTGTTAAGTATTTTCAGGGTTTACAAGGCAGGAATGGCTTAGAGGATGGAAAGAAAGCATGCAAAAGTGGAAGGAATACAAGAAACTGAAGGAATTGCAAAGCTATCCAGCCCGACCTCTTTGTATTCAATCGATCATAACTTGAGTTACAAAGATCCAAATGAGGCGGTTACAGTTGCATTGGAAAGCTAACATCTGGGGCTTCGAAATGATATGTAATTCCTTATGGTGGCCTGATGCACGGAAAACTTGTCTCTCAACAAATCTCCCTTCGGCAAGTGTACCGAAGTTGTCGTCAAGTAAAAACTCACAATAGAGTGAGGTCGAATCCCACAGGGATTGATTGATCAAGCAACTTTAATTAGAAGAATGTTCTAGTTGAGCGAATCCAGAATTTGGGTTGAGAGTTGCAGAAAATAAAATGGCGGGAATGTAAATAACAGAAAAGTAAATGCTAGAATTAAAGGACGGGAAGTAAATGACTGAAAAGTAAATTGCAGAATTGTAAATGGGAATGGGGGATTTGCTCATAAAAGTAAATCGCAGAAATTAAAGAGAATGGGTAAGATTAGAGATGGGGAGTTCATTGGGCTTAGGAGATGTTGCAATTCTCCGGATCAAGTTCATATTCATCTCTTCCTCAATCAATGCACTAATTGATCTCCTTGGCAATCTTAAGTGATTAAATTACAATTTCTTGCAATTCAATCTCTCAAGAGGAACGAGTCATTCTTGTGGGAATCATATTACTGATTTTATGGTGGTTTCATGCATAGCAACTTAGGTTCATTCCATTACTAGCTTTCAGACCTTTATCATGTCCTTCCTTATTTAAAGCATAGAAAAGATGGACTAAAAAGAACTCCACCACCTTTCATTCATGTGGATGTCCATGCTCCCATCCTTGTTTATCCTCATTGTGTCTCTCTTGAGTACTTGTACTTCCACTTCCTTTGCCTTTTCCAAGCAGCTTTCTCCAGAAACCACTATCTTCTATTTTCTTCTTGAGTGCCTCCTTTTGTTGTTTCACTTTTCTCTCTTCTTATTCTACAAATTCTTTTTGAACTTCATCATATGCAGGGATGGCATAGTGTAGATGATGCATATTACTGGTCATGTAGTTCAACTCGGCTTGAGTGTTTACATAGAACTCCTCCCTATGTAGTTGCCTTCCTTCATTGAGTACACTGAATTCATTGAAAGTTTTTATTTGGGCTATCTGCCGCTGGTTGAGCTCTTGCAAGTGCTTCTCTTGAAGCTCTTGTCTTTCATTCACTTGGTTGATGGCTTGAGTAAGCTGAGAGTAGTGTTCCTGCTGCTGCTCCATTTGTTGTTTTTGCCATGCTTCCTGTTGGTTCAGCCGGTTCAGTAATTGCTCTTGTCCTTCCATATGTCTCTGTCCTAAATCCTCAATGGCTCTTAGAAGGTGAGTCATATTCAAGTTGGCTGGGTCATGATACTCTTCTTGTTGATGTTCTTCCTGATGGTATTCCTCTTGATGAGCTTCTTCCTGGGTCCTTTGCCTTCCTATATGTGGCCTTCTTAGTTGCTGAGCCGGTGTGGTATAGACCATTCGCTCGAGTGTGACTGGCCTCCCTGGGTTTACCTAGTCTGGGCTGCTGTCCTCAAATACTACCTTGGCCTTGTTGCACAAGCGGAGAATGGTGCTGGGGTACCAAAGTCTGGCTCCTGAGTTAGCTTTCTCAGCTGACTCTTGAATCCCTTCGGCAATGAGCTCATGCACCTTGATTTCCCCACCTTATACTAAGCATTGTACCATAGTGGCTCGATTGATGTTAACTTTTGAATTGTTAGCGGCTGGTAGGATGGACCTCCTTACAAGCTCAAACCACCCTTTGGCTTCAGGGTGAAGGTCCCCCCTTTTTATGAATTTTGGTCTCCCATCTGAGTACCTCTCCCAGTCAGCGGCTATGACACAGATATCTGATGCTATATCTGAGAGCTCATCCTTATCGGGGTTTCTACTTATCCTTGCCTGATAACTCTCCTCATCAAAATGAGGTGATTTCAATTGAAGAGCTCTTGTGATGGCACTTGGGCTGAAGTCTACCTCCCTTCCTCTCACATAACTTTTGAAGTTTGGAGCTTGGGTCTTATCCTCTCTAACTGCATTTGCATAGAATTCTTTGATGAGGTTTCCATTGATCTTCCCCTCTGGACTGGTGAGCAATTGCCACCCCCTCTGTTCGATTTTTCTCCAAATCTATATTCTGCATAAGAGGATTTTCACCAATTGTTTGTTAATTTTGGATTGAAGCTCATAAAGATTGACTTATTCATTATCATCTGAAAGCATATAAAACATGGGTTACCTCCCATGAAGCGCTTCTTTAGCGTCACTAGCTTGACGTTTTTCCTTCATCATGGTGGTTGGTAGTGCTTAAAGGGAGTGAACTGACTGTGCTTCAGTGCTTGTTTCGTCCTTCAGTGTCTCATTGTCATTTGTGCTTAGTTCCTTGTCCTCTTGATATGTTTTTTGTGAGAGTTTGAAAACATTGAAGCTGAGTCGTTCATCATGGATTCTCAATATTAGCTCCCTTTTCTCTACATCGATAAGTGCTCTGGCCGTAGCTAGAAATGGTCTTCCCAATATGATTGGGTGAGTGTGACTTTCTTCCATTTCTTTGCTTCTCCCTTGGGGTTTTTCTCAGTGTCACTTGGGAAGCTATCAGTAGGTTTGGGAATCTTCTCAACTAAATATCCCACCTGGAATTCCATCTTCCTAATGGTTTCTCTCTGGTTCTTAATATTGGCTCGCACCTCCTCTTTGAACACCTTATTTTCTTGAATCTTTTGGCTTATTCCTTCAAGTAAGGCTTCAATCTTAGAGAGCCTGTCATCGATTGATGAGTGGTTCGGAGCTGATGTGCTATTTTGGTTTTGATAAGTGTGTGGAGAGTTGTTGTTGTGGGGGTGTTGAGATGTCCTCTGGGTGAATTGTTGGTGAGCTGCATTGTTGTTGGAATTGTAACGTCTCTGGTCTTGGTTTTGATCTTGCTCACTTCCCCACCCAAAGTTTGGGTGATTTCTCCATCCAGGGTTGTAAGTCGTGGAGTATGGATCATAGTTTTTCCTTGGTAAATTCCCAATGTAGTTGGCTTGCTCCTGAATCCCTTCTGCTTCTTGGTTTACTCCTTCTTGTGTTGTTGATGAAGTGGAGATTGCTGCTACTTGGTTCATCTCCATCTTCTTGGTGAGGTCAGCCAGCTGCTGAGTAATGAGCTTGTTTTGGGCCAACAGAGCATCTATATTGTTTAGCTCCATCACTCCTCTTATGTTCCCTCTTTCGGAAGCATAGAAGTAGTCGTTTTCTGCTACTGTTTCAATAACATCTATAGCTTCCTCAATGGTCTTCTTCTTGTTCAAAGACCCTCCAGATGAATGATCTACTACCTTCTTTGACTTATAAGAGAGCCCTTCATAGAAAATGTGCAGCTGGACCCATTCGTTGAACATGTCAGGTGGACACCTCCTTGTTAAGTCTTTGAACCTCTCCCATGCTTCATACAGAGTCCCACCATCCTATTGCCTGAAGGTTTGAACCTCAGCTCTCAGCCTATTGATTCGTTGAGGAGGGTAGAATCTTGCTAAGAATTTGTTCACCACATCCTCCCAAGTTGTCAAGCTCTCCCTTGGGAAGGATTCCAGCCACTTGGCTGCCTTGTCTCTGAGTGAGAAGGGAAATTAGAGCAATCTATAGGCGTCAGGATGAACACCATTAGATTTCACTGTGTCACATATTCTCAGGAAGGTGGTCAAATGTTGGTTGGGATCTTCTTGAACACCTCTTCCAAACGAACAGTTGTTCTGAACAAGGGTGATGAGTTGTGGTTTAAGTTCAAAGTTGTTGGCATGGATTATTTGCTTTTGGATGCTACTTCCACAATTGTCTGGGTTTGGATTAATGTAAGAGCCCAGAACTCTTCTATCCTCCCCAGCATGATTTGCTCCACCTCCTCTGCCATGGTTGTGAGTCTCTTCTTCATGATGATTTTCCATGTTTTCTTCCATGTTTGGTTCAAAGTATTCCTCAAACTGTTCCTCCTCTTCTTCAGCATCAACTACTGGTTTTCCTCTTGCCTCCCTCCTTAGTCTAAGGAAGGTTCTCTCTGGTTCAGAATCAAAGGAAGTTGAAGCCCCGCTTCTTCTCCCTATCATACAACCAACAAGTACAAGCAGAGAAGATAGGTGCAAACAGTATTTATGTCAGATTTGATGTTAGTTGTGGGTGATGCAATATATCAAACAGTTAGTGGGTTAGCAAACAGAATTGTAAATAACAAAGAAAAACAAAAGAGTAGATGGAGAAGGGAAGAAGTTTAACTAAAACAAAAAGCAAATCAATCAAACAGAAAATGAAATACACAAAATAAAATGCTCAATCTAGTGATCTTCCAATCTAATCATTGTTGATGCACAATCAATCCCCGGCAACGGCGCCATAAACTTAATGCACGGAAAACTTGTCTCTCAACAAATCTCCCTTCGGCAAGTGTACCGAAGTTGTCGTCAAGTAAAAACTCACAATAGAGTGAGGTCGAATCCCACAGGGATTGATTGATCAAGCAACTTTAATTAGAAGAATGTTCTAGTTGAGCGAATCCAGAATTTGGGTTGAGAGTTGCAGAAAATAAAATAGTGGGAATGTAAATAACAGAAAAGTAAATGCTAGAATTAAAGGACTGGAAGTAAATGACTGAAAAGTAAATTGCAGAATTGTAAATGGGAATGAGGGATTTGCTCATAAAAGTAAATCGCAGAAATTAAAGAGAATGGGTAAGATTAGAGATGGGGAGTTCATTGGGCTTAGAAGATGTTGCAATTCTCCGGATCAAGTTCATTTTCATCTCTTCCTCAATCAATGCACTCATTGATCTCCTTGGCAATCTTAAGTGATTGAATTGCAATCCCTTGCAATTCAATCTCTCAAATCTTGATCAATAGCCAATTCCTTGGTCAATTGCTCATGAGAAGAGATGAAGTATGGTCACTGATTATACCACATGCATTTCCCAAACCAAGTATTGAGAGGGTTACAGTCACATACCCATCCAAACCCAATTTGGTCCAGCATGAGAAAGCATTTCTAGCTTGATCTCTTCATTCCTCTTCCAAGGTTCAAAAGAGATCCAAGTTTGAATAGCTTCTCTTCCAAGATAACTACTCAATTGGATGAAGATCGAAAGCTTTCAAGTAAAGTCAAGAGGAAAGATAGAAGAAGAACAATGAAAATTAGTATTGATCCATCAAATTACAACAGAGCTCCCTAACCCAATGAAAGGGGTTTAGTTGTTCATAGCTCTTGAAAATGAAAACAAAGATGAAGAATACATCATAAAACTAGAAATTGAAAAGAAAGTAAATACAGAGAATGGTTCTTCAGCCTCCAGAACTCCTTTACAATTCAAAGTTACTCCTATATATACTACTCTTCTCAGCTTCTAGTTTACTCTTCAAGTCTTGAGCCTTTGGATCTTGAGTTTGAAGCAGTTCATGCCCTGGCATCATGGCCGTACAGATAAATGACGCGCACGCGTGCATCACACGCACGCGTCGTTCTACATAAAATCCAGTGTAGCAGAATTCGCCCCCAGCGATTTCTGGGCTGTTTTTGACCGAGTTCTCGGCCCAGAAAACACAGATTAGAGGCTACAAAGTGGAGGAATCAAAGACAACACTCATCATTCATCAATAATTCACAATTTTAGGTTTTTAGATGTAGTTTCTAGAGAGAGGCTCTCTCATCTCTCTAGGTTTTAGGATTTAGGATTTCTCTTAGGTTAGGTTTAATTCTTCTCCATTCCAGGTTCAATGTTCCTTTAATTTAGTTTCTCTTCTACTTTTATTTATTCTATTACTTTAGTTTGTTTATTTTCCCAATTTGGTTTATGAACTTCATGTTAGATTTGATTTCTTTATTTAAATGCAATTTGAGGTATTTCAGATTTACGGTTGCTTTCTTCAATTTGTGTGATTGATGCCTTCAATATTTAGATTCCTCTCCTTTTGGCTTTGGTTGAGTAATTGGTGACACTTGAGTTTTCAAACTCCTTTGTTGATTGATAATTAGAATTTGCTGGTTGATTTGGATCCCTCTAAAGCTAGTCTTTCCTTAGGAGTTGGCTAGGACTTGAGGAATCAAATTGATTAGTCCACTTGACTTTCCTTTATTTAGTAAGGGTTAACTAAGTGGGAGTAATGAACAATTCTCATCACAATTGATAAGGATAACTAGGATGGGATTTCCAGTTCTCATTCCCTGCTAAGAGCTTTATTAGTTATTAATTTAATTTCCTTGTTCCTTATTTCAAAAACCCAAAAATATACTATCTCATAAACAATAATAAATACACCTCCCTGCAATTCCTTGAGAGATGACCTGAGATTTAAATACTTCGGTTATTATTTTTATTGGGTTTGCTTAAGTGACAAACAAGTTTTTGTACGAAAGGATTCTTTGTTGGTTTAGAAACTATACTTTCAACGGGAATTTATCTGTGAAATTCTTTACCTTCAAAAATCCATTCGTCAATGGTCTTGACAAAAAAACCGAACCAAACCGAACTGCAATTTAATTAGATGATTGGATTGGATGACTTTTCCCTCAAAAACCAAACTAAACCGCATCGCGAACACCTTTAGTGGAGTAGGCGTCATCTTAGAAAGTGACCAAGGGACCCAGCTCGAACTCTCCTTAAGATTCAAGTTCCCTGCCTCAAATAATCAAGTAGAGTACAAAGCCTTACTGGCTGGTCTTAAGCTGGCTAGGGAGGTCGGAGTCCAAAAGCTTACTATCTTCAGCGATTCATAAGTAATCACCTCACAGATAGAAGGAAGCTACCAGGTTATGAAAGAAATTTATCGTCGATCTAGATTTTCACAAAATAGAATTCTCTTCATTGCAAGTATAGTCTAAATCAACAATTAATTCCCAATCAAATTTTAAATCCAAAAGATTGTCACAATATAAAACACATATATTAACTGAGAGTATTGAACTCCCGGGTCGTCTTCCCTAGGAGTTGCAATGAAATGTCATTATTATTGGCTGTGGGGATTTTTGGGGTTTTGATTGAAAGATGCAAGAATTGTAAATGGCAATAAAGGAAACAAGCATGAAATTAAATGAAAGGCAAGTAAAAGTGATGGAAATGGAAATTAAATGCTAAAAGGGCTCTTGGTTGGAATTGGAGAATTAAGGATTCCTATCCTAGTTATGGACCACAAACATGGTAATTATGTGGAATTAATCCCAATTAGTCAATCCTAACATAAAAAATTAGTCAAAAGGGCATAATTGATCCCAATCCACAAGTCCTTACCAACTCTATTAATGGAAGGCTTAGTGTTAGTGGAAACCAAATCAATTAACAATTCTCACACAATGTGGAATGGACATCCACCACTCAAGTTCACCCAATCACCCAATTTCTCAACCAAGAGTGTGAAAAATTAGGCAAAAATTCCACCAAGGATTTTGTCAAACACTTGGTGGGCATGAAAAGAAAGCATGATAAAATGACAAGAAATAATAAATGCTACAACTACCAAGCAAGGAAAGTAAAGATAGCAACTCAATTAAGCAATAAATGATATGAAAACATAAATTACATTAAATGTAAATTAAAATAACAAGAGTGTGATTAAACATAAAAATAACCAAAATAAAAAATTAACAAGGTAAACTAAGAAAATTAAGACAATAGAACAAAGAAAAGTAGAAGAAACTAGATGAAAACAAAAATTAAAAATAGAAATTACAAAGAAATTAAACTAAGAAACCCTAATCCTAGAGAGAAGGGGGAGCTTCTCTCTCTAGAAAATAACCTACATATTGCTAAACTAACCCTAATCTCTCCCCCCTTCACATGGAATGAGGCCTCCTTTGATATAGCAAGAATCGGCTTCAAAGAGTCCCAAAACTGGGCTTTGGAGGCCCAGAAATCGCCCCCAGCGATTTGCATTAATGAGGTCACGTGCTGGCTGTGACGCGTACGCATGGGTCACGCGTACACATGAGTCACGCGTACGCGTCGTCTGGTGAAATACACTCCCACGTGTACGCGTCGCCAAGCTCGCACTTGTGCATACGCACGCATTACTGTGCGCACGCACGGATGCTGAATCTTTCAAAACTTTATTTCTTCATGCCTCCTCCACTTTTGCATGCTTTTCCATCACTTCTTCAATCCATATTAGCCTTGTAAACCTGAAATCACTCATCAAACACATCAAAGCATCGAATGGAATGAAAGTGGAATAAAATTAATTAAATTAAGCACAAAATAGCATGTTTTCACAATTAGGCTCAATTTAGGGAGAAAACACAAAAGTATGCTATTTAGATGAATAAATGTGGGTTTATGTGATGAAATCCACTCAAATCAAACCAAAACATATCGTCAAATATGGATTCATCAATTCTCCCACACTTAAACAATAGCATGTCCTCATGCTAATCACAATCAAAGGAGAAGGATTAAGGGGGAAGCAACTTATTTAATGCATCTAACTACATGTATGCAACTATACTAAATGCTGTCTATCTATATCTACACTATGGTTCCTATTGAGTTTGGCAAAAATAAACAAAAGAATCTCAATCAATCCAAAATAGAACTTAGGGCCAAGGTAAGAAATCAATGCAATATGATCAAAGTCCAAGGATTTGATTTGAAATTTTTGAAAACTAACAAGCAACTTGTAAGAAGATACAATATGAGAGATGGAGACATAGAATTGAGCGATAGAACCCCTCACCGGATGTGTATACACTCTAGTCACTCAGTGTTTAGGGCTTAATCACTCAATCCTCCTTTAATCATGTTTCTCAAAGATTTACAAGTCAGCTAACAATCAACTAATACTTGATGAATGAATGCAAATATCATGAGGTCTTTTGTGGGTTGTAATGGGGCTAAGGTAAGGGTAGGATTAATATGGTTAAGTTGACTAGAAGATTGGATCTTTGATTAGCCCAAGTATCCTACCTAATCCTATATCATCCTACACATAACAAAACAACCTAACTTCCTATTCATTTCTTTTCTCACATTCAGTCATGCATCCTCTTTCCAATTCACACACATATGCATCCTTTATTTACATTCTTATTATCATTTCTTTTTCTCTTTTTTTTTTTGAAAGTATGTACACCAACTTTTTTTTTCTTTTATCATTTAGAAAAGATGCATATGTTTTAAGTAATGAATGCATGAATGTTTACCCATTTTTCTAAATATTCTCAATGAAAACCTAAACTAACTTTCTACCAATGTTTTCCCACAAATTCTCCCACACTTAATTGACACACACTCCTCAAAACCAAGCTAATCAAAGATACAATATATGGACATTAATGATTTTTCACTTAGGGCGAATGATGTGCTTAAAATGAGAACAAAGGGGAATTAAAGGCTCAAAAGTGGTTTTCAAAGGTAGATGTAAGGGTTGGCCATATGGGTTAAGTGAGTGCAAATTCAAAAATAGCCTCAATCATACTAAATGCATTCAAAATAACAAATATAGGACATAAAGATTCAAGCAAATCTAAGATCACAATCATAAGAGGAGTATAACACACAAGAACAAAATTTTGTGGTTGATAATGTATAACCATCCATTAAAGCTCAAATCTCACTAGGTAATTTGTTCAAGCTCTTTCTTATATTTCATAACAAAGAATACTTCAAGCAAGTTCAAAAATAAGTTTTCAAATCTAATTAATGGAATGACCTAAAAGGGATTTCTTGAAAATTCTTTGTTGTTTTAACAAACTTATTTCCTATATTAAGCAACATGCAAATAAAACTATAAGCAAACAAAGATATATACAAGCAACCAAGTAAAGTGAAATGCAATGAAATGATAAACAAATATTCACAAAATACCTAATAACTAAGAACTAGAAATTAATGCAAAGTGTTGAGAAAAAGAAATTTACGCCCCGAAAATTGCAGATCCTCTTCCACACTTAAACGTTGCATGGTCCTCCGTGCATGCACTCAATCTGGGGGTGAAGAGATGTGAGGCTCCACCTTCTACTGGTGGACACCGGGGCTCGGGTCACTGTAGAAATCAAATAAACATGAATTGAGGAAGATGTCATATGAATGTGGTATGATAGAAGACAATGTACGTATTTTAAATGCGCACGGTTTAGAATACAACACATTGGTCAGTTAAAAAGGTAACCACATAATCAACAGAAAAAAACATGTATTCCTCAATTAAGTGGCCTAGGTTACAAGTGAAGAAAAAGTAAGAGATAGGACACAAACAAACCTAGATAGCCACAACTGAAGTGAATTGAATATATAAGACATTGGTTATTGAAGTTGTGTAAGTGAAAGCACAAGGTGAATAGAAAATGGCACAATCAACAATAACCAATCCAATGAAGAAAGGGAAACTACTTATTCATCATGAAAAATAATGAAGTACTCATAAAGCTACTTGTTGCAAAAAGTGACAAGCTTGACCAGAATCAAGTTAAGTCACTCAAACAAATGCAAAGCATTAACAAGAAATAAGTACCAGACATGTGATGAATTTGATATGAAAATCATTATGAACAAGTAATTTCAACTCAATGCACTAAAGTAAAAGTGCACAATTCAAGATGCCAAACAAGGATAAAGTTTAATGGATATGGTAGCTACAATATATGAGTCAAACTCTAAATGCAATTAGGCAATCAAACAAAAACTTAATGCTTAGTGCACATATTTATCAAAAATGAAACCAAAACTTAAGCAAGAAGTAACCCAATCAATCATCAATCAAACACTTGCAACTTATTTAATTAACAAGCAACTAAACCAAAACTAATATAATTACTAAAATAAAAGTGAGATGCAAACAAAATGAAGAAGATCAAGCAGAAAATAAGGTGAAAGGAGAAGAAGAGAGGAGAAAAGAAAAGAAAAGAAGAAGTAGAGAGAAGAGAAGAAAAGAAGCATAGTGAGAGAAAACAGGGGCGTGCGTATGCAGATTGGGGCGTGCGCACACACAATGGGTCACGCGTACGCGTGAGGGACGCGTGCGTGTGATACGGGCGAAAAAAGGAATCGACGCGTATGCGTGGGGGACACGTGCGCGTGGAAGCCAGAAAATGGAAGATGACGCGTACACGTGGATGGAAAAAATGAAAAAGGGTTGTGCATTTGCAGTATGCGTGCAAACACTACGAACAGAGGCCTTGTATCAAGGTGTGCGTGGGCTCAGACCTATGCCCACGCACAGAAAGGTTGAATTTTTTTTTGTAGGAAGGATCATGTGTGCGTGTGCACACAGGTCCGTGCGCGCGCACAAGAACGAAAAGGCAGGGGTTCATGCACACGGGCTGTGCTAGCGCTGCGAACAGAGGGCATAAAGGCTTGTGTGCGTACGCACAGGACTCAAAATTTTGTTGTTGTGTGCGTGCGCACAAGGGTGTGCGCACGCACATGCTCTGTTTTTCCCAAAAAAGTTTCTTCAAAATCTAAGGCTATAAGCCTTAACTCAACAAAAGCTCAACATCAAAACATGCAAGAACCGATAAATTCATTATCCAAACCAAAATTAATCTATCTAAACTCATAATTAAACTAATCATTGGCTAACCAAGACAAGCAAATATGTAAAACCTAAGACTATAAACAAAGAGAAAGGGTAAGAAACATGTTACCATGGTGGGGTGTCTCCCACCTAGCACTTTGGGTTAATGTCCTTAAGTTGGACTTATGGAGAGCTCTAATGGAGACTTGTGCTTATATTCATCTTGGAGCTTCCAACAATGCTTGAGTCTCCAAAATTCACAATTGATTGCACCAAGCTCGGATGGAGTGTCCAACAAGCTATGAGCTCCCAACAAGAAAAACAAAAAGCAAACAAGAAAAACATATTCACCATATCAACAAATTCACAATAGCAAACAAAAAGCAAGATATTAACATATCAACATATTCACAATAACAAAAAATAAGCAAGCAACATATGTACAATAAACCAAAAACAAGCTATTCACAATATTCACAATATGCACAATAGCCAATAACAACACCATTGCAACTCCCTGGCAACGGCACCAAAAATTTGATGTGTTGAGAATTGCACCAGTTCGGAATTTCTCAATAGAAGAATAAACGGTTCCTTGCAAGTATAGACCAAACCGGCAATCAACTCTCACAAAAAAATTTAATCCTAAAGATGTCACAATCAAATTTAAGCAGTTCGTTGCAAAGGACCCCACTATGAAAAGATACCTGGACAAGACTAAAGAACAGCTCAGGAACCTTCGAGAATATGAGATCCGACATATACCTTAGGAGCAAAATGCCCGAGCTGACGTACTTTCAAAGCTAGCTAACACCAAACTAGGGGACAACAACAGAAGCCTCATCCAAGAAACCCTACAGCACCCATCGACCTCGAGGGAAGAGAAAGTCTTAAACATATCAGACCAGGACCAAGGGTGGATGACCCCTATTATTAACTACCTCAAGTCTGAGACACTTCCCACAGAAAAGAAGGAGGCAAAGAGGCTCATACGGGAGGCGCAATGCTACACCCTAGTACATGACGTCCTGTACAGAAGAGGAGTTTTCACTCCCCTCCTAAAATGCGTCCCAACTTCTGCCACAAAGGAAGTTCTGGAAGAAGTCCACAGCGGAATGTGCGGCAACCACCTCGAAGCATGGGCATTGTCCAAGAAAATACTCTGAGCCGGCTTCTACTGGCCAACTCTACAGAAGGAAGCAGCCGAGTTCGTTAAAACATGCCCTCCATGCCAGAAGCACGCCAATTTCCACGTCGCCCCGCCTGAAGAACTCATTTGCATCACCTCACCTTGGCCGTTCGCAAAGTGGGGGCTCGACCTCCTCGAACCATTCCCCCAGGGATCAGGGCAAGTCAAATTTCTCATTGTAGGAATAGACTACTTCACAAAGTGGATTGAGGCAGAGCCATTGGCCGCCGCCACTGCCCAGAGAAGTCAGAAATTCCTGTATAGAAATATTGTCACAAGGTTTGGGGTTCCCCACTCCATTACCACGGACAATGGGAGACAGTTCACCGACACGGAATTCAGAAACCTGGTTGCTAACCTAAAAATCAAGCACCAGTTCACCTCAGTAGAACACCCACAAGCCAACGGACAGGCAAAGGCGGCCAACAAAGTCATATTGGCCGGGTTAAAACGTCGACTACGGGACGCGAAAGGAGCCTGGGCTGAAGAGCTCCCCCAAGTCCTATGGACATACCGGACAACACCACACTCCACCACCGAGGCATCACCCTGCTGACTCGCTTACGGAATAGAGGCAATGATCCCGTTAGAAGTAGATGAAAGATCCCCTAGGGCGATCTTCTACAATGAGGACTGATAAACCCATATTTCATGAGTTCTTTTGTGCTTAATTTGAGTGATTTATACAATCCTTCACCTACTTATTCACATTAATTGCATGGTTTTACTTTCCCTTCCTTATTATGTGATGTAAATGAAAAACATGTTTCCTAAGATTTAAAATTAATTAATTTAATTACCTTTATTTCCAATCGATGCCGTGATTAGTGTGTTGAGTAGTTTCAGATTTTCTAAGGCAGAATGACTTAAAGGATGGAAAAGGAAACATACAAAATAGGAAGGAGAAGGCAAAACGGAGCTTTAAGGAAACTGGTATCCACGCGACCGCATGGACGAAGCGATCGCGTGCCAGAAGCGAAGATGCGGCGACGCGGCCGCATGACTGATGCGACAGCGCGCCATAAGCAGAACACATACGACGCAGACGCGTGACCGACGCGACCGCATGGCAAGGAAAAACTCCAAATGACACGACCGCGTGACCCACGCGGACGCGTGACAGAGGCCACGTATCAGAATTTACAGAATACACCCCCAGCGATTTTTGAAGCCCTTTTTTGCCCAAATCCAAGTCCAGAAGGCATAGACCAGATGATTTAAAGTGTGGGAATGCATCCATTCAAAGAGAGCTGGCATATTTTATTTTTCAATGATTTAGATTTAGTTGAGAGGGAGATCTTCTCTCTCTCTCTCTTAGGATTTAGGATTTCTTCTTGTTTTAAGAGTGACTCTCAATCCAGGTTTTATATTTCTTTGTTTTAAACTTCCCTTTCACTTTATTTATTTATTTCAGTATCTGAGTTGGCTATTTACCTTTATAATTAGATCTATGAATTTTTCCATGTTACAGACTGTTATTTGAATTAATGATAATTGAGGTATTTTCAGTTTATGATTGTTCTCTTTGATTTAAGTTACCAGTGCTTCCCATATAAGGATATTTTTATTCCAGCAATTTTACTTTTTTCCCTTTTGGTCCTGGTTAAGAATTCAGTAACTCAACAGTTATTAAACTCAACATAACTGATAATCGTTATCTTGTTAATTGAGCTAAACTTAAGTAATCCCAACCTTTTCTTAGGAAATAAATAGGATTCAAATGTCAATTTAATTAGTCCCTTGAATCTCCTTTGCTTTAGTAAAGGTTGACCAAGTGGAATTTAGATTCAACTTTCATTATAATTGAGAGAGATAACTAAGTTGGACCTCTAATTTCTCTTACCTTGCCAAAAGTTTGCTTTACAGTATTTATTTATTTTAATTGCCCTTTACTTTACTTGTCATTCAAATTACTTGCTTCTCACCTTTTAAACCCCGCTTACAACCTTTATAGCCAATAATAAGAACATACTTCCTCGTAGTTCCTTGAGAAGACGACCCGAGGTTTAAATACTCGGTTATCAATTTTAAAAGGGGTTTGTTACTTGTGACACCCAAAATGTTTGTACGAATGGATTTTTGTCGGTTTAGAGACTATATCTACAACGCAACTATTTCTATGAATCTCTTTATTGGTAAAAACCCCAACGTCAAGGACACTAACTCCGGAGCACAAAAGGAAGAACTCGACCTGCTTCCAAAAGTTCGAGAAAGAGCTCGGATCAGAGAGGAAGCCCTGAAGCATCGAATGGACTCAAGGTACAACCGAAAAGTAATCCAACGGAGCTTCGCTACCAACGACCTCATCCTAATCCACAATGATATCTGAACAGGTCGGTCAGGAGAAGGAAAGCTAGCTGCTAACTGGAAAGGACCATATCGGCTTACGAAAGTACTAGGAAAATGTTACTATAAGGTGGCTGACCTCCAGGGGCGGAAGCTCCTGAGGTCATGGCACGCCTGTAACCTAAGAAGATACTATAGCTAAAGAAAGGTCTTGAGCCAAGGTGCGCTCTTTTTCCCCACCAAAGGGTTTTTTAATGAGGCACCAGGCCAAGACCTGAGGGCGGCCCGACTTGCAGGGTAACCCCATACATGTATATACACTCATTTACATTTTTCGATTCATTGAATGTTTATTCTAATAAAAACAGAGATTCCCCAAAAAGTTTCCTACCAAGGCGCATTAATTTATGCTAAAAAAACGTAGAATTCATCGTCCGACCAGAAAAGGTCGACAAGGTGAAGCGACAATGCCACAATTAATATGAGAAGTTATAAAAGCAACCCGTATAAAGCGGCCTGACGAGGTCGGATGAAAAATGGGGTTGCTAAAAATAACTTGAAAAGGCCTGACAGAGAAGTCGGACCAGCTAAAGGATCACTAAAAAGGGAACAAAGTCGTCTCAACCAGGCGAAGGTCAAAAAAGTTTGAGAAACCTAATGACAAAAATTGCCAAGCTAAAAGGTAGAAGTCCATAAGCGACACTACTTAAAAAGAAAAAGGCAATCACAAACAAAAGTCGTCCAAAGAACAACTAAAAGCTACAAAGTTCAGAATAAGAACACTACCTAAAAAGTTTATTGGAACTCGACTAAAGGGCACAAAAACGCCCGCCGCAAGGTCAAATCTGCCTAAAGGAAAAGCAACCCAGAAAAGTTGTCACCGCAACTAGAAGTACAGGCCAAAACCCAAAAGGTAGAAGTTCGTGAAAGAAGACTACCTCAACGTTGATTAAAAAGGACGGTGGCCAGGAAAAGACCAACACCTAACTCGAACAAAAGTGTCTAGGCTAAAAATCCATAAGGGAGTGCCACCCCAGAAAGAAAACCAGAAAGGGGTGGAATAGCAAACCAAAGGATGGGAGCGCTTCTCAGAAGCCAACCATCACACTACCAGAACAAGTCAAAACAACAAAAGTTAAAGCATTAAAAACTCAAAGGCTACCCAAACAGCAACCCAAGAGTGCAAATGTTTTGATAAAAAACTAAAAGTTGCTAAGGAGAAACTATAAGTGTTAGAGAGTTATCCAAAAATTACAAGACCAAGAGTTCAAAGGTCTACAAATCGGACCATACCAATACATAACCAGAAGAGAAATAAAAAAGAGAGAGTCATAAGGGGTCTAGCTTGTCCATACTAAACAAGGTAAGGTTGGCATTAGGAGGAAGATCCCGGACCTGAGCTTTCAAATTCTCGAACATAGCAGTCATTCCATTCACCACGTGGCCTTGCAACTCGGCATAATCATCATAAGAAGACTGGAGTTTCTCTTTAACCTCTAGAAGCTCACCATAAGTCCGGCTGTAGCTCTCCTTAGCCTTCTTTGCAATATCTTCAGCCAAGTTGGCAGCCGCCTCCCCAGCAGTAGCTCGGGCCTTCTCCCTCTCCACAGCAAGCTCCAGCCCAACATTCTTCGCTTCTAGCTCAAGCCTCAACCCTTCCACCCTCTCATAATTAGTCTTGGCTTTCCCAAGAAAGGCACTAGTGGCATTGATAGGAGATTTCTTGAACTCCCTCGACAGTGCAGCGAAAAGGTTGGCCATCCGGATGCTGTTACTAGATATAAAGTCAAGATGGTGGAGAATAGACACATCATCAGTCGGGACAAAGCCGTACGGGGCAATATGCTCCGCAGCAAAGGCCACACCGTCAAAGTCCTTATCATTGAGATTATAAGCTCCAGCAGTCCTCGGCCTTTTGGGAGAAGGCCCAGAGGAAGACACCCAAACTTGAGGGGTTGGGATGATCTTCCTTGGACTCTGAAGACCAGAGTCTGGCTTCTTCGGCGGGACCTGGGAAGAACCCTCCCCCGACGACTTCCTCTGGAATTTTTGGGTGGCCACCGTTTTCTTGGTCTTGCAAAGGAACTTCATGGAATCAGAGCTAGCAACCATCTCTGAAAAAAGAAAAAGGATCACAAAAATAGTTATACAGTGAACGACTACAAAACCACGATAAAGCAAAAACTTTAAAGAAGTTGGACACTACCTAGCTCAGAACGGAGAAGAGCGGGATCCCCTAAAAACTTCTTTGTATCCAAATGAGGAGGCTCCCCCCAGTGCTCATCCAAAACACCCACAAAGGCTATCTCCACCTCATCAAGACTCTCTAAAGGATACTTAGGAACTATAGGGTCCTTTTGCCACCAAAGAGGAAATGCAGCATCATTGTTCTCATCCAGAAAAAAGGGGGTGAACATCCTCAATTGCCCGGACTTTAAAATAAAAGTTTTTAAAATCATGGAAGGAGTCATCAAAAATAAAAAAAAACCTTTTTTCCCTGGGTAGCCCGAAAAGAGATTCAAGAAGCCTTCTTCTTAGCCGCCCCCAGTTTAGTCATCACAAACAGATAAAGAAAAAGACAGAGGGAAGGTCGGACGCCCAGCTCCTGACACAACAACTGAAAAATTTTCATGAAGGCCCAAGATCGGGATGAAGCTGAGAAGGGGCTACATTACAGTTTCACAAGATGTCAGACTCAAACTCGGTAAATGGAAGGGTAACACCTAACTTGGTAAAAAAGCAGTCATACACATAAAAGAAAGGACGCTCCGCCTGACTTAAGGGAAGAAAACTGACCCTCTCCACAGGGTCGGGTGACACCAGCTCGTAGTTTTTCTCATCCTCCCTATTCCCACAGACCCTATGATGCCTCCTAAATTTCTCACAGTACTCCCGATCTGCTACAGTAACACACCCTAATACTACGAAATCTAACCAGTCGGCCATACCAGGAGGAACCTTTGTGAAAATTTTGACAATATTTTTACGAGAAGACCTAGAAACTATACCTACAGCAAGAAAATGAAAGGAGTGTCACTACCAAACAACTCGACCAGAAATAAGAAGATGAAAAAGCGAACAAGCAAACAGCAACACGATAACAAAAGGGTGCCCCAAGGTTCACAAGAACAAAGATCAAAACCCAGAGGCACCCTTCGGAGGCAATACAGACACAGAGGAGAAAAAGTGCAAGAAATCAAAATCAAAGCCCTAGCTCTTTCAACAAACAAGAAAAATCAAAGCTTTAAGTGAAAAATAGAAGCATGCAGTAGAAACAAACACCAAGCAGAAGGATCGCGACCATGAAAAGTGCGAAGCGCCCAAAACAGAGTACCAACCTGCAACAAGAAGAAGCAGTAGCGACGAACGCACAGTAGAGTCACGGACGGTCCACACCAACAAGCGCCTTGAAGCTTCAGGGGAAAGGAAAAAGCTTGAGGCAGATTAAAGAGAAAGAAGGATTTTTTCTCTCAGGAAGCAAGAAAACTGAAGAACGTAAAACCCCTTTGATTTCAAACAAAATACAAAGAGGGAAACGAAACGACAAAGAAATAAAAGGCCCAATTAAAAGGCTTTTAAAGCGCTTGCATGAAAACTAACGCACTCGAGAATGGCGCAGCATTTAAAGAGCAAAAGAAGGAACGCTTCGCGTTTCAAAACAGCATTAAAGACTCAAAGCCTAGGCGAACGGAACAATAGTACCTCAGGTATGATCAACAAAAATATGCTTTAGCTCGACCTCCCTGGGAAAAGGTCGAAGCTCGGGAATGAGCACAACCTCGAGAAAAGGTCGGAGCTTAAGCAGGGCCACTATTCATACACTGGTCCGAGCTATAGGATCGGGTTGGTTGAGGACAAAGGGACCGACCTCATGAAAGGTTGGCCCGTTGCCGACATCTTCACAAAAGAGCTCGGAAAATATGCCACAGAGGCCCACGGAGGCCCAAAACAAAGAACCACCGCCTACTAGGACGCGGTTGACAAAAGGTACAATCTCACCCACAAAACGATAAGATAAGATAACAAACTTATCTCAATGGGAGATCATCACACACCTCTATAAATACGCTGGAGCACCCAGGTATAACTCATACTCCAATTCGACACAAAAAGCCTACCTAAAGCCCGTACTGACATAAGCATCGGAGTCTCTTGCAGGTACCACCACCCCCCGGTGATCCAGGACCAGCAGCACCTCAAGCTCCTACAAGTCGAACGTGACTGGCTTAACCAGATCAGAAGATCTCGTCCGGGATCGACCTCGACGTTTTAGGTAACCCTGGGAACACCACCCATTTTGACAATTTTGAGATAACTTTTTAATTGTTCCAGTTTGATCATCGAAAGTTTGAAACAATAATCCTAAATTATAGACCAAACTAATGAGCAAATTCACAATGCAACATCCAGTTCTTGAAGTTAAAGTCTTTGGAGGTTAATACTTAATAGCCAAGTCACCAGTGGATGATCCTTCCATACCCATTCTTTATATATTCATAACTCTGTGCCTTGAGCTCTTATTGCACCGAATTCGAATCATTCTGGAATCTTACTTGGAAAAAGGTAGTTTCCTAAGTCATTTTACATAGCAAGTTGTGATGTGTGAAAAGAGTTTTCATGGAATTTGTTAGTTCATATTTTAGAATGTCCACAAATGAACTGGCAAGTGTATCGGGTCATCCAAGTAATACCTCAGGTGAGTGAGGATCGATCCCACGAGGATTGATGGACTAAACAACAATGGTCGAATGATTGGTTTAGTCAGGTAGGCAGAAAGTGGTTGTTTTGGGGTTCAAAAGCAATAAACAAAAATTCAAGGAGTAAAGAAAACAACTAAGAGAATTGGTGAGAAATCAATAAGAGAAACAGTTAAGGTATCAGAGATGTTTACTTTTTTGGATTAAGTTTTCTTACCAACTATTTTAATCATGCAAGATTCATTTTATGGCAAACTGTAATTGACTAAACCCTAATGTCTTAGTGATTTAGTCTCCTCTAACCTAAATCAACTGCCAATGTCTTGGTCACTTGATTCTGATTAGAGGGTTAAGTTTAATTCTAGTTTATGGCCACAAAAACCTAATTACCCAAAGCTAAGAGGATTATATGTCACGTATCCCGATTAGTTCAAGTAATTAGCAATTTAGGAGGAATTTACTTTCAAGCTGTTATTCAGGTGAGAGACCTCTTCTAAATATCACAAGAATGCATATAGAATAAGGGTCATACTTTCGTTCCACCCAGATTCATAAAATGAAGAACGAAAGTAATCCTTGAAACTGAATCAATACATTAATTAAAATAGAAAAGCAATAGTCTTAATCCATAGAAATAAACAGAGCTCCTAACCTTAACCAAGGAGGTTTAGTGGCTCATGACTTACAAAATAAAATATTAAATCCTAAAATAAAATAAAATATTAAATCCTAAAACTAATTTGATTTAGAACTAAAAAAAAATATTAAATCCTAAAACTAAAAGATATTGTTTGTAAATAAAAAATTACAAAAATAAAATAAAAGATGACTAATAAAAGCTAAATCCACTTAAAGATGCTTCATTGATGGAGTTCAAATTCAGATTGCCTGGTGCTAAACGCCAGTTGGGCGTTTTGTGCCCAAAGAGGCAGAAACGTTCCTGGGCTTGCTGTGTTGCTGGCGCTAAACGCCAACTGGGCATTTAGCGCCCAAGGGGGACAGCTCCAAATCTTCTCCTTTTTGCACAAAACTCTGCCAACTTACTCCAAATTTCACCTAAAATAAATAAAAACACTAAAACGCTCAAAGTAGCATCCACAGGGGATTTTTGCACTAAAATATTATAAAACTTAATAAATTCTAACTGAAAATAACTAGAAAATAAGGGGAAAATAGGGTAAAGATGCTCACGCATCATTTGTCAAGGACTGGTGTTTTGAAGTCAAGATTGTTGGTGATATTCTTTTGATGAGGAATGATAACATCATTCATGGATCTAAACTTAAGCTCTTGATACTATGAAGAGAGACATGTTTAGATCAAAAATAGAGAGAAACGAATAAATTGGAGTTGCTTCGTATTGAATTGAATTGAAAATGAATAATAAAATCTGAGAGCTATACAACGATATGACAAGCTATTTGATGGGTATCAGTGGTTTAGAGAAGGGGGTTGAATCTTGCCCTCTTTTTTCTTTGCTTGATTTTACTTCAAACTGGATGGAACTTTAGAGAATATGCTAAGTTTTCTTTTGTTGAAATCTCAGGAGACAGTTTTATTTTGTCTCTTATCGATAGAGGAACCAGTAAAGAATTGTATGAGTGCAGAGTTGCTGTGACATCTTGCTGGTTAGAATAAGCAGGAGACAATTTTATTTTGTCTCTTAGAAAATAAAACCAAAATCAGAACAGAGAAAGAAAAGTGACACAGCCATATATCTTGGTTCAGCCACCATATGCAATGTGACCTACATCCAGTCTCCCCAAACCAATTTTTCTAGGATTTAACCCAATCCTAGCATGAACAAACCCAGCTTCTACCCAAGCTAGATTTGACTAGGTTCACTCTCTAGATTTTTAACTACTAAGTGTTCATCCAACTTAGCAAGAAAATCTCCTTAGGATCATGAAAATAAAACAAAAAAATGTACAAAGAATTTCTGAAATAATCATTTGGCTTTTCTCCAAGTCTAACTCTCTTTGCCTTTTCTATTAATGGCTTTTTCTTAATTCCTCACATAAATTCCTTTTTCCATTGAAACAAAGAAAGATAACACTGTGAAAGCAGAATATTCAATAGAGAACCATGAAGAAAAAGAAGGTATAGTTTTGTAAGCTATGGAAACCCAAACCTTGTTCTCTCACTCCTTGAGTCAACCTCTGGCCGGTTACCCCTTTAATAGAGGAGTAAAGCTTACATAGCTTGATATTTGGCTTCAGCACATTTGACTTCTTCTTCCCCAATATCAGTAGCAGCAGCGGTGCTGAAGAGCAGTAGCAGTGATGGAACCATACATGCATCCATACCTACCATCTTCTCTTTCATCCTTTTTAAAATATCTTCAAGGATCTGAGCCATTTATTTGTGCTTTGGCTCCAAGTTTTTTTTTGTCCGTTGATCTGTAGCAGAGCTCCATAATCTTCAACTTCTTGATCTTTTCAATTCGGTGCATACAGAAAGGAGATTTCTTCAATAATCTTCAATGAAGCATAAAAAAAAATATTTTTCTGATGTAGCCTACGGATGTGATCTTTGTTTGAAGCCCTAGCTTCTTTGACTTTCTTCTTCTTTCTTGAATTTGGTAACCCACCTTTTTCTTCTTTGATTTGAACCATAAGCAGAGTTCATTTTTCTTGTTTAGCTTTTGGAAAGCTTCACGTGAGTGAGAGAGAAGAGAGACAAAGAGAAGAGCGAGAAGTGTTCGGTTGATTTGTGTTTAGTTCAGATGGAAGTGAGACTTCATCCCATAGTTATCATTCATAAGAATCAATGGGCTTGGATCACTAGTTGGACATTTGCTTGTTATTCTACCTTATTAGATTTGGCCCTTTTTTATCCATATATAATTTCTGCACACTAACCATACTAACTTGTCACTTCTTTGGGCTATGTTAGTTTGCTTGTTGGGCTAGTTTTGATTAGTTTAATTTCCTGCACAATTAATAAACTAATCACCCACATAATTGAGCTTTTAATCCAATAATAATGTTTAGTCATCATCAGTTAAATGTTTATTAGTTCTTCAAACTCAACAATCTCCTCCTTGATGATAAATATTATAAAATAAATCGTGAAAAAAATTAGAAGAGTTTTAAGAAACTTCCCTTTGATGTTGCAATCTTTGATGTGAACTCCCTTTTTCTTTTATTCACTTGGCTCCTCCTAAATGTTTGCATTCTTCAACCTGTGATCAACATAATTTTCATAGAAACAACGCCGAACATCCAAAAACTATTTAAACAGTTTTGAACTAGCAAATATTTACAAGGATGTTAATCCAAACAAAATCATCACTCAGCCTTAATAAAAAAATTATCAATCAGAGCTATAGACTAATTAAAACAGCTATATTAATACCATCAAAAATAGTACCACACTCTATCCATAATTCATATCAAAACATATCAAAATATTGTAATAATTCACAACACAATTTATTTCATCACAACTCATTCACTCCCCCTTTTGTTATCAAGGAGAGCTAGCAATCCTTGCACAAAATATTAAGTGTCCAAATGCAAATCAACAGTGCATACAGTTCAGAGTAAATAGTGTATAACTAACTATTACAGTCATCCAGAAAGTTAAAAGTATTTAAACTAATCAGAAAATATGTTCTTAGAAAGCAGCAGCATCAAACAGGAGCTAAACATCAGACCCCTTATCCTCAGTTTTCAAAAGATCTTCTTCTTGCTCAGACATTGCTTGATCATCTTCCAAGGAATCTATGTACTTTAAAAGCACTTCAACTTGGCTTTGAGACTTCCATAAGGAATTCTCATTTTGTATAGCCAGTTTCCTAGCTTGTTAGCTCGAGTTGATCATTTGTTTTGTGAGGTTCAAAAATTCCTAGAAGACATCCTTCACGATGGCATTCATCAAGTACTTATGAGAGGATGATGTCTCGATGGAGGAGGAATGCTTTCATCCTCTTCTTCTATAACAGTGTCCTTGGCAGCTTTAGTTCTTTTTGATTGCTTAACTGAACCACCGTCCTTAAGAGATGAAATTCTATTCTCTTGGGTCTCATTGTTTAGATCAACACCAAAGTACTCAAAGAGGCAAGTAAAAAACATGCCATATGATAGAAAAGCATTTTTGTCACTTTGATACAGATATGCATATGGCACATCATCAAATATGTAAAAGAAATTTCAGTTTTGTTGATGATAGCATAGAGAACTAAGGTGCCACAAAGAGTCACTCGCTAATAAGAACCACTTTGAGACAAGAGAATATGAGTGATAATGTAGTGGAGTTGGACTTTAGCAGGACCTAGGGCCTGATGGTTGGGGGTAACACCATCCATAGAAAAATATTTTCACATATGTTTGCCAACACATCCTTGTATGAAATGCCTATATCATTATCCCATTTTTCGGAGATGTAGGCATTGACGCCAACATCATAATAATCAAGGGCTTCACTAATGAATTCTTTATTTAAATAAATTTCTTGGCCTTTTACATATAAGTGAACAGATTCCTCACGATAGTACATATTAGCATAGAATTCTCTAACCAATTCAGGATAGACAGGTTTTCTAATTTCAAACAATTTTTTCCAGTCCAAATAAATGATATTTTCAATAAAGTCTATTCCTTTATTGGCTAAAGCCTTCAAATCAGCAACAAAATTTAAATAAAGAGGTCTTTTAGAAACAATGACTTTATAAAATTCAAAGTTCACGCTTGAAGAAAAATGAAGTGGATTATAGTAAGAATGAGGAAGGTTACTGATGGGAGAATTTGGAAAACAAATTCCAACACCCTAACTAACCGGCAAGTGTACAGGGTCGTATCAAGTAATAATAACTCACATGAGTGAGGTCGATCCCACAGGGATTGAAGGATTGAGCAATTTTAGTTTTGTGGTTAATTTAGTCAAGCGAATCAAGTATTGGTTTGAGTGGTTTGTAATTAACAGAAGCTAAATTGCATGAAATGTAAAGGGAGAGGGGTAATTGACTGAAAATTAAAGTGCAGAGAAATTAAAGAGGCTGAATCTTAAAGTGCAAGAAATATAAATTGCAGAAACTTAGATTGCAAGAAATGTAAATGACTGAATCTTAAAGTGCAAGAAATGTAAATTTCTTGAATGGTAAAGGGAATTGGGAACTAGGATTGCAGAATTTAAACAAGAACAAGGGAATTGCAATAAACAGAAGAGCAAAAGATGAATTGAAGTAAAGTAGATCTAAACAGAAAAGTAGAAATGCTAGAGGAAATAAAACAGAAAGTAATTGTATCTTAATTGCATAAATTAAAGGAGAGATTGAAGATCTCAGGAGTGGAAGAGACTAGGAAACAAGTCTAGATCTCAAATCCTTCCTTGATTCAACAAGAACAATTGCAAAAGAAATAGAAAAGTAAGTTGCAAAAGTAGTAGAAGAGAAGAAGCAGTAAACATAATTTGAATTATGCAGAAAGATAAACAAAGATATCTCAAGGTGAGATTGAAACAGAATTTCTTCAATTCTCCACCCAAGATCCAAGACAAAAAGTAAAGAGATGCTCAAGCAAGAACAAGGAAGAAGAGAGATAAATTCTCCTTCCAAATTCTCTAAGATCCAAATTCAAAGTAAAAAGCTCAAAATTACAAAAAAAAATTCTCAAAAAAGCAAAAGGTAGAAAGTAAAGGTGCTCTCCAAATCAAACTAACACTTATTTATACACTTCCTAATCTAGATCTAAGAATTTGGGTGGGCTCTAAAATTTGGTGAAGAAATGAATTAAATTAGATTTTTTGTGGATTTTTGGTCCAAGGTCCACCTCCCAGGGGACGGCTCAGTTGGAAAACCAGACTGAGCACCCAATGTTGCCTTGCTTGCTTAATTTCGTGCGCATCCAGCCTGGTCCATGTTGCATTACACTAGAGCTCAGTTGGAATTTTGAACTGAGCTCTATGTCTTGCTTTGGGTGTGTCAAGCGTGCGTCCTAGCTCCTAGCCGTGTCATTGTGCGCGCAAGGCTTGCTCTTTGGTGCTTTCTGTTGCGCCAAAATATGGGGAGTGGGGGAAGAGTAGTGCTCAGTTGGGAAAACCAACTGAGCTCCCCATTTGTGGCGCCTTGCTTTGGACTTCAAGCTCCCAGGTTCAAGAGTGGACGCTCCCTCCTTGCCTTTCATGAAGCTTCTTGGTTCGAACCTTGGGAGAGCTATCTTGGCTCATTTTCTTTGCACTAAAAGTGGCGCTCCTCCCTTGTCTCCATGGAGTTCCCAAGTTCGAATCTTGGCCAAAGCACCTTGGCTTAATTTCCTTGCAAGCTTGGTAGTGTGAGGTTCCTTGTTCGAACCTTGGAGGAAGCTTTTTGGCTATTTTCTTCTTATTTTCCTTGCAAGGAGCGTTCCTTGCTTCCTTTAGTTCATGAGTTCGAAACTTGGTGGCTTCATTCATGGGAATTTTGCTTTGAATTAATTCTTGAAGGAGCCCGATAAAGCTCACTTAGTGAACTGATTTTTATGTCATTTCCTTGCTTTCTTTAGTGCTCAATTAACTAAGTGAACTGAGCTTTGTGCCTTGCTTTCTCCTTTTGTTCCTTGTGAAGCTCGGTTCATTTTCCCAACTTAGCTTTCCTTCTTCCTCAAGGTTGCCACGCTTTTTCTTCTCTTGGGCACGCTTTTTGCTTCCTTTGGACACGTTTCTTATGCCACGCTTTTCTTAATTTCTTCTTTCTTCACCTACAAGTAATCAAAACAACCAATCAAAGTATCACCAAATTCACAAGGTTTATAAATCAATTAATTATCAATTAAATTTAGCTTAAACCTTATGATTTTGTATTAATTAAAGGGTGGTTGGTTGATTCAAAGAAACCATGCAATTCCACTCCAAATTACTTACTTACAATGCAAGAAAGTGCATAAATCCTAATAAAAACAAAGAAAAGGACTAGTAAAACTAGGCTAAGATGACTTGTCATCAGTTACCGACATGGGATCTAAAATCTACAGGGCCAGGATTTGTAGGTTCTTTTACATAGTTAAGGAAAGGTCTTCGGTTACCTTTTGAAGGACAACTAGACGGTGCAGAACGTCCTTAAGGATGGGATGAGGAGCGAGGAGGTGAAGAAATTGGAGGTTCTTCGTCACTCATAGGTTTCTTTCCTTTTGCCCTAGAAGTTCCAGCTTCAGTCGGCACCGAGGATGGACACGAGAGGTGTTTTTGGTTCGTGCCATAGGTTCGGGAGCAGGAGAGGAGTGTGATAAAGAATGGGAGTGAATATGAATATGAGTGTGGGCTTGGCCTTTAGGAGGAGGGTTTCGTGGAGCAAGATAGGTTCCTGAGACTCTTCGAGTTGTAACCTTCTAACTCATCTGTATGAAACCTTAATGAATGCGGTTATGGGAGTCGTGGAGGTTGGAGAAGATAAGGGGTTTTCAAAGTTAACTTCTATAAATGCTTTGAAAATATTTGAAAACACAAACTGATCTTAAATAAAATGAAAAGGTGTTTCAAATAAAATATGATTTTGAAAGGATATGTAAGCAAGTAGTTTGAAAGGGGACAAGTGAAGTTTAAAACTTGAACATCAGAATTTGATTTGACTTGAAAAGAAATCCTAGAAAAGAAATACTTTTTAATGTGAGTGATCAAAACAAACAATGAGATCCATATTATAGAGTAGAACTTCTTCCTTTTAGGTCTTATGGTGGTTTTAAAGAAACACAATGGCCCACCAAAGATTCAACTTTGACCCAATATATTAATTGTACCAACACTCAGTCTGACATTCAGATAACCTAGAGGGAGTCATCATTTGTCTAGTTTTATCTCCTGTCAACCTGAGAGACAAAACCAATCAGAAAGCAACATCATCAGATCAATTCAGGAATTCATACTCAACATTATCCAATGCTTTTCTCAACTTGAAAAATATGTCTTCAGACAAAGTTTTAGTGAAAATATCTGCAAGTTGATCCTCAGACTTTACAAATTGTATGCCAATTTTACCCTTTTGCACATGTTCACTAATGGAGTAAAATCTCACTCCAATGTGCTTTGTTCTTGAGTGAAAAATTAGATTTTTAAAAATGTTTATTGCACTCATATCACAAAATAAAGAGATATTATTGACTTATAATTTATAATCTGCAAATTATGTTTTAAGCCATAACAAATGAGAACAACAAGAAGAAGTAGTTATATATTCAGTCTTGGCTGTGGATAATGTAACTGTAGCATGTTTCTTACTTGACCACACATTTAGGGACTATCCACGGAAGCAACAGATGCTAGACGTGCTTCTTCTATCAACTCTGTTACCAATAAAATCTGCATCATAATATCCCACTACATAAAACTCATCAGACTTAGGATACCAAAGACCAAAATTAGTAATGCCATTAATGTATCTAATGATTCTTTTTACGGTTGAAAGATGTGATTCTTTAGGTTGTGATTGGAATCTAGAACAAACTCTAACACTTTAAGTAATATCCGGTCTAGAAGATGTTAAATACATAAGAGATTCGATCATTCCACTATACCTTGTTTCATCCACATCTTTTTCTTTTTCATCCTTCTCAAGTTTAGAGTTTGGATGCATTGGTGTACTCATTGGTTTGGAATTTTCTAAACCAAAATTTTTTACCAATTTTTTGGCATATTTATTTTGGTACACAAAAATTCTACTAGGAGTTTATTTGATTGGAGTTCTAGAAAGAATGTGAGTTCTCCCATCATACTCATATCAAATTCACTAGTCATTAAGTTTCCAAAATTAGCACACAAGGCTTCATTAGCCGATCCAAACACAATGTCATCCACATAAATTTGAACAAGAATGATATTATCATTAGATTCTTTAATAAAAATAGTTATCCATGGTACCTCTTTGAAAATTATTTTTTAATAAGAAAGAGCTAAGTCTTTCATACCAAATTCTAGGAGCTTGTCTCAAACTATAATCCTTTATTTTCAAAACCACCTCTCTATCAATAATACCATTCAAAAAGACATATTTGACATCCATTTGAAAAAGATTGAACTCATTGTGTGTGACATAATGATGACTAGAAATTTACACAACACAAATTCCTTCGGCAAGTGTATCGAATCACTAAGTAATAACTCATTGTTGAGTGAGGTCGATCCCATAGGGATTGATGGATTAAGCAATTTTAGTTAGGTAATCTATCTAGTCAAGCAAATATTCGATGATTTTGTGTAGTTGAATGAACAGAATATAATTGACGAAAAAAGTAAATTTGCTGAATCTAAATCGTTGAATAGTAAAGAACTTAAAGTAAATTTCGTAATAATAAAGAGCGGAAACTTAAATGACAAGAAATTAAAGAGCTGAAACTTAAATGGCGAGAAAGTAAAAGCAAGAATGTAAATGACAATAGAATGTAAATGGCATGAAATCTAAAGGTCTTCTGGGTGTTGGGAATCAAAGGATTTAAGGAACTCGAAACAATTGAAATGAAGAACAACAATGGGTGAGATTCATTAGCGATTGGAGATATTATAATCCTTCATGAATCAATGGGTCTCAACTTCATTCTCAGTCATATGAAGTAGATCTATGGCGGATTGTCAATAATTGAGTTCCAATTCCTTGGAAACTCAATTTCTCTCAACACAATCAATTGCCAATTCCTTTATGTAATTGTTTATGAGAAGAGGTTAAGTTCAATTCTCTAATCTATAAGCCACACAAGCTTTAGGATCTCAATTCAAAGAAGTTATATGTCACGTACCAACTAAGAATGTATTGATCAAAAGAGCTATGAGGGAGAAACTTCAAACTGAATTCTATGATTCCTTTTTCAAGGCTCACATAGAGATTTAAATAGATCCAAACCCCCTTCCCATAGTGAATGGATCTATGAAGCACAAAATCTTTCCCTTAGCTACAACAAGTAGATTGAGAAGAAGAAGAAGAATTGCATTAATTCATTGGAATTACAATAGAGCTCCTCCCCCTAATGAGTGGGGGTTTAGTTGATCATCACTACAAGAACAATTGAAAGAAATTTAAATTGCATAAAAATAAACTAAAACTGAATACAAGCAAATGTAAAAGTGTAGAATGTAAAGGGTGTAAAACTCAAAGTCTCCAAAAAGAAGAAGCCCCTAATGAGTTCAAACTTTTTTCTATTTTTCGTGCTTCCTCCAAAGTCTTCACTTCTTGTACTTGGGCTTTTGGACTTTCCATTTTGGTGCTTGAATCTGACGCTGGGTGATGAGCGTGAAAAGTGAGTGTCACTTAGCGTGCGTACTGATAAACCCCAATTTTGTGGTTTATCTTGTGCTTATTTTAGGGGATTTTACCACCTTTTCCCACATTTATTCAATGAAATAGCATGATTTTGTAATTCTCCCTTGAATTGTGCTCAAGTATGGAAACATTCTTTTTAGGCCCTTAAATTGGTGATTTTGATTCACTTTAATTCCATTCTATGCCTTGATGTGTTTGTTGAGTGATTTTAGGTTCATAAGGCAAGTATTGGATGGAAGAAATGAAGAGAAAAGCATACAAAGTGGAGAATGCATGAAGAAACAAGAATTGGGAATGCATTGATGGATGCGCAAAAGTGGTTTTGCATAGAGACGCGCACGCGTACAAGACGCGTCCGCGCGGGTGAAGAAACAGCCAATTGACGCGCACGTGCACATGGCACGTACGCGCCGATACTCTCACGTAGCCCACTTAAAGGCAAAATGCTGGGGGCAATTTCTGAGCTACCCAGGCCCAAATCCAACTTGTTTCTGAGTGTATTTCATGCAGAATTGAAGTCCAAGCAAAGGGGGAGCAATTAGTTAGTTAATATGAGCCTTTAGTTAGTTTTCTAGAGAGAGAAGCTCCCTCTTCTCTCTAGAATTAGATTAGGATTAGGTTAAAATGTCTTGGATCTTGAATTAATTACTTGATTTTATCTTGGTTCTTTTACAATTTCTCACTTCTACATCTTGTCTTTCTTAGTTGTAATGTTAAATTCTCATTTTTCTATCTTTTATGATTGATGAACATTGTGGATCCAAATTCTTTTTAATTCAAATTTATGTTTCCATATCTCTTTTATGTTACCTTTATTGATATTGTTGAGTTCTTGCTTATGATAGTTGTAGGTTTCCCTAATTTTAGCATTTTGTGATGTTTACTTCTATTGCACATTAGGTGTTTGATATAATGCTTTCTATAGTTTTTGAGTAGTTCTCTTGACCCTTGGCCTAGGCTAAGGGGATTGAGTGATCTTGAGTCCTTGGGCTTCATTGAATTGATAATTCTAGGACCCTTGGAGAATAATTTGACAACCATTGACTCTAGCCTACTACTAAGTTGATTAGTAACTAAGTTGGGACTTATGGATTGATGTTGATCAAGCCATTTGACGTACTCCAAGCCTAGGAGTAGACACTACGTACTTAAGGCTTTAGTGAGTAGACATAATAAGCTCGGTTCCACATAATTATCAATGTTTGAATTGTTGACAAGGATAGTGATCTCAATTACCTAAGTCTTAGCCAAGAGTCCGTTATCTTGCTTCCCTTAATTACTTGCTTGATTTACGCATTTTGTCATTTAAATTCTTGCTCATTTAATTTCTTGCCCTCTTATTAATCAAACCCCTCTTGCATTCTCATAGCCAATAATTGACCACTTCATTGCCATCCTCGTGAGACGACCCGGAGTCTAAATACTTCGGTTAATTCTTATTTGGGGTTTGTTCTTTGTGACAACCAAAACTTTTACATGTGAGGATTCTTTCTTGGTGTAGGACTATACTTGCAACGAGAATTCATCCAATTGGAGAAATTCTATACCATCACAGAAGTACCGTGCATCACGTACGCACCAGGGGTTGTGCGTACGCATGTTTGCAATTTCCACCCTTTGTGCGTACGCATCAGAGGTCGTGCGTACGCACATGTCCCAATTTCCTCTTGGAATACTCATTGGGCACACTCACTTGTGAGTGCTGGAGTGAGCGCTGGTGCGAGCGCTGGTACCTCCCAGGAGAGCACTACGCTCTTTTGTGAGCGTGAAGAGAGAGCGAGGTCCCCTTTGTTCTTCTTGGATTTGCTTCATCGAAGGCGCTTGCTTGTGAGTGCTGGTGCAAGCACTGCTACGAGCGCTGGCACTTCCCAGGAGAGTGCTATGCTCTTTTGTGAGCATAAATAGAGAGTGCTGCCTTTCGTGTTGCTTGTGATAAGGTGTTAAGGCCTAATGTCAAGTGTGATGAGTGTTAGGGGCAAGTGTGGTGTGTGCGTGTGTGGCGCTCCCTTAGAGAGCGCTGGTGTGAGCGCTGGAGGGAGCGCCTAGTGCAAGCGCTGAAATGAGCGCTAGTAGTGGTGCATAGGTGATGTGAGTGTGTGTGTGTGGAGGGAGTGTGGCGCTCTTGAAGAGAGGGCTGGTGCAAGCGCTAGAGTGAGCGCTGCACCTTGTGATAAGTGTCATAGTGGGGTGTGTTGTATGGCGCTCGTTGAGGAGAGTGTTGGTGCAAGCGCTAGAGTGAGCACTGCACCTTGTGGTGTGCTAGTGTTGTGTGTTGAAAGGTGTGGCGCTCTCTAGTGAGCACTGAGGAGAGCACTGGAGAGAGCGCCCAGTGTGTGCAAATATGGTGTGTGTGTGTGTGTGTGTGTGTGTGTTGGTGTAGCGCTCCCTTAGAGAGTGCTGGAGGGAGCGCCCAGTGTGTGCTTGTGTGTAAGTGTGTTGTGGAGTGTGGCGCTCCCTAGTGAGCGTTGGGGCAAGCGCTGGCAAGAGCACTGTGTCCATTGTGAGTGTGTGTGTGGGGGGGCTCTCCCCTAAAGAATGCTGGTGCGAGCGCTGGGGAGAGTGCCGTGGTGTGTGTGCTAAGGTGTGTGTGTTGTGTGTGTGTGTGTGTGTGTGTGTGTGTGTGTGTGTGACATGGTGCCTGACATGAGGCTTGACAATGTTGCTGGACTATTTGGTCCTAGTGCTCTCCATCAAGCTTGCTGGGGAGCGCTGATGAGACTGCCAATTGGGGTGCCATTTGCCCCTTGGGTGAGCTCGCATCCTTGCTTCTCCAGAGCTCAATGTCTCTGCCTCAGCTTCTCCTGTCACAAACTAAAGAAGGTGCATCAAAGTATGAAGTTCATAGGCATGCAAAACCTCCTTTTAAAGGTCATAAAAGCCACTTGATTGAATGAACCAATTCATGCATGAAATGCTCTCATATTCTCATGATTTTACCACATCTTTGCTACTTGCACACATGCATGAATATCAAGTACAAATGCTTGCTTATTGCCTAAGAAATGCATGAAACTAAGTTATAAACTAACTAAAATGGCTTGTAAAACTAGCCAAGATGCCTTAGCATCACAACATCAAACTTAGATCTTGCTTGTCCCCAAGCAAGGAAATGAATTTCAAGAAAAGTAATGAAAATGTAAAGAAGCATAAGTCCTTGTTGAGATAATTTCAATCACTAGTTCATGGGGTTTTGCATGCATGGACACCTTAGTGATTCTTCTTTGTGGCTTAGATTGCAGCATTCTTTTGGATACTAGCTTTGTTTGCACCCTATGAGATTTATTATTGTTGGTTCCTTAACTTAAACTTTCTTGTTCTCTTTTCTTTTGAGTGAGACTTATTACTTTGCTGAGGCTAAATGTTCTGTGTTAAGGCAACTCTTTATAGTAAGCTTTCGGCCAACATTCCCAAACTAGTTGGTTCAAGATGCTAGGTGTTGAGACACCCCTAAGGACTTACTTGCTCAAGCCTCTCCTTAACACATACAAACCACAGGCATTTAGCTTGTTTTTGTTCTTTGGACATTGGTGCCCAGCACCTCTTTGGGTTACTAAATGCCTTGTCACAAAGTAGCTTTTGATTGTGGACTTTTAGTTGGCAATCCCGGGTTAGTTAGTCCAAGTTGTCAGGTGATGAAGCACCCCTTAGAACTTAGTTGTCCAAGCTTGTCCTTGTACAAAAACATCACAGGCATATATCCAAGATCTCAAGCCATTGGTGCCTAGCCCTATTGATTATTTCTTTTTGTTTCTTTCTCTTGCATTTTCTTTCTTTTACAAGGACCTCTTTTATTTGTTAAGCCTCATAGAATGTAACTCAAGTTCATACCTAAAGAGTAATGCTAACCTTTATCCTTATTCAAGAATCAACAAATGAACTAGCACATACCACTACCCACTAGAATTTTATTCATCCTTCATAATTGGACTTTACTCTTTCTTTTCACAACATTTTCTTCTTTATTTAAACTTGGGAATCAAACATGTGATCAAGATAAAGTGCAATGATTCAAGTACCATACTTAGCAAGCAGAACAAGCTCGAAAACAAAATATGATGCAAAATAACTAGTACATCTACCAACTAGACTAATCAGGGATATAGCTATACTTTCACTCAAAGTATTTAAATCTTGGCTAGTCAAGAAACCATACAACCTTTTTAAGCTCACTTGCTTCACTCTTAATTATCATCTTTCTTATCCCTTGGATTCTTCTAGGCTAATGGTGCATGCTCCTAGTTGAGGTGACTGCCTGCAAGCCTCTTTGAAAGTTGCTTGTTTCCAAGCACTTGAGAAATGATTTGTCATGCATATATATACTTGTTAATTCTGATCTAAAGTTGGTGTATGAACATCAAACTTAGTTCTGTGCTCACTTTTGTATGCAACAATTTATCTATGCATGCAATATTTCTTGCTCTTATTTTGATTAAGAAAATAACTTCTAAACTTGGGAGATTAACACATGTAAGGTTGCTCAGCTTTTGTGATTGTTTGGAGTTAGTGATTAGTCATGCTTCCTGGAGAGTTGCAATGTGTTCATGTGAAATTCATGGTGAAACAACAAACTTAGTACTTCACATTAGCCTTTGAATCGTTTGTTCATGACTTAATCATCTTTGGTGTGTAACACCAAACTTAGCTCCTTGCAATATACAAAGATTAACCAACCATTTATTTAAAAGAGATGAGAGAGTTACCTCAGGTTGGATTGCCTCCCAACAAGCGCTCTTTTATCGTCATTAGCTTGACGTCAGCTCATGAATGTTCTTCTCCTTGTCCCATGGTCCTCCTAGGTAGTGCTTCGCCCTATGACCATTTACTGTGAATGTATTCTTTGAAGATTCATTCAGGAGTTCAAGATGACCATGTGGGGAAAATTTAGTTACCAAATAGGGACTGGTCCATTTAGATTTCAGCTTGCCAAGGAAAATCTTTAGTTTGGAATTATACACTAGTACTTGTTGCCCTGACTCAAAAACTCTTCTTGCAATCTTCTTGTCATGCCATTTCTTAGTTCTTTCCTTGTAAATCTTGGCATTCTCGTAGGCCTCCATTCTGAATTCATCCAGTTCATTGAGCTGCAATATCCTTTTTTCCTTCGCTGCTTGAACATCAAGATTGAGGAGTTTGGTGGCCCAGAAAGCCTTATGCTCGAGCTCCACAGGGAGATGGCAAGCTTTGCCATAGACTATGTAAAAGGAGATCTTCCAATTGGAGTTTTGAATGCAGTTCTATATGCCCAAAGGGCATCATCTAACTTTCTTGCCCAATCTTTCCTTGTAGTTCCAACTATTTTCTCTGAGATTCTTTTTAATTCCCTGTTTGCTAGTTCAGCCTGGCCATTAGTTTGAGGATGGTATGGTGTAGCCACTTTATGAGTTACTTCATATCTATGGAGCAGACTATCCAATTGTTTGTTACAAAAGTGACTACCACCATCACTGATGAGGCCTTTAGGCACTCCAAATCTGGTGAAGATATACTTCCTGAGAAACTGGAGAATAATGTTTGCATCACATGTGGTTGTTTCTATGGCTTCCACCCAGTTGGAGACGTATTCTACTGCCACCAATATGTACTTGAATGAGTACGATAGGAAAAAGGGTCCCATGAAATCTATTCCCCAGATGTCAAACAATTCTACTTCCAATATGAAGTTCTGGAGCATTTCATTTCTCCTTGTTAAGCTCCCTGCTCTTTGGCATTCATCACATTAATTTACAAAATCCCTGGCATCTTTGAATATGGATGGCCAATAGAAGCCACTCTGAAGAACTTTGGCAGTTATTCTTTCGGCCCCCAAAATGTCCACCATAACCTGAACCATGACAGTGTCATAGGATACTTTTCATTTCACTTTCTGGCACACACCTTCTGATCATCCCGTCTGGACATCTCTTGAATAGATAGGGTTCATCCCACAAGAATTGCTTGGCCTCGGTAAGTAATTTCTTTATTTGTTGCCGAGTGTAGTCTTGAGGGATCCTTTTTCCCACCTTGTAATTTTGCAATATCAGCAAACCGAGGTGCTTGTTGAACTTGCAATAGATGTTCATTCGGGAACTTGTCACTCACTGGTTGTGATGCTTCTTGATTTGCTTCTTGTTGTATCCTTGACAAATGATCTGCAACTTGGTTCTCACTTCCTTTCCTATCCCTCACTTCAATGTCAAATTCTTGTAGCAACAGCACCTACCTAATAAGCCTTGGCTTAGCATCCTGTTTAGACTTGAGGTACTTAAGAGTAGCATGGTCAGTGTAGACTACAATTTTTGACCCAATTAAATATGGCCTGAATTTATCAAATGCATATACAACTATCAATAGTTCTTTTTCTGTGGTAGTATTTTTTTCTGTGCCTCATTTAACACTTTACTTGCATAGTATATGACATGATGCAATTTGTCCTTCCTTTGCCCCAACACAGTACCAATTGCAAAGTCACTTGCATCACACATAAGTTCAAAAGGAAGTCCCTAGTCTGGGGGTGTGATGATTGGTGCTGTGGTGAATTTTGTTTTCAAAATTTTAAAGGCATGTTTGCATTCATTATCAAAGATGAAAGGATTGTCAACCATCAGCAAGTTGCTTAGTGGCTTAGCTATTTTGGAAAAAATTTTTATGAATCTCTTGTAAAATCCAGCATGCCCAAGGAAACTTCTTACAACTCTCATATTAGTTGACACAAAAAGCTTGTCTATGACTTCTATTTTTGCTTTGTCCACTTCTAAACCCTTGCTTGAGATCTTATGTCCAAGAACAATGCCTTCAGATACCATAAAATGGTATTTTTTCCAATTCAAAACCAAGTTTTTTTCTTGACATCTCCTCAAGACAAGGGTGAGCTAGTGCAAACAAGTGTTAAACGAGTCACCGAAAACAGAAAAATCATCCATGAAAACCTCTATAAATATTTCTACCATGTCAGAGAATATGGAAAGCATGCACCTTTGGAAAGTTGCTAAAGTATTACACAACCCGAAGGGCATTCTTCTGTATGCAAAGACTCCAAAGGGGCAAGTGAAGGAGGTCTTTTCTTGGTCCTTGGGGTCTACCACTATCTGATTGTATCCTGAATACCCGTCCAGGAAATAATATAGGCATGGCCAGCCAATCTTTCTAGCATCTGATCAATGAAGGGGAGAGGAAAGTGATCCTTCCTTGTAGCATTATTCAATCTCTTGTAGTCAATGCACATTCTCCACCCGGTTACTGTCCTTGTGGGGATGATTTCATTCTTTACATTAGAGATGACTGTTATTCCTCCCTTCTTTGGTACTACTTGGACCGGGCTAACCCAAGGACTGTCAGAAATGGGATATATAATCCCAGCATCCCACAGTTTCATTACCTCCTTTTGTACCACTTCCTTCATGGTGGGATCGAGTCTTCTTTGAGGTTGCACCACCGGCCTAGCATCTTCTTCTAGAAGTATTTTGTGCATGCAAATGGTGGGGCTTATGCCTCTCAGATCATCAATTTTCCATCCCAATGCACTTTTATGCATTCTCAGTACCTCAAGTAACTTTCCCTCCTCTTGTGTGCTTAAGGAAGAATTGATGATTATTGGGAAAGTTTCATTAGCACCAAGGAATGCATATTTGAGGTTTGGAGGGAGTGGTTTTAATTCCTGCTTTGGTGCTTCTTCTTTCTTGTTCTCAAGTGAATTTTGGATTGTTTGTATCTCTCTTGCCTCTTCTCCTTGAATGTCTTGGATTTCTCCTTCATGTTCCTCCTGATAGATCGTCTTAAGCACCTCTTCCACCAGGGTGTCTATCATCTCTACCCTTATATGATTCTCTTTTTCAGTGGGATATTACATTGCCCTAAAGACATTGATCACCATCTGCTCATCATGAATTCTGAGGACCATCTCACCCTTCTCTACATCAATAATGGCTCTAATTGTGGCTAAGAAGGGTCTTCCCAAGATGATTGAGTTGTTCCCCTCCTCTTCCATGTGTAAGATTACAAAGTCAGCAGGGAATATGAATTCTCCAACCTTCACCAATAGATTTTCCACCACTCTATTAGGTGCCTTGAGGGATCTATCGGCTAGTTGTAATGACATTCTCATGGGTTTCACTTCCTTTATGAGCAACTTTTTCATCATCGACAGAGGCATCAGGTTGATACTTGCTCCCAAGTCATAGAGAGCTCTATCTATGTTCATGTTCCCAATAGTGCATGATAAGAGAAAACTTCCTGGGTCCTTGAGTTTTGGTGGGATACACTTTGAATTATAGCACTACATTCTTGGGTGAGGATCACAGTTTCCTTCTCGTTCCAACTTCTTTTCTTTCTGATAAGTTCTTTGAGAAACTTAGCATATAGTGGCATTTGTTCCAAAGCTTCAGCCAATGAGATGTTGATCTCCAACTTTCGGAAAATCTCCAGGAACTTAGGAAATTGTTGATCATTTATCTCCTTATGCAGTCTTTGTGGGTAGGGAAGCTTGGGTATATATGGCTCTACTTCTTCCTTTTTCCCTTGTGACTATGATTCAGGGGTGTTTGTATTTTTCTTTGAGGGCTGTGGATCATTGGTCTTGTGATCTTCTTCATTTTTCTCCCTATTTCTTCATCTAACTTGCTGTTGCCTCTTGTGTCTTCCTTCAGTATCTTGCCACTCCTCGATTGGATGGCCTTGCATTCTTCTTTTGGGTTAGAAGTTATTTCACGGGGAAAAACATTTGTGGGTTTCTCAGCAAGTTGCTTAGTCATCTATCCTATTTTTCTTTCAAGACTTCTTATTGATGCCTCCTGGTTTTTGAGTGTCATAGCATGATCCTTCCTTGCCATTTCTTAATTTTGGATAAGTTTCTCCATCATTGCTTCTAAATTAAAGATCTTTTAAGACTCTAAATGTGGTTGTGCTTGCATGGGGTGTGATCGTTATTGATGAAAGTTGTTTGAAATATTGGGAAGTTGTTGGAGCTATTTGAAGAGTGGTTGAATGAGGATGTGGGGTGGTTGTTTTGATGCCATTGTGAACTATTTTGAGGTTGGAAATTTGAGTTTTGGGGTTTTTTGAATTGGTTGTTGTTAGTGGGTGGTTGGTTGTAATTATTTGTGTTGCAGAAGTTATTGGAATTGGAGTTCTTTTGCCATTGATTATGCTGATCACCCCACCTCAAGTTAGGATGATTCTTCCAAGATGGATTGTAGGTATGACCATGGAAGTCATTTTGGAATGAACTTGAGGTGTTGTTCATGTACTGCACTTGCTCAGGGCCTTGTTGCTCATAGTTGAATAACTCAAAGCCTTCTTCATATTGATTCCATCCATTTGAGCCTTGAGCTTAACTTTGTGTGCTCACAGTAGCTAGTTGAAGTCCATCCATCCTTTTTGCCATCATTTTCATCTGTTGCTGGATTTGTTGGTGCATAAGCTTATTTTGGGCTAGGATAGCATCTATTCCATAAAGCTCCATTACTCCTCTATTTGGAATTGTTCGTCTCTCTGAAGAGTAGAAGTATTGGTTATTTGCCACCATGTCAATGAGGTATTGTGCTTCTTGAGGGGTCTTCATCATTTGGAGTGAGCCTCCTGATGAGTAATCCACTACTTTTCTTACTTTTGGGGAGAGACCTTCATAAAAGTTTTGGAGTCTTTGAAAGAGCGAAAGATTGATGGTTTAGAAGTTATAGTAAACTCTCGTTGCAAGTATAGTTACTAAACCAAGCAATCAACCTTTCTTACAAACGTTTTGGTTGTCACAAGTAACAAACCCCTTAAAATTGATAACCGAGTATTTAAACCTCGGGTCGTCTTCTCAAGGATTGTAGGGAAGTATGTTCTTATTATTGGTTATGGAGATTGTAAATTGGGGTTTCAAGAATGAGGAACAAGTAACTCAATGGCAATTAAAATAAATAAATAACTGCAAAGCAAACTTTTGGCAAGGTATGAGAAATTGGAAGTCCAGACTTAGTTATTCTCATCAATAACAATGAAAGTTGAATCTTAATTCCACTTAGTCAACCTTTACTAAAGTAACGGAAAGTCAAGGGACTAATTAGTTTGATTTTCGAGTCCTATTTATTTCCTAAGAAAAGATTGGGATTATGGAAGTTCAATTCAATTAGCAAAGATAACAGTTATCAATTATGTTGAGATAAGATAACTCCTGAGTTACTGCTTTCTTAACCAAGACCAAAAGGGAAAAAAATAAATTTGCTGGAATAAAAATGCCTTCGGATGTAAAGCAACAATAGCATAAATAAGAGAGATCAATATTAAACTGAAATACCTCAAATAATATTAATAAAAGAGTAATATGAAAGGATTCATAAAGTAGCTTACAAAGGTAAACAAAAGGAATATTGAACCTGATCAAAAGAGATAATCCTAAAAGTGAATAAAAATCCTAAATCTAAATCCTAATCCTAAAGAGAGAGGAGAGAACCTCTCTCAAAACTAAATCTAAATCATAGAAAGTAAAAATTGGCGAGCTCTCTGTGAATGGATGCATTCCCTCACTTCATAACCTCTGGTCTATGCCTTCTGGACTTGGATTTGGGCCAAAAAGGGCTTCAAAAATCGCTGGGAGCGTTTTCTGCAGTTTCTGGTGCGTGGCCTCTGTCACGCGTCCACGTGGGTCACGCGGTCGCGTCATTCGGAGCTTTTCTTGTCACGCGATCGCGTCAGTCATGCGACCGCGTCATGTGCGTTCTGCTTAAGGCGCACGGTCGCGTCAGTCATGCGGCCGCATCGCTGCTTCTTTGCACTTGGCATGTGTCCGCGTCGCCCATGCGATCGCGTGGATGCCAGTTTCTTCAGAAGCTCCGTTTTGTGCTTTCCTTCCATTTTTGTATGTTTCCTTTCCATCCTTTAAGTCATTCCTACCTTAGAAGATCTGAAAACTACTCAACACACTAATCACGGCATCGAATGGAATTAAAGGTGATTAAAATAATTAATTTAAAAGCATAGGAAACATGTTTCTCACATACATCACATAATAAGGAAGGGAAAGTAAAACCATGTAATTAATATGAATAAGTGGGTGAAGGATTGATTAAATCACTCAAATTAAGCACAAAATACATCATAAAATATGGGTTTATCAGTCTTACCCACTCACTGAACATATCTGGTGGGCACCTCCTTATCAAGGCTTTGTATCTTTCTCATGCCTCATAGAGTGACTCTCCCTCCATTTGTGTGAAGGTTTGCACCTCTGTTTTCAGCTTGATGATCCTCTGAGGTGGGTAGAATTTAGCTAAGAACTTGCTCACCAAGTCTTCCCAAATTTTGATGCTCTCCTTTGGGAAGGTCTCCAACCATTGAGATATTTTGTCCCTTAGAGAGAATGGAAATAATAGCAACTTGTAGATGTTAGGATGCACCCCATTTGTCTTGACTGTTTCACAAATTCTCAAGAAAACAGACAAGTATTGATTGGGATCTTCAAGAGGGCCTCCTCCATAAGAGCAGTTGTTCTGAACTAAAGTGATGAGTTGAGGCTTTAATTCGAAGTTATTTGCATGAACATTCAGGGTGAGTATACTGCTTCCACAGTTTCTGGAGTCAGGGATGGTGTAAGAGGCTAACACCCTTCTTACAGGTTGGCCATTTGTTGTTGGCCACCCCTTCATGATGGTTGTGTATATCATCCTCCATGACTTGGTCTAAGTCTCCCTCTGATGACTTCTCTTCACCAACTACTCTCTTCCCTCTAGCTTCTCTTCTCAATCTTCGAAGAGTTCTTTCTGGCTCATAATCAAAGGAAATCGATGTTGCTTCCCTTTCTCCTGGCATACACAAAACACAAACAAACCACAAGCAAAATGATCACTCTAATGCTAGAGTGATGTAGAGTTAGCTGACACAAAGTGTCAAACAGTTAGTGTGCTTGAACAAAACAAAAGAAAAATACTTAATCTAGATTATCACCCACTTAATCATTGTCAATCTAACTCAATCCCTGGCAACGGCGCCAAAACCTTGACGACTGGAAATTTGCACAACACAAATTCCTTCGGCAAGTGTACCGAATCGCCAACTAATAACTCATTGTTGAGTGAGGTCGATTGATGAACTGAATATTGATGGCTTAGAATTCACAATAAATTCTCGTTGCAAATATAGTTTCTAAACCAAGCAATAATCCTTTCATACAAAAACTTGTTTGTCACTTAAGCAAACCCAATAAAATTGATAACCGAAGTATTGAAATCTTGGATCGTCTCTCAAGGAATTGCAGGGAAGTATGATTTATTATTGGTTATGGAAAAAGTATATTTTGTTTTGGGTTTTTAAAATAAGGAACAAGTAATTTAAATGACAAGAAAAATAAATTAATAATTAGAAAATCTCTTCGCAAGGTATGAGAACTGGAAATCCTATCCTAGTTATCCTTATCAGGTGTGATGAGAATTGGATTTTGCTCCCACTTAGTTAACCCTTACTAAATAAAGGAAAGTTAAGTGGACTAATTAACTTGATTCCACAAGTCCTAGTCAACTCCTATGGAAAGACTAGCTTTAGAGGGATCCAAATCAATCAGCAATCCCAATTTCCAATCAACTGCTGAGTTTGATAACTCAAGTGTCACCAATTACTCAACCAAAGCCAAAAGGGAAGAAAATCTACTCGAATGAAAATAATTTGGATTAATTAGAAGCATCAATATCATAAATTAAAGAAAGCAATCATAAATCTAAAATACCTCAATATGTATTAATTAAGAAAATCAATCCTAACATGGAGTTCATAAACCAAATTGAAAAGATAAATAACAATTAAAGTAATAGAAAAAATAAGAGTAGAAAATAAATTAAAGGAACATTGAACCTGTGATTGAAGAGAAGTAGCCTAATCATAATAGAAATCTTAAATCCTAATCCTAAATCCTAAGAGAGAGAAGAGAGCCTCTCTCTCTCTCTAAAACTACATCTAAAACCTAAAATTGTGTATTATGAATGTTGTATGAATTGTCGTTGTTGATTCCCCCATTCTCTTGCTTCTATTCTGTGTTTCTGGACTTGGATTTGGGCCGAAAAAGGGTCCAGAAATCACAGGGGGCAACTTCTGCAATTTTCTGCACGTGGCGTCCGTAACGCGTGCGCGTGGGTCACGCGTTCGCGTCATTTGGAGTTTTTCCTTGTCACGCATGCGCGTCACTCACGCGTACACATCAGTTGTGTTCTGCTCTAGGCACGCATCCGCGTCGTCCACGTTTATGCGTCACTGCCATTTCGCGCTAGGCACGCGTCTGCGTCGTCCACGTGTGCGCGTCGCTGCCTTTTCTTCAAAACTCTATTTTTGTGCTTTCCTTCCTTTTTTGTATGTTTCCTTTCTGTCCTCTAAGTCATTCCTGCCCTATGAAGCCTGAAAATACTTAACACACAAGTCACGGCATCGAATGGTAATAAAGGATAATTAAAAATTAATATTTTTAAAGTATAGGAAACATGTTTTCACATATATCATAAAATAAGAAAGGAATTATAAAACCATGCAAATCTTATGAATAAGTGGGTGAAGAATTGATAACAACACTTAATTGAGCACAAGATGAATCATAAAATAGGGGTTTATCAACCTCCCCACACTTAAACAATAGCATGTCCTCATGCTAAGCTCAAGAGAAGCTATAAGAGAGTAAAGACGAATGGTAGAATGTATGAAATGCAACCTATCTATGTGAATGCAACTAAATACAAAATGTTTTTACCTACTTGGTGAAAAGTAAATAAATCTTTCAAGAATAAATATGAACTGGATTTCACTAATTCAAATCACAAAATAAAGTACAAGTGAACTTGCAGAAGAAAATAACTCATGAAAGCCGGGAACAAAGAATCGAGCATCGAACCCTCACCGAAAGTGTATACACTCTAATCACTCAAGTGTTTAAGGTTCGACTCTCTCAATTCTGTACTAACCTTGCTTTCTAAGGCTTGCTTTTCTTCTACCAATCAACAAAAATTTAATGCATAAATACACATATCAAGAGGTCTTTTAAGGGTTGTAATGGGGTTAGGGTCAAGGTAGGACTGTATTTGGCCAAGTGGACTAAAATCTGAATCCTTAATTAACTTAAACTTTTCCCACCTAACTTAGGACAATTCATGTAATCAAAATACAAAACCTAACTATCCATTAACCATGTTTTTCACATATTCATGCATCCTAATTTCGAGTATAGTACATATGCATTGCTTTCACCATTTACTTTGGGGCATTTTGTCCCCTTTTATTATTTGCTCTTTTTCTTTTCTTTTTTTCTTTATTTTTCTTTTCCTTTTTTTTTACCATTTTTTCCTCAATGCATATGATTGAATTATTGAATGCATGAACATGTCCTAAACATTTCTTTCACATTTTCTAAAAATTCTAACATACTCAACTCTCAAACCAAATGTTTCCAAATCCAATTTTCCCATACTTAAATCATAAGCACTCTCACTAGTCTAAGCTAACCAAGGATTCAAATTAAGGACATTATTGTTTTCCGCTTAGAGTTAATGATGTGCTAAAGTAAAGAATAAAAGGGGTAAAATAGGCTCAAATTGGTTTGCAAGGGATAATGAAGAGTAAGGCCATATGGGTTTGTGAGCTCAGTGAAACAAGGCCTCAATCACATAAGTGCATGCATACATCTAACCATGGAAATATAGAATTAAACAAGACAAAGATCATAATTTTAGAGAGAATAACACACACCAAAAATAAAATATTGGTTGATAAAATGCAACCAATCAAATAAGCTCAAAAATCTCACAGGTTTTGTATGTTCAAGCTCTAAACCATGTTCCAGTATAATATTTCTTCAAACAAGTTTAATAAAAAGTTTTAATTTAAATTAGTGAAATACTCTAAAAAGTTTTTTGAAAAAGTAAATATTACTTTAACCAAGTGGTGGTAAAATATGCACAAAATCAAATAAATATGCAATCAACATGCAAATGCAACAGCTAACAAGGAAAATAAACCATTGGTGTTGAGATAGAAGAGTAACTAACCCATGGAGATCGGTATCGACCTCCCCACGCTTAAAGATTGCACCGTCCTCGGTGCATGCTAAGATGTGCAAGTGGACGGGTTGCTACAACTGATGCTATTCTCCAAAGATTGTGCAGATGGAACTTGTCTGTTTCCTCATATAGAAGTTCTTCCTGTCCCTTCTCGGTGGCCATCCTGAAAGAAGAGAAAAAAGAAGAAAAGTAACCCAGAAATAAAGATAAGAAAACAAATAAAATATAGTTGGGTTAATGCCAAATAGTGAGAGTCTCAGTTACATGGTAGCTACAACATGCAAGTGAGAAAACAATAGAAGCAAATGGCATATCAATAGTGCAAGAATTGCAACAATGGGGAAGAGAGTGTGGGTAATGCCAAATAGTGTAAGTTCATGTCAATGCAAGAGAATATAAGTATCATAAAGGAGTAGCATTGACTTATGAAGAATAATACCCAGTCAGAGTAAAACAAGTCATGAAGCACCAAGATAATTCAAGAGAAGATGCAACAGTTAATTAAGAAAATTTAACACCAATGGAAAAATAATAGATTTAGAAAAGAAAATAAAAATATGCATAAAATTAAATTGCAATGGATGAAAGTATGCAAATAATTTAAATAAAATAGAATGAAAGAAAAGAAGGATGAGAAGTTAAAGAGATGAAGAAAAAGAAAGTAAAAAAGGGGAGAGAAAGAAGTAGAAAAGAGAGAAGTAAGGATTTAGAAACGAGGCACGACGCGTACGCGTGCATCACGCGTACGCGTGAAAACTGCATTAACTATGTGACGCGTAAGCGTCACCCACGCGTATGCATGGGTGGTCTTGGAAGCAAAAGGACGCGCACGCGTTAGGGACGCGTACACGTGGGTGATTTTATGCCTTGGGCACAGTGCCCGCACCAGGCTAGCACAACTTTCGGCCTGACACCTCTTTACGCCGATTTGTAGGGTGACGCGTATGCGTGGAAGGCTGACTTTGCAATTGACGCGGACGTGTCCCTGACGCGTTCACGTGGGTGTGTTTGTGCCTGAGGCACGCCTCCAGCCACACTCTCGCATGACTCTCTGCTTCCTTTCTTCTCGTGTCTAAGGCACATATGACGCAGACGCGTCGCGTGCATTTTTTTTATGCAGTATGCAGAATGTAAAATGTAGAATGTAGATGACTATGCATAAATTATGAATGAACACGAATGAAAATAAAATAAAATAAAACTAAGAACAAAAAGAAAAGAATATACCATGGTGGGTTGTCTCCCACCTAGCACTTTTAGTTAAAGTCCTTAAGTTGGACGTTTGACGAGCTTCCTGCTATGGTGGCTTATGCTTAAACTCATCCAAAAATCTCCACCAACGTTTGCAATTCCAGTATCCTCCGGGGTCCCAAACAAGGCAAGTAAACCCTTTGAGCAAATTAAAGCAGGTTTTTAGACTCCAGGAGTGTTGACTATCAAGATAAATTTCAGGATCCCAAATCTTGCTTCTGTACCCATCTTTGTCTTGATCTACATTTTTCCAGCCGGGTAGTGCGAAATTTGAATTCTCACTAAGATGACCAAACATCTTCCGAGACCCATTCAATCGAACTCGAAACCAATCCTTGTACCTCAAATTGAAGCGTGGAGCTTTATTGAATCTTGCATACTAGTTCTGATTGCGAGCCATTTCCCTCTTACTCTTAAAGCCGCAAAGAGCTCTAAGCTGACCATCTGTTTCAAGTAAACCATATTCAAGTGGAAAAGTAAAGATAAAGGCTAAGGATTTTACCCACTTGAAGTTTGTATTGGGTGGTAATGGCCTTGGGATAGGTGTTTCCAGTGGTTTTGCAAGCTCTGCTCCCTTGTATTCTTCTGTGAATTCTTCCACTGCTTTGCAAACTTCTTTAACAGCAACCATGTCTTTATCAAAGTCTTCGATATCTTCCTCATCACAAAAGTCATAAATTGGAGGTTGAGAAAAGTCTACCTCCACATCCTCTTCATATTCACTTGGAGAAGATTCTTCAATCTCAAGGAATTCACTTGCGGATGCAAGTTCATTATTAGGAGAACTTGATTCATAATGATCATTACCAAGGAAACTTGCTTCTTTAGCTGTTCCATCTAGTTCTTCATAAGATATATGCTTCTGGGGTTGTGCACTATCCTCCTTAGCATCAATTGAAAACTACTTGGCGGAATTCTCCATAATTCTTGATTCCCATAGAGGTTCAGCATCTCCTAAGTCTTCAACCAATTCTTCTTCTTTGATAATTATGGCTTCCTCTACTTGTTCCAGTACAAAGTCATGCTCCGTACTGTCCAATAGAGTTTCTAGTATCTCCTTCATGCTACGTTCTTCATTAGATTGTCCACATGAAGCCATGGGGTTTCCTTGAGTGTCCGAACGTCGGGAAGCTAATCAATTGATCGCTTGATCCAACTGGTGAAGGGTTGTATGAAATTTATTCACTGTTTCCTTGAGACGTTCCTGTGATTCTCGGGTTGATGGATATGGACATGGTGCATATGGAAATGGTGGTTCTTGGGAGTAATTGGATTGGAATTGGGGTGGGTAAGGGTTAGGGTCATATGGAGGTGAATGGTGGTGGGTGGCTTGTGAGTGTGGTGGTTCAAAGCTATGTTGAGGAGGTAGTTCATAGGTATATGATGGGGCTTGTTGGTAACCACAAGGTGGTCAACCATATCTATTATCTTGGTACGCACCTCGGAATGGCTCTTGACCATAGTAATTTGGTGGAGGTGGTTTGTTACCTTGGAAGGTGTTGTTGCCGAAAGGGTTGATCAGATCCTCGTGGCTTCTTCCATCTTTGGTTGTTTTGACCTTGATGCATGTTCCTGTTATAGCTTCCATTCCTTTCAACAACATTAGAACCAAACTCAAAGCGACGGGGGTGAGAACTCATAGTAACTAATAAAAATTAAAAACAAAAATAAAAGCAAATAAACAAGCAAAATAAAATATTTACAATAACCAATAATAAGGCACATAGTTGCAATTCTCCGGCAACGGCACCATTTTGATGAACTGAACATTGATGGTTTAGAATTCACAATAAATTTTCGTTGCAAATATAGTTTCTAAACCAAGCAATAATCCTTTCATACAAAAACTTGTTTGTCACTTAAGCAAACCCAATAAAATTGATAACCGAAGTATTGAAACCTCGGGTCGTCTCTCAAGGAATTGCAGGGAAGTATGATTTATTATTGGTTATGGAAAAAGTATATTTTGTTTTGGGTTTTTAAAATAAGGAACAAGTAATTTAAATGACAAGAAAAATAAATTAATAATTAGAAAATCTCTTGGCAAGGTATGAGAACTAGAAATCCTATCCTAGTTATCCTTATCAGGTGTGATGAGAATTGGATTTTGCTCCCACTTAGTTAACCCTTACTAAATAAAGGAAAGTCAAGTGGACTAATTAACTTGATTCCTCAAGTCCTAGTCAACTCCTATGGAAAGACTAGCTTTAGAGGGATCCAAATCAATCAGCAATCCCAATTTCCAATCAACTGCTGAGTTTGATAACTCAAGTGTCACCAATTACTCAACTAAAGCCAAAAGGGAAGAAAATCTATTCGAATGAAAATAATTTGGATTAATTAGAAGCATCAATATCATAAATTAAAGAAAGCAATCATAAATCTAAAATACCTCAATATGTATTAATTAAGAAAATCAATCCTAACATGGAGTTCATAAACCAAATTAAAAAGATAAATAACAATTAAAGTAATAGAAAAAATAAGAGTAGAAAATAAATTAAAGGAACATTGAACCTGTGATTGAAGAGAAGTAGCCTAATCATAATAGAAATCCTAAATCCTAAGAGAGAGGAGATAGCCTCTCTCTCTCTCTCTAAAACTACATCTAAAACCTAAAATTGTGTATTATGAATGTTGTATGAATTGTCGTTGTTGATTCCCCCATTCTCTTGCTTCTATTCTGTGTTTCTGGACTTGGATTTGGGCCGAAAAAGGATCCAGAAATTGCTGGGGGCCACTTCTGCAATTTTTTGCACGTGGCGTCCATCACGCATGCGCGTGGGTCACGCGTACGCGTCAGTTGTGTTCTGCTCTAGGCACGCGTCCGCGTCGTCCACGCGTACGCGTCACTGCCATTTCGCGCTAGGAAACGTGTGCGCGTCGCTGCCTTTTCTTTAAAACTCCATTTTTGTGCTTTCCTTCCATTTTTGTATGTTTCTTTTCCGTCCTCTAAGCCATTCCTGCCCTATGAAGCCTGAAAATACTTAACACACAAATCACGACATCGAATGGTAATGAAGGATAATTAAAAATTAATATTTTTGAAGCATAGGAAACATGTTTTCACATATATCATAAAATAAGGAAGGAATTATGAAATCATGCAAATCTTATGAATAAGTGGGTGAAGAATTGATAAAAACACTTAATTGAGTACAAGATGAATCATAAAATAGGGGTTTATCATCGATCCCACAGGGATTGATGACTTAAGCAATTTTAGTTAGGTAATTGTTACGGCCTGGCCCAAGCAATTTACGGGCTGGCCCGACCCGGGTAGCACCCGACCCGAATGGTCGGGAGTGAGGCGTTCAGATGCCGACCCGGACATGCATCCCTGACACGCGTCCCTGACAGCTTCGCCACAGCTATGAGGGAGGCTTCGAAGAAGGTGGGCCTGTCCTTACAAGGCCCACCTCTGACACGATATATATAGGGAAGGACCTACCCTTCTCCAAAGGTACGTTACATACCACTCAACCCTTACTCGCCTACACACTTCACTGACTTGAGCGTCGGAGTGTCTTTGCAAGTGACCCCCCTCACACAAAGTGCTCGGGACATCGTCCACTCATCCTCGGCAGACCAGAACCAGGCGAACCCCATCCAATCAATCGAAGCACCAACCCGAACCGTCCGGTACCCGACCTACCGAACATTGGCGCCGTCTATGGGGAACGCCTGAATAGAAGTAATACAAGGCCCTGGAGGAGCAGGGCGAGAAGCCGGGCAGAGAGGGGAACCCGTCGTGGCGTCCTCCGAGGAGCGCACGAGATCCCCTCCTCGACGAACCACACGATCCCTTGAAAGGCGCCCCTTTGGGGGAACCGGCGACAACAGCGCCAGGTTAATGCAAGAACTGCGTCACAGAATGTAGGATCTAGAGCGCCAACTGGCAGCTCGAGAGCATCGCCAGCAAACGCCCGAGTCAAGCGACTCCCGCTCTCCGCCGAGAAGCCGCTCCCGACGCACGGCTAGCAAAAGGTCCGAATCTGAAAGCCCCGGGGAGGAAGGACGCATAAGGAGGCACCACGACCCCCTCATATATGTCAGGAACAGGAGGCGGCGTGCCACAAACCACGCCGCCGCTGACCGTGACCGGGAAAATGGTCGTCGGGAAGACGAAAAGAGAACACAGCGAGCAAGCGGACCGGTCATAGTAGGCGCGACCCCTTTTCACCGTTCCATCCTCGAAGTCCGGCTGCCAAAGCACTTTGACAAGCCTACGGACATGAGGTACGACAGAACGCAAGACCCGCAAGAGCACCTCACGGCCTTCGCGCCAGGATGAACTTGGAAGGAGTGGGGGACGAGGTAAGGTTCCGCGCTTTCCCGGTCACCCTTGCTGGACCTGCGATACGGTGGTTTAATAACCTCCCGCAGGGCTCGGTGGCCAAGTTCTCGGATATAAGCCACGCCTTCTTAGCCCAATTCACTACCAGGATAGCCAAAGCAAAGCACCCAATCAACCTGCTTGGAGTAACACAGAGGTCCAGAGAACCGACAAGAAAATATCTGGATTGTTTTAACGACGAGTGCCTAGAGATCGATGGACTGACCGACTCAATTTCCAGCCTATGTCTGACAAACGGACTCCTAAACGAAGACTTCAGAAAGCACCTCACGACAAAGCCGGTGTGGACGATGCAGGAGATCCAATGCGTAGCCAGAGAATACATCAATGACGAAGAAGTCAGCCAGGTAGTGGCTGCCAATAAACGGCAACCCTCCTACAGTCAAAACCGGCACCACCAAAGCGGAGAAAGGCAGAAGGAACACGCCAGAGACGGCGGTCCGAGTAAAAATCCCAAGCCGTTCCCTCGCGTTGGGAAGTTCACCAACTACACGCCCCTCACCGCGCCGATTGTGGAAGTTTACCAACAAATAGCCGAGAAGGGGATCCTGTCGAAGCCCCGACCACTGAAGGAGCGAACAAGGGGGAACCGGAGCCTCTACTGTGACTATCACAAGGGCTACGGACACAAAACTCAGGACTGTTTTGACTTGAAGGACGCGCTGGAGCAGGAAATTAGAGATGGAAAGCTAGCTGAGTTCACCCACCTCATTAGGGAGCTGAGGAGACGGAACCGCGACCACAAAAGCGAGGATGGAACACGGGCAGCAAAGCGGTGCCAAGAGCCGGAAGAGAACGATCACGGCCTTACCATAGTGAACGTGGTAACAGCAAGAAATGCGGCGCCCAGGTCGAAGTCGGCACATAAGAAGGACGCCAAGGTCCTCGCGGTCTCCTCATCCTCCGCGCGAAGCACCAAGAAACTCTCATCCATCTCATTCGGCCCGGAGGACCAATGGTTTGACGAGATCGGGGAAAGCCCTCCCATGGTCATAACGGCCAGAGTAGGAACCGGTCTCGTCAAGCGAATCCTTGTAGATAGGGGCAGACTCGAACATCATGTTTCACAACGTGTTCGACGCTTTAGGCCTAAGGGACGCCGACCTAAAGACTCACCAGCACGGCGTCGTAGGGCTCGGCGACCATTTCATCAAGCCGGATGGCATAATCACCCTGCCGACCTCACTGGGACAAGGCCAAGGGAGAAGAACGATAATGGCCGAGTTCGTGATCCTAGAGACTCCACCGCTTACAACATCATCCTGGGAAGAAAGACCATCAACAACCTAGGAGGAGTCATCAGCACAAGGATGCTGGTGATGAAGTTCATAACTGAAGAAGGGTCGGTAGGGTCTGTGAGGGGAGACCTGGAAACGGCAGTCGCTTGCGACAACGCCAGCCTTTCATTGAGAAGGAAGTCTAAAGAGGCATCGGGAGTATTTCTCGCCAACTTGGATGCCAGAATTGACGACAAACCCAGGCCCGAACCCAAAGGGGACCTGGAAAAGTTTAGGGTCGGGAACTCGGAGGAAAAGTTCACGTTCATGAATAGGAACCTCCCCCATGAGTTGAAAGAGCCTTTGATGGAAATGATCAGAGCCAACGGCGATTTATTCGCCTGGACACCTGCTGACATGCCGGGAATAGACTCCAGTCTCATGTCACACCGCCTAGCCATCAAGCCGAAAACCAAACCAGTGGCCCAAAGGAGGAGCAAAATGTCTCAGGAAAAGGCGGAGGAAGTGGCCAAGCAAACGGCCAGCCTCCTCGAAGCAGGGTTCATTCGGGAGCTGGACTATTCGACCTGGTTGTCAAACGTGGTCCTGGTAAAAAAGCCCAGTGGGAGATGGAGGATGCGCGTGGACTACTCCGATCTCAACAAAGCATGTCCCAAGAACTGCTATCCCCTCCCCAACATTGATGCACTCGTCAACGCTGCTGCAGGATACCAGTATCTGAGCTTCATAGATGCCTACTCCGGCTACAATCAAATACCGATGCACCGGCCAGATGAGGATAAAACGGCGTTCATAACGCCGGGGGGACTTACTGCTACAGGGTGATGCCCTTTGGCCTGAAGAACACGGGGGCAACATACCAAAGGCTGATGAACAAAATATTCACCGAACTCATTGGCAAGACAGTGGAAGTCTACGTGGTTGATATCCTTGCAAAGACCACCCGACCCGACGATCTCATAAGCGATCTGGAGAATGTGTTTGCATCCCTCTGACAACACGGCATGAGGCTCAACCCGCTCAAGTGCGCCTTTGCCATGGAGGCCAGAAAGTTCCTGGGGTTCATGATAACCCAGAGGAGAGTGGAGGCCAACACTGAAAAGTGCCAAGCAATACTCCAGATGAGGAGCCCGAGCTGCATCAAAGGCGTTCAGCGGCTGACGGGAAGGCTCACCGCGTTGTCCCGATTCCTTGGTGCATTGGCAGCAAAGGCCCTACCCTTCTTCAACTTGATGAAGAAGGGAATAGCATTTGAATGGACCCATGCGTGCGAAGAAGCGTTCAACCACTTCAAAGAAATAATGGGCAGCGCCCCCGGTGCTCGGTAAGCCCAAATCCGGAGAACCACTCTATCTGTACCTAGCCATAACAGAAGGGGCGCTTGCAGTGGTGCTGGTGCGGGAAGAAGGGAAGACCCAGCAACCGATCTACTTTGTGAGTAGAGCACTGCAGGGGGCAGAACTTAGATACAGCAAGCTGGAGAAGCTGGCACTAGCATTCCTGGTCTCCTCCCGCCGACTACGACAATACTTCCAGGATCACCAGGTGGTCGTGAGAACGGATCAGCGGATTCGTCAGGTACTCCAAAAACCTGATCTGGCGGGAAGGATGATGACCTGGGCCATCGAATTGTCCCAATACGATTTAAGCTACGAACCCTGACATGCGATTAAGGCGCAAGCAATGGCAGACTTCCTAGTGGAAGTAACCGGGAATCGAATCGAAGACGCAGACACACGGTGGAAGCTCTATGTGGACGGAGCCTCCAACCAGATGTCTGGGGGTGCCGGGAAAGGAAGCAAGAAAGAGCCACGTTGGCAGCCACGTTAGTCTAACTAACGTAACCACCAACGTGGAATGGGAGCTAGCTTGCAACGTTAATGAGAAAAGTAATCGCCAATAACGTCCTCAAAGCCATCATAGCCCACGTTAAGAGTCACGTTAACTAAGTTAACGTGAACTCTAACGTGGAAGAAAGAAAGTGGAGCCAACGTTAGTGACACTCACCTTTGTCACTAACGTTGGACCAAGCTCATAAGTGGCCACGTTAAGAGCCACGTTAACTCAGTTAACGTGGACTCTAACGTTGGAAAGCAAAAGAGAAGCCAATATTAGTGACACTCACCTTTGTCACTAACGTTGGCCAAGCTAACGTTAATGTGGAAGCTAACGTGGAGAAAGCAAGTGATCGCCAACGTTAGTGACACTTACCTTTGTCACTAACGTTGGAATGAGCCACAATGAGCAACGTTAACTCCCACGTCAACTTAGTTAACGTGGAAGCAAACGTGGATGAAAGAATGATGAGCCAACGTTAGTGACACTCACCTTTGTCACTAACGTTGGAATGAGCCACACTCTCAACGTTATTGGGAAAGGTGATTCCCAATAACGTGTGCGAAGGACCAAGAGGCAACGTTAGTGGTCACGTTGGTGCCACTAACATTGAAGTTAACGTGGATCATCTCTGGGTGAGGAACTTTAGTGGAAAAGGTGATTGCCACTAACTTTCTCGAACCCACACTCTCACTTAACGTTAACGCCACTAACGTCCTGAGCTAAACACCCTGCCTACTTCACACTTTCTCTCTGCAAGTAAAACTAAGCCCATTGAAGAGTATAACTGCTTCAAACTCAAGATCCAAAGGCCCATATCCAAGACTTGAAGAACCAACTAGAAGATCACAAGAGTAGTATATATAAGGGTAGTTTTGAATTAGAAAGCAGCTTTTGGGGGATGGGAAATTGAGAACTACTCTCTATATAATTTACTTTCTCTGCACTTCTAGTTCTAGTTTTCATGATGTATTCTCCATCTTTGTTTTCCATTTCCAGAGCTATGAACAGCTAAACCCCTTTCATTGGGTTAGGGAGCTCTGTTGTACTTTAATGGATCAATACTAATTTTCATTACTCTTCTTCTCTCTTTTCTCTTGATTTTACTAGAAAGCTTTCAATCTTCATCCCATTGGGTAGTTATCTTGGAAAAGAAGCTATTCATACTTGGATCTCTTCTGAACCTTGGAAGAGGAATGAAGAGATCATGCTAGAAATGCTTTCTCATGTTGGACCAAATTGGGTTTGGTTGGGTATGGTGACTATAATCCTACCAACACTTGATTTAGGAATGCATGTAGTATAATCAGTGACCATACTTCATCTCTTCTCATGAGCAATTGACCAAGGAATTGGCTATTGATCAAGATTTGAGAGATTGAATTACCAAGGAATTGGAATTCGATCACTTAAGATTTCCAAGAAGATCAATGAATGCATTGATTGAGGAAGAGATGAAAATGAACTTGATCCGGAGAATGCAACATCTCCTAAGCCCAATGAATCCCCATTTCTGATCTTACCCATTCTCTTTAATTTCTGCAATTTACTTTCATGAGCATCTTCCCCATTCCCATTTACAATTCTGCAATTTACTTTGCGTCATTTACTTTTAGCTCTTTACTTCCAGCATTTACATTTTCTGCTATTTACTTTCCCGCCATTTAATTTCCTGCAACTCTCAAACCAAATTCTGCTTTGCTCAACTAGAACATTCCTCTAATTAAAGTTGCTTGACCAATCAATCCCTGTGGGATTCGACCTCACTCTATTGTGAGTTTTTACTTGACGACAATTCGGTATACTTGCCGAAGGAAAATTGTTGAGAGACAAGTTTCCGTGCTATCAAGTTTATGGCGCCGTTGCCGGGGATTGATTTTGTATCAACATGGAGAACCATCATGAAGAAGAGGCTCACAACCATGGCAGAGAAGGTCTAGCAAATCATGCTGGGCAAGAGAGAAGAGTTCTAGTCCCTTACATCAACCCAAACCCAGGAAACTGTGGGAGTAGCATCCAAAGGCCAACCATACATGCCAACAACTTTGAACTACAGCCACAGCTCATCACCCTTGTTCAGAACAACTGTTCATTCGGAGGAGGCGTCCAAGAAGACCCCAATCAACATCTAACCACCTTCCTGAGGATATGCGATATTGTGAAGTCCAATGGTGTTCATCCTGACACCTATAGACTACTTCTGTTTCCTTTCTCACTTAAGGACAAGGCATCTAAATGGCTGGAATCCTTCCCAAAGGAGAGTTTAGCAACCTAGGAAGATGTGGTGAACAAATTCTTGGCAAGATTCTATCCTCCTCAACGGATCAACAGGCTGAGAGCTGAGGTGCAAACATTCAGGCAGCAGGATGGTGAGACTTTATATGAAGCATGGGAGAGGTTCAAGGACCTGACAAGAAGGTGCCCACCAGATATGTTCAATGAATGGGTGCAGCTATACATTTTCTATGAAGGCCTTTCTTATGAATCAAAGAAGGCAGTAGATCATTCATCCGGGGATCTCTGAACAAGAAGAAGACCATTGAGGAGGCCATAGATGTCATTGAAACTGTAGCAGAGAATGACTATTTCTATGCTTCTGAAAGAGGCAACACTAGAGGAGTGATGGAACTAAACAATGTGGATGCACTGCTGGCCCAGAACAAGCTTATTACCAAGCAGCTGGCTGACCTCACCAAGAAGATGGAGAGGAACCAAGTGGCAGGAATCACCACCTCATCAGCAACCCAAGAGGGAGTGAATGCTGAGGCAGAGGAGGAGCAAGAACAAGCCAACTACATTGGAAACTCACCCAGGCAGACCCATGATCCTTACTCCAAAACGTATAACCCTGGTTGGAGGAATCACCCAAACTTTGGATGGAGAAATCAACAAGATTAAAGCCAAGATCAGAGACGTCACAACCCCAACAACCATGCAGCTCACCAACATTCCACACAGAGATCATATCAGCACCACCCTAGCAACACCTCTCCACATCCATACCAAAACCAAAATGACCCAACTCACCCATCCACTCTCAACTCACCATCATCTGAAGAAAGACTCTCCAAAATTGAGACTCTGCTTGAAGGCATGCAAAGAGATTCAAGATAATAAGGTATTCAAAGAGGAGGTGCGAGCTAGTATCAAGAACCAGGGGGACACCATCAAGAGGCTGGAATTTCAAGTGGGATGCTTATCTGAAAAGATTCCCAAACCTACTGATAGCTTCCCAAGTGACACAGAGAAAAATCTGAGAGGTGAAGCAAAGAAAGTCAGATGGGAAGATTGCAAGATTGTTACTATCAGCAATAAGGAGACTGAGGAAAAGCAAAACAAGCCATTAGAACAACTTGGAGAGACATCAGCAGAGAAACAGGAAAAAGATCACCAAGAACCCAAAATTTCACAAAAAGAGCTGACACAGAAGGAGCTGCTGAAACTCTATGCACCGTTTCCCCAATTACTCAATGGTGCTGTAGAGAAGAGAATATACTCAAGGTTTCTTGACCTATTTGCATCCCTCCATGTAAAGAGATTTGGGAGCAAGCATCAACTTAATGCCTTTATCCCTTATGAAAAGGCTGCAGATCAATGAGATAATACCCACAGATGTAGTTATCAGGCTGGCTGACAAAACTCAAAAACAAGTAGTAGGAGTGGTTGAAAATGTGCTGGTGAAGGTGGGAAAATACTTCCTTCCCACAGACTTTGTCATCTTGGACATGGAAGAAAGTCACACTCACCCAATCATATTGGGAAGACCGTTCTTAGCTACAGCCAAAGCACTCATAGATGTGGAGCGAGGGGAGCTAATTTTGAGGATCCATGATGAACAACTCAGCTTCAATGTCTTCAAACTCTCACAAGAAACAGATCATAATGAGATACTGAGGGAGGAGGCAAGCACTGAAGCACAACCAACACCTCTGGGAAACCACTTGGTTGAAGAACAAGGCATCAACAGCTGTCACAGCTCAAGGAAAATAAGGAGGAACCTAAACCACCAGAGTCATATGAGACCAGTAACAAAATTTCCTTAGAAGAGGAGGTCACAAAGAGCAAGGCAACATCAAAAGGGACAAAGAAGAAGGCACCAAGGAGGTGGAGGAACAAGAAGATCCCTACAGAGGACTTTTCTCCGGGGGATAAAGTGATCTCAGCCTACTTCCCAGATATTCCACCTCATCTCCCCACTATCCCGTCTCAGTTACCTAAGGTCTTCACCATGAACAGAGTTTTTTCCTTAGAACATGTGGAGATCCTTGATGAAGCCAATAGGTATAGGTCTACTGCAAGAGGGGAAGATCTGAAGCATTACCAACCACCATGACAAAGGCAAAACGTCAAGCTAGTGATGCTAAAGAAGCGCTTCATGGGAGGCAACCTATATTTTACATGCTTTTAAAAGTAGTTAATAATGCAAGGTTCAGGGATTTCAAATCAACTTGACATGGACTTGAATGAATCCTTGTGTGCAACATATAGTGAAGAACAAGTTTGGTGTTCAAGGCACACTAAGAGAACATCAATGTAACCCATATCATGTTACTCTTAGGGGGCCTTGAACAAATCTTTTACACCACACGGCACCAAACTAAGTTTGGTGTTGCCAATGTTGCACACATGGATGTTGAGTTAGTCAGTTGGTTTGCTCTATTGAATGGCACTTAGTTAGTTAAAATAAAAACTTTAAAAAGTAGTTATTCTTTTAATTTTGCCACCACTTTCCACACATATTTTTTTTAATCACAATTCTTTTATTTTGTAGGAGAGAAGAAAGGGGTATTGAAGTGGATTGAGTGGACAATTAAATGAAGAAGTTTCGGCCACTTCATGAAGGGGGAGTACACACTTGTCTTCAAGGGGAATACATTGGAAAATGTGGCCATGCAACATTGGAAAAAGGATACTCTTGGAGACCGAACCAATTCCCTTTATAAAGTTGATGATCCTTGTCCTCTTCCCATGATAAACTCCATCCGTCCATCACACAATAATTCCATCAATCCACACCTTCCATTCACTCACCACCTTTCTATATAAGTAATCCGTATTCCGTACCCCACCTTCACATTCCACTCCCACTCTTCACACCTTTCCCTTTTCGGAACCAAGCACTTCCTACCCCATTAAAAACACTCTCACCAACTCCCTTCATTGCACCAAATCCTAATCAACCGAAGCCCATTCTCCACACCCTTTCTTTTCAAAAGTCACTCATGGCATCATCAAGCTCTAAAAGAAGAAAGGAAAAGGAGCCTATGGAGCAACGCCCTTTTGATGAAAAGAAGTTCAGAACTTCTTATCATGCATTACAGTACGGATGGATGGCTAATAAGGAGATCGTCTATGAGCTGGGCTTTCAAGTCAGAAAAACTGAGTGTCCCAAAATCACAAAGAAGGTGGAAAAGAGAAGATGGGAGCTCCTCACTAATCCGGTCACTAGGGTAAATACAAATCTTGTAAGAGAATTTTATGCAAATGCTGTTTGTTATGATAAGGCAGATGAGTCTTATACAAGTTTCGTAAGAGGAAAGACCGTGGATTTCAGTCCCATGAGTGTCATGAGAGCATTAAAGTTGCGGTCTATACCGTTTGAGGAAGAGAGCTATCATTTAAGAATTGATAACAGCCCAAATTATAACCAGATTGTGCGAGATATATGTGTACCAGGTGCTGATTGGGTGCAAGATTCTGAAAGGAAACCCAAGCTCATTAAGAGAGGGGACCTCACTCCTGAAGCAAAGGGGTGGTTCGAAATTGTAAGGAGATCCATCCTCCCCGCAGGGAACAACTCAGAGGTGAATCTCAAAAGAGCCACAATAGTACACTGTATACTCAAAGGAGGAGAGATCAAGGTTCATGAACTCATAGCCCAAGGCATTAGGAAGAGGGCTGAAAATAGCGATTCTAGAGGAAAGTTAGGCTACCCCAGCACTATTTTCCGACTCTGCGACAAGGCTGGGGTGGTGTTTGAAGATGAAGACCCCGAGTAGATCAAAGAGGGCATTCCCATTACGGTCCGAAGGATGAATGCTGTTACATCCCCCCTACCTCAACGAAAGCCAAGAAAGAGGCCAGCCCATCAAGTAGTAGAAGGACAAGACCTAGAAGAGCAAGCCCCAGCCACCTTGAACATGCACCAATTACAAGAAGCCATTGATGGCTTATCTAGGCAATATTGGGAAAATCAAGAGGCACAGAAGGAGCTCCAGCTACAAATGATGAACCGCCAACATGTAAACATGCTAGCAAGGATTGGATACTTAGTTGGACAGCTACCTAATGTACATCCAGGAATCACAAAATATGACGAAGTGAAAGATGTGTTAGCACGAGAAGAAAGAGTAAGGGTGGAGAAGAGTCATGAATCGGTAAAGAAGGCACTTGAAGACTGAAAAAGAGCCAGACTAGCACGAATGCAAGGAAGCACAAGTAGACACAAAGAGGACAAGCAAGAGGGAGAGCATGGGCAATTCCATGAGTAAAAGGTGGTGGAGTTCCCTATCTGTTCCATATTTTTCAAGCTTTAAATAAGGAAAATCATGTATGAAATAGAACATGTCCATGGTAGTTTAGAAATTTTCAATTCTGTCTTTAAGTTTTTCATTGCCTAGGTCTATGATTACTAGTCAAGTTGCCTGTTTTCAATTCCATCCTGCTTATTGTGTTGCTTGTCTCCTTTTGAATCAAATAAAAAGAGAATGATTGTTATCAAAGACCAGAGTGGAGTTCATATTGTGAAGTAAGTTCCTTAGTGTGTGATGTGGTCATAGATTAGCTAAGTTGGTTCACCAACAAGGGTGGGAAGACAACTATCTGTCCTGAATCATATGCTTGAAACACACCCCGTGAGACTAGCTAAATAACAAGATCCTAATAAGAAAAAGGGGAAAAGAACAATAAGAGTTGAAAAAGAAAGAAAAGTTAATAAAGAATAAGGCTAGGCACCAAGGGTTTGAAACTTGAGAGATGTGTCTGTGGTGCTTCTATACCAAGGATCTGCTTGGATGAATAAGTTCGTAGGAGTGCTTCATCACTTGGTAACATGGGTTAACTAACCCGGGATTATCAACTAAAAATCCACTATCAAGAGCAACCTTGCTACAGAACATTTAGTAACCCAAAGAGGTGCTGGACACCAAGGTCTCAAGAAAGGAAATAACAAACCATGTGCCTGTGGTGTGTATGTATGGGGGAAAGAGACTTGAGGGAGTAAGTCCTTAGGGGTGTCTTAACACCTAGCACCTTGAACCAACTGGTTCGGGAGTGCTGGCTGAAAGCTTATCTTAAAGAGTCGCCCCCTCACAGAGCACTTAGCCTAAGAACACAAATAAGCCCAGAAAACAATAAAAGGATCAATGAATAAGAGTCTCATAGGGTGCAATTAAGTGAGTATTCCAGGACGTGATAAAATTCTGAAAGCCAGTGAAGGAATGAACCTAAGTTGCTATGCATGAAACCACCATAAAACCAAGGACATGACTTCCACAATAATGACTCATTTCTCTTGGCATTTCATTCATCATTCTCTTGTACCAGTACTTGCTTAGGGACAAGCAAGCTTTAAGTTTGGTGTTGTGATGCCAGGGCATTTTGGCCAGTTTCACTGACCTTTTCTTTACTATTTTAGGGTAGTTTCATGCATTTTCTTAGGAAATAAGCAAGTTTTGGATAGAATTTCACTTACATCTTGATTTAAGCATACATTGAGCACTTTACATGATTTCATGAGAATTTTGCATGAATTAGATGATAAATTGGATGATGCATGTCTCATGATGTGGATTAGAACTTTGATGCACTGTATTGCTTGATTTCAGGACAAAGGAAGCAAGAAAGAGCCACGTTGGCAGCCACGTTAGTCTAACTAACGTAACCACCAACGTGGAATGGGAGCTAGATTGCAACGTTAATGAGAAAAGAAATCGCCAATAACGTCCTCGAAGCCATCATAGCCCACGTTAAGAGTCACGTTAACTAAGTTAACATGAACTCTAACGTGGAAGAAAGAAAGTGGAGCCCCAATAACGGACACTCACCACGTTGGGCCAAGCTCATAAGTGGCCACGTTAACTCAGTTAACATGGACTCTAACGTTGGGAAGCAAAAGAGAAGCCAACGTTAGTGACACTCA
>NC_029789.2:36810728-36814996 GCF_000816755.2 Arachis ipaensis
GAGCCCCAATAACGTGTGCGAAGGACCAAGAGGCAACGTTAGTGGTCACGTTGGTGCCACTAACGTTGAAGTTAACGTGGATTATCCTTGGGTGAGGAACGTTAGTGGAAAAGGTGATTGCCACTAACGTTCTCGAACCCACACTCTCACTTAATGTTAACGCCACTAACGTCCTGAGCTAAACACCCTGCCTACTTCACACTTTCTCTCTGCAAGTAAAGCTAAGCCCACTGAAGAGTATAACTGCTTCAAACTCAAGATCCAAAGGCCCATATCCAAGACTTGAAGAACCAACTAGAAGATCAGAAGAGTAGTATATATAAGGATAGTTTTGAATTAGAAAGCAGCTTTTGGGGGATGGGAAATTGAGAACTACTCTCTGTATAGTTTACTTTCTCTGCACTTCTAGTTCTAGTTTTCATGATGTATTCTCCATCTTTGTTTTCCATTTCCAGAGCTATGAACAACTAAACCCCTTTCATTGGGTTAGGGAGCTCTATTGTAATTTGATGGAGTTTTTCTGCTATTTACTTTCCCGCCATTTAATTTCCTTCAACTCTCAAACCAAATTCTGCTTCGATCAACTAGAACATTCCTCTAATTAAAGTTGCTTGACCAATCAATCCCTGTGGGATTCGACCTCACTCTATTTTGAGTTTTTACTTGACGACAATTCGGTATACTTGCCGAAGGAAAATTGTTGAGAGACAAGTTTCTATGCTATCAGCACATTAAAAGGTAAATGAAGTTAACACATGCTCATGAGTACATGTGAAAACTCATTAATGGAAAATAGCTAGTGCATATGATGACAAGTGAATGCAAAGTGTTTATTGGCATGCCGGCAAAGGGCATGAGTAGCATAGATCAAACATCACTCGTAATAAACCATCACGTTTGTATTGACAATTAATTTCAATTAATAAAATAGTAAAGGAAAATTGTGAAAAGCAAGCATTGAATATTAGAGTAGAAAAATGTAGAGAAGTTCATAATGCCATATAGGCTTTTTCACAAACACATAGCATTCATGTAGAAGAGGCTCTTGAAAATAAGAATTGGAACATGCAAGTAATCCCTTAAAAAGTAATGTATAATTGTCAAATAAATTTACAACAATCCACAAGCATAGAATAATAAATAATGACTCACATAAATTGAGAACACCAAGTAAAAAGGAAAAAGAAAGAAAAAGAGAATAGGAATAATGAAGGTAAAAAGAAAAGAAAAGAAGATAACATATAAAAATAAGAAGAAAAATAGAAAAGTGAGGAGAGAAGAAAAAGAAAAAAACTTGTTAATGGAGGTGAGAGAGAGAGAGAAAGTGGAAAAATGAGAAAGAATGAAGAAGGGAGGAAGGGAGGGAGAAGAAATAAGGAGGGAAAAGAGAAAATAGGATTTGGGGAGAAAAAGATATGATAATTGGCAAATTAGGAAAACTGTGCGGCGCAATCGACGCGGTCGCGTGGGGCACGCGGTCGCGCTACTTGCGCTTAATCGGTCACGGGGTCGCGTGACCCGTTTTAGGCTAATGGCTCGAGGGTAGCCTCGCACTCGCACAACTCTCTGTTCAAAATCATATTAGTGCCAAATTTTGGGTGACGCGATCGCATGGGGCATGCGATCGCGTGAGTGGTCAATTAGTGGGATACGACGCGGTTGCGTGGGGCACGCGATCGCGTGAGAGGGGCTGCGCGTCCAGCGCCAGTCCAGCACCACTCTAGCACAACTTTCGGCTGTGCACCCTTGTTACGTCGAAATTCAGGTCACGCGGCCACGTGGGGCACGCGGTCGCGTGGGAGGCCATTATTCCCATATGACGCGGTCGCGTCAGCGATGCGGTCGCGTGGGACGGTTTGTGCCATTGGCACGCCTCCAGCCTTGCTCCTGCGTAACTCTCTGTTCATATTATTATTGTCTCCCAGTTCCCTGCGACGCGGACGCGTCAACGAGACGGTCGCGTCGCGTGGTGATTTTTTTTTAATTAAAAATATGTGAATGCAGATGCACGAAATGTACTAATGAAGAGAAGAGTTATTGAATAAGAAAATTAAAAATAAGGAAAAGAACGATCATACCATGGTGGGTTGTCTCCCACCTAGCACTTTGCTTTAACGTCCGTAAGTTGGACACTCCACTAGCTCAGTCTTCGGCTATGTGGGGATCTTCCAAGAGGAAGATCTCGAGCTCCTTGTTCTTCTTCAACTTCTCACCATGGTACAACTTTAGACGATGTCCATTAACTTTGATAAGTTTAGAGCTTGAAGGATGGCTTAGGTGATAAACTCCGTACGGTTCGGCCTTCTCTACTCTGTATGGACCTTCCCATCTCGATCTCAACTTTTCTGGCATGAGCCTCAGTCGAGACTTGTAAAGGAGGACTAAGTCCTCAGGTTGGAACTCTTTCCTCTTGATGTGCTGATCATGTACAGCCTTCATCTTCTCCTTGTATAGTCTTGAGTTCTCATAAGCTTCTAGGTGAAGGCTTTCCAGTTTTTGCAGTTACAACTTCCTTTCAGCTCCGGCTCTTTCAATTCCCATGTTGCATTCTTTTACTGCCCAAAAGGCTTTATGCTCTATTTCAACAGGGAGATGACAAGCTTTTCCATAAACTAAGCGGAAAGGACTCATTCCAATCATTCCAATGTATGCTGTTCTGTATGCCCAGAGTGCATCTTGTACCCTGGTGCTCCAGTCTCTTCTATGAGGTTTGACTATCTTCTGCAAGATACGCTTTATCTTTCTATTTGACACCTCGGCTTGCCCATTAGTCTGAGGATGGTAGGCTGTTGCAACTTTATGAATTATCCCATGCTTCTTCATTAGTCCTGTTAGTCTCCTGTTACAAAAATGGGTGCCTTGATCGCTCACGATTGCTCGTGGTGATCCAAAGCGACAAATAATATGGTTTCTCACAAAGGAAACAACAGTGTTAGCATCATCAGTGCGGGTAGGAATTGCTTCCACCCATTTGGAAACGTAATCCACACCTAACAATATATAGAAATAACCATTAGAATATGGAAATGGACTCATGAAGTCAATGCCCCAAACATCAAAAATTTCACAAAAAAGCATAATCTGTTGAGGCATCTCATCCCTCCTGGATATATTACCAAATTTCTGGCATGGAAAACAAGATCTACAAAATTCAGCAGCGTCCTTAAAAAGAGTAGGCCACCAGAATCCACAGTCTAAGATTCTTCTAGCAGTTCTTTGAGGGCCAAAATGTCCTCCACTCTCAGATGAGTGGCAGGCCTCTAAGATGGACTGGAATTCTGATTGAGGCACACACTGTCTAATTACCTGGTCAGCTCTACATCTCCATAAATATGGGTCATCCCATATATAATATTTAGACTCGCTTTTCAGCTTGTCCCTTTGATGCTTAGAAAAATTTGGAGGAAAGGTGCGGCTAACTAGATAATTAGCTACAGGTGCATACCAAGGGACTATCGCAGATACTGCTTGTAGGTTATCAAATGGAAAATTATCAGCTATAGGAGTGGAGTCATCTGTAATGTGCTCAAGATGACTCAAGTGGTCTGCCACTAGATTCTGGTTACCACTCCTATCCTTAATTTCTAAATCAAATTCTTGTAATAGCAGTATCCAACGTATAAGCCTTAGTTTGGACTCCTTTTTAGATAATAAATACTTTAGAGCTGCGTGGTCTGAATACACTACTACTTTAGTACCAAGTAAATAGGCTCAGAATTTATCCAGAGCAAAAATAATAGCAAGAAGCTCTTTCTCAGTAGTAGTGTAATTCGACTGAGCGGCATCCAAAGTTTTAGACGCGTAAGCAATAACAAAAAGATCCTTACCTTCACGTTGAGCCAGTGCTGCTCCTACTGCATGGTTGGAAGCATCACACATTATTTCAAATGGTTGGCTCCAGTCTGGTCCTCTCACAATTGGAGCTTAAGTCAGTGCAGCCTTCAGCTTATCAAACGCCTGTTTGCAATTTTCACTGAACTCGAACTCAATATCTTTCTGCAGTAGCCTGCATAAGGGAAGTGCTACCTTACTGAAGTCCTTAATGAACCTCCTGTAAAAACTTGCATGGCCAAGGAAAGAACAGACCTCCCTCACAGAAGAGGGGTAAGGTAAACTAGAAATAACATCCACCTTTGCTAGATCTATAGAAATGCCAGTATTAGACACAACATGTCCTAGTACAATCCCTTGTTTAACCATAAAGTGGCATTTTTCAAAATTTAATACCAGGTTTGTACTGACACATCTATCTAATACTCTAGATAATC
>NC_029789.2:36815021-36819613 GCF_000816755.2 Arachis ipaensis
ATCCATAAAAACTTCCATACAGTCCTCAATAAGATCAGAGAAAAGACTCATCATGCACCTTTGGAAAGTAGCGGGTGCATTGCACAAGCCAAAGGGCATTCTCTTGTAAGCATAAGTCCCAAAAGGACATGTAAAAGTGGTCTTTTCCTGATCCTCAGGAGCTATATGAATCTGGAAATAACCTGTGTAACCATCTAGAAAACAATAATGCGATTTACCTGACAGGCGATCCAGCATTTGATCAATGAATGGGAGAGGATAGTGATCCTTACGAGTTGCTTGGTTGAGGCGTCTGTAGTCAATGCAGACCCTCCAAGCGTTCTGAACTCTGGTTGTCAGGAGTTCGCCATGCTCATTCTTCATTGCAGTGACTCCATACTTCTTTGGTACCATTTGTACTGGGCTTACCCATTCACTGTCTGAGATGGGATAGATGACATCTGCCTCTAGTAGTCTGGTCACTTCCTTTTTGACAACCTCTAGGATAGTGGGGTTCAGTCTTCTCTGGGGTTGACGGACAGGTCTTGCTCCCTCTTCTAAAAATATTCTATGCTCACAGACTTGAGGTTTTATGCCTACTATGTCTGCCAAACTCCAACCAATTGCCTTCTTGTGCCTCCTCAGCACACCAAGTAGCTGCTCTTCCTGTTGAGAAGTGAGTTCCCTTGCAATGATAACCAGAAACTTCTGCCCGTCTTCAAGGTAAGCATATTTGAGGTGTGGGGGAAGGGGTTTTAATTCTAACTTCTGATCATGTTCAGGCTCTGGGTTTTCTGGAGCTGGTAACAGTGGTAAGGCACTGTCATTATCCTCTGAGAGTGTCCCCACACTTGGACCTTGTCCTGTGTACTTCTCTTCAAATTCCTCCTGATGGACTTCAGCCACGGTTTCATCTATGATGTCACACTTGAGGATAGAATGATCCTCTGGAGGATGCTTCATAACTCCATTCAGATTGAAAATTACTACTCTGCCATCTATTTCAAAAGAGTATGTTCCTGAAAAAGCATCTAATTTAAACTTTGAGGTCTTCAGGAATGGTCTTCTGAGTAGGATTGATTATGGCTTGTCTAAGTCATTTTGGGGCATTTCCAGGATATAAAAATCAGTGGGGAATGTGAGTCCCTTAATGCCTACTAGTACATCTTCAGCAACTCCAACCACTGTAATAATGATTTTATCTGCTAACACAAAACGAGCTGCCGACCCTTTTAAGGGAGGAAGCCTCAAAATATCATATATAGACAAAGGCATTATACTTACACATGCTCCTAAATCACACATGCATTCAGAAATTATCACACCACCAATATTACAATTAACTATACAAGAACCTAGGTCACTACACTTTTCAGGTAAACTTCCCATTAAAGCAGATATGGAACTTCCTAAAGGAATAGTTTCTAATTCATTAATTTTATCCTTATATATACATAAATCTTTTAGAAACTTTTCATATTTAGGTACCTGTTGAATAACATTAAAAAGAGGAATAGTTACCTCAACCTTTTTGAATATCTCTACCATTTTTGGATCAGGTTCCAGCTGCTTCCTGGGCTTCCTTACAAGTTGTGGAAATGAAATAGGAGTAGTGTCTTCTGCAGTGTCTGCGCCTTTTAATGCTTCCTCCTGTGGTTGCACTTCTTCTTTAGCTATGACTTGTATGTCCTCTTCCTCTTCAACATCTTCTATTTTCACTACCTCTTCAGCTAAGGCGTGTTCTGGTGGGCTTGGCTCCTCCTGGTTCCTCTCCTACAGTGTGGTTCCGGACCTTAGGGTGATGGCATTAATACCACCCTTGGGATTGGGTAATGGTTGAGAGGGAATTATACTGGAGCTCGAAGGTTGGTTATTGGAGTTGGTCATTGATCCAATATGGGAGACAAGAGCTTGTAAAGTAGCGTTCAGACCATTTAGAGTGGCATTAATATTATTTTCCATGGTCTGTTGTCTCCGATCCATAGATTGTAGTAAGTCATCATTAGCAGATGAAGAAGGATAGGTAAGTTGAGAGGTCTACTGTAGGGTGTTCTGTGGTCCTTGGGATTGCCTTAGGTGAGGTGCTCTGTAAGGCTAATTCTGATTCTACTGCCTGTTGTTATTGTTATTCCACCTCTGATTTCCCTGATTATCTCTGCCTCCTCTGTTGTTATTGTCCCTCCAATTCTGGTTAGAATTGTCTTGCCATCCATGGTTGTAATTGCCACCTTGATTGTACCCTTGGTTGGGGCGGTCATAGAAGTTATGTGTGGCTGCCACGGTGTTGTCTTCATGCTGGAGCTGCGGACATTCATCAGTATAATGGCTATAATCAGCGCAGATTCCACAAACTCTCTGTGGGACTAACTGTTGGTTTTGCTGTGGTGGAGAAGGTTGAGCTTGCTGAACTTGTTATTGATTCAATTGCATCTGCTTCAATAAGTTGGTCATTTCACAGATACTCTGAGTTAAAGCAACAGTCTCTCTGCTAGAAGATACTTCTGTAACGGCTTTTGAACGGCCTTGTTTCTGCCTGTGATTCCTAGTAGATTCAGCTAAGTCACTGAATAATTGCCATGCCTTATCAGTGGTCTTGTACTTTTTCATAGACCCATTGCTAGCACTTTCCAATGTGGTCCTATCTTGGGGCCTCATTCCCTGTGTGACATAACCGAGTAACACCAGCTTGTCAATCATATGGTGGGGGCAAGCTTCCAGAAGATTGTTGAAGCGCTCCTAGTACTCATAAAGAGTTTCGGATTCATCCTGAACAATCATGGAAATATCTTTCCTCAGTTTATCAGTAACTTCAGCTGGAAAGAACTTTTCCAAGAATTCTCTTCTCAGTGTATCCCAGTTGGATACAATTGCTACTGGTTGAGTGTAGTACCACTCTCTTGCCTTCCCCTCAAGAGAAAACGGGAAAGCTTTCAGCAAAATTGAAGTTTCATCTACATCATCACGCTTGACAGTAGAACAGGCTGCCTGAAAATCTCTCAGGTGCTTGATAGGCTCTTGAGCAGGTAAGCCATGAAACTTGGGCATCAAATTGAGCAGTGCGGTCCTTATTTCAAAGTTTGTAGCCACCACTGGATGATGCGCTTGAAATGATTGCATTGTAAAATCAGGGGCTCCAGCCTCCTGGATAGTAACTCTCCTGGCTGCTGCCATGTTACCTGCACGTAAAACAACCAAATCAATAGAACGGAGGCTGGTTTCTTTCTCAGGTGACGTTTCAGATCTGCCCTCAGAGAGGACTAACCAACGCCGAGCTTGCCTTATTCATGAAATAGTTCTTTCAATCTCAGGATCGAATATTGGCAAGCTTGGATCAGGAAGCGAACGTGTCATCTAACAAAAGAAACAAGCAGCTCATAGTAGCAAGATTAAATAAAATGTAAATAAATAAATTCCAATTAATAACTTTAGCACTCTATTGCAACTCCCCGGCAACGGCGCCATTTTGATGAGAGAACTTTTGCGTGGTCTAGAAATTTGCGGATAAATTCTCGTTGCAAGTATAGTTTCTAAACCTTCAAAAGTCCTTTATACAAACGTTTTGGTTGTCACAAGTAACAAACCCCTTTTTAAAATTGATAACCGAGTATTTAAACCTCGGGTCGTCTTCTCAAGGAATTGCAGGGAGGTTGGTGCACGAAAATTACTTCACACTATGTAATTCCGCACAACTAACTAGCAAGTGCACTGGGTCGTCCAAGTAATACCTTATGTGAGTAAGGGTCGAATCCCACGGAGATTGTTGGCTTGAAGCAATCTCTGGTTACCTTGTAACTCTTAGTCAGGAAAACAATTCACTTATCAAATTGAATTACGAGGAATAAAATAGCATGAAATAAATACTTGTTATGCAGTAAATGAGAATATGTTGGAGTTTTGGAGATGCTTTATCTTTTGAATCTCTGCTTTCTCCCTATTTTATTCTTCACGCACGCACGTCCCTCCTATGGCAAGCTGTGTGTTGGTGGATTACCGTTGTCAATGGCTACCATCCTTCCTCTCAGTGAAAATGGTCCAGGTGCGCTGTCACCGCACGGCTAATCATCTGTAGGTTCTCGATCATACCGGAATAGGATTTACTATCCTTTTGCGTCTGTCACTACGCCTAGCACTCGCAAGTTTGAAGCTCGTCATAGTCATCCAATCCCAGAATCCTACTCGGAATACCACAGACAAGGTTTAGACTTTTCGGATTCTCAAGGATGCTGCCAATGGATTCTAGCTTATACCACGGAGATTCTGATTAAGGAATCTAAGAGATACTCATTCAATCTGATGTAGAACGGAGGTGGTTGTCAGACACACATTCATGGATTGAGGAAGGTGATGAGTGTCACAGATCATCACCTTCTCTATAATTAAGCGCGAATGAATATCTTAGATAGGAACACGCATGTTTGAATGGAAAACAGAAATAGTTGCATTAATTCATCAAAACACAACAAAGCTCTTGACCCCCAACAATGGAGTTTAGAAACTCATGCCATTAAAGAGTACAAAGTTCAGATCTAAAATGTCATGAGGTACAAAATAAATCTCTAAAAGTTGTTTAAATACTAAACTAGTAACCTAGGTTTACAGAAAATGAGTAAACT
>NC_029789.2:36819669-36850816 GCF_000816755.2 Arachis ipaensis
GCATGGTTAGGGACAGCTTGGTTTAGCCGCTTAGACCAGGATTTGATTCCCTTAGGCCCTCCTATCCACTAATGCTCAAAGCCTTGGATCCTTTTAATTACCCTAGCCTTTTGGTTTTAAGGGCTATTGGCTTTTTCTGCTTGCTTTTTTTTTTTTGCAAGCTTTGTATTCACTGCTTTTTCTTGCTTCAAGAATCATTTTTATGATTTTTCAGATTGCCAATAACATGTCTCATGTTTATTATTCTTTCAAGAGCCAACATATTTAACATTCAAGAACATCAAATTCCAAAGACATATGCACTATTCAAGCATTCATTTGCTAAGATTAGCGCTCAACAACCTTGAGTTTGGGATGTGGATGTTCCTCTAGTCTGTGGAGTGCTTGGTCCTTCAAGAGATAACTTCTGACGCTTCAGTTCCTTTAAGTCACGCCCTTGCTCTTCTTGTTCCCTGAGCAGTTTGCAGAGCATACTATTTTGATTTTGCTGTTCTTCCTTTATTTGGTCCATAGATTCTTGCAACTTGGTAACAGATACTTCAAGTTGTTCCCAATATTCAAATTGAGGGACTTCTGGGAGGAATTCTTGCGCCCTCCTCTTGGTGGGGTCATCCTGCACTTGTTGTTTTTCCATTGTGATTTTAGTGATTGGTTGCTCCACTGAGATATACTCTATTATTCCCATCTTTACTCCAACATCTTTGCAGAGCATAGAGATTAAGCTTGGATAAGCCAACCTGGCATCCTTGGAGTTCTTGTTAGCAAGTATGTAAAATTCAGATGGGATCAGTTGATGAACTTCTACTTCTTTTCCCAACATAATGCAATGGATCATCACTGCTCTTTTAACATTGACTTCCGAACGGTTGCTTGTGGGAAATATAGAACGCCCAATGAAGTCCATCCAACCTCTGGCAACTGGTTTGAGATCTTCTCTCTTGAGTTGATTTGGGATACCCTTGCTGCCGGTGGTCCACCTGGCTCCAGGGATGCATATATCCTCTAGAATCTTATCCAGGCCCTTGTTTGTTCTCATCATTCTTCTATTGAAGGAGTCTGGATCATCTTTCAGCTGAAGTAGCTTAAAGATCTCCCTGATTTTGTCAGGGTGGATGTGAACAATCTTTCCTCTGACCAAAGTTCGATAGTCATAGAGGGCAGTTCCAGATATTCTCTGCCTGTCAGTTCCTGAACCATATTCCTTCCCACTTTCGTTTCAGGATTAGCTAGGACTTCCCAGTTCCTGTTTCGAATCTGCTCTTGGATCTCCGGATATTCATCTTCTTTCAGATCGAACTTGACTTCCGGGATCACTGATCTTAGACCCATTATTTTGTAGTAATGGTGTGAATGTTCTTTGGTTAAGAACCTCCCTTGATTCCAAAGTGGTTTTGGAATACTCTCTTTCTTGCCTCTTGGAGTGGGTTGTTTTCCTTTAAGAGCCATGATCTTAGTGGGTATGGTTTAGTGATCACGGATAAACACACCAAACTTAGAGGTTTGCTTGTCCTCAAGCAAAAGAAAAGAAAGGAGATGGGTAGAAGGAGAGCATGTGTCGAATGGTGGATGAGAGGGGGGCCGAATGTGGTTTTAAAAAGGGAGGGGTGGGATTTTCGAAAATATTGAAAAGACAAGATAGAGGATATGATTTAAAAAAATATGATATGAAAAGATGTGATTTAAAATTGAAAAGATATGAAAGATATTTGAAAAAGATAGATTTGGATTTTGAAAAAGATAATGTGGAGATTTGAAAAAGATATTAATGAGTTGAAAAGAATTTAGAGGGAAAAGAGATAGATTTGTTTTGGGAAATTTGAAAAAAAAGAGTGTTAGATTGGATTGAAAAAGAATTTGTGGTTATGGATTAAGGTACATTTGATATTTTTAAAGTAGGGTTTTTAGAAATTAGGGATTTTAGAAATCAGGGTTTGTAACATGTTTATGCAAGAAATCATGAATTGAAACATGAGAATTAAAATTAAAATGAAAAATATGAAGTAAAAACGAATGTACCTCCTCCCCACCATTCTGGCGTTAAACGCCCAAACGCTGCATGTTTTGGGCGTTTAACGCCCAATTGCTGCTTCTCCTGGGCGTTCAACGCCCAGCTGCTACTTCTTTCTGGCGTTGAACGCCAGGAACTCCTTTGTCACTGGGTGTTTTTCTGAATGCCCAGGACACTGTAAATCTGGCGTTAAACGCCCAGAAGGAGCTTCTTTCTGGCGTTTAACGCCCAGATAGCTATCCTTACTGGCGTTTTCTTGCCAGTGAGCTCTTTTTCTCTGTTTTGTGTGCTGAATCCTTCTGTAACCCTGTAAAATTATGCAATTGACTCTTTACTTTAGTATCAATGAACTTTATATAAATAAATAAAATCAAGAATAGGGCAAAATGCTAGAGGAAGTGATGCCAATGGCTGGGTTGCCTCCCAGCAAGCGCTTCTTTATTATCTTTAGTTGGACCTTGCTGAGCTTTTTAATCTAGCCTCAGCCTTGAGTATTCTTGCTCAACATTACCTTCAAGATAGTGCTTGATTCTCTGTCCATTAACAATGAACTTCCTATCAGAGTCAATGTCTTGAAGCTCCACATAACCATATGGTGTTACACTTGTAATCACATATGGTCCCCTCCACCGGGACTTCAGTTTCCCGGGGAATAGCCTGAGCCTAGAGTTAAACAACAGAACCTTTTGTCCTGGTTCAAAGATTCTAGAAGATAGCTTTCTGTCATGCCATCTTTTTTATTTCTCTTTATAAAGCTTGGCATTTTCGAAAGCAGTGAATATGAATTCCTCTAGCTCATTCAGCTGGAGCAATCTTTTTTCTCCAGCTAGTTTGACATCAAAGTTTAGGAATCTGGTTGCCCAGTAGGCCTTATGTTCCAGTTCCATGGGCAGGTGACAAGCCTTACCATACACAAGAAGCGACGGTTCTAATAGTTGCTTGAGGATGAGCAAGCATTCTGAGTTTGGCAAGGGAAGGAGGAAGAATAGAGGAAAAAAGACAACAATAATGAAGATTCCAAATGAGGTGATTCAAAAAGCAATGGAAAGTAGGAATCAAGAGCTTTCCGAGCATATATGGCACTGCATGGTGGACACTAAAATTGAGGGAGAAAACTGCCCCGCAATGAGCATAAACCAACATGGTGGCAACCTGCAGTGAGGCCAACTGACCTCTGCACCTTCGACGGAGTATAACTCGAGCTGTAGAGCTCCAAATGATGTGCTCCCAACGGCATTGGAAAGTAGACATCCAGGGCTTTCCAAGAATGTATAATAGTATGGGGTGGACAATATGTTTGAACCTCCAAAACTAGCGTTTTCGACCACGTTTGAGGCAAACTTTACCTCAAACGTTGGGCACCAAAGCCAGCAACCCTGTCCTCTTCAAAGGAGCATAACTTGAGTTGTAGATGTCCAATTGAGGTGATTCCAATTGGGTTAGAAAGCTGAAATTCAGAGCTTTCCAACCATATATAATAATCTATAGTGGACATAAAATTAGCAACGTTGACAAGAGGACAAAGTAGCGCCACATACATGCACTAGGGGAGGCCAACGTTGGAGCAAAAGTTTGACCCCTAACTTTTGCCCCAACGTTGGTATCAGCAAAAGAGGGTGGCTGATGTGAAAAGTTGGAGTAAAAGTTTGCCTCAAACTTTTACTCAAACTTTTACTCAACCTTTCATGATTCCAAACCCGGTTCAATTCGGTTCTTCTCCAAACTTCAAGAGCAATCAACCAAGGCCTCTATCAACCCAATTCCATCAAGAGCAAGGGCCCAATTGACACCACTCAAAGGCACAAGAGATAGTTAGAATAGAAATTTTATTTTAATTGTAATTTGTTTTCATTTTGTAAAAATGCCTATATAAGGCATCATTCTCATTTTAGAAAGTAAGCCCGAATAGAGAGAATAGGGGGCGTGCTCCACTAGGGAGCATTAGGAATACAGAGCTCTCTCTCTGAGTTTCATTTTCTGTTTTAAATCTTGAATTGAGATTGGAAGGAATTCTGTTTTCATTCTCTATTTGCAACTTCTCTTTACTTCTTCTGCAATCTTTTTTTTAATTCTCTGCAACTTTTCTCTTGTTGGATCAAGGAAGGATCCACTCCTGAGATCTTCAACATCCTTTTAAATTTCTGCAAATTAAGCACAGTCACTTTGTTCTCTGATCTCCTTGTTCCCAATTTACTTTCCAGCACTTTTGTTCCTCTGCACTTTACATTTGAGTTGTTATGATCTTGATTTATTCTTCCTGCAATTTAACTTTCCAGTTACTTGATCTACTGTTCTCTTTAATTTCCAGCACCCACTCCCCTTTAATTTCATGCAATTTACATTTCTTGCAATTTAAGATTCTTGCAATTTACATTTCTTGCCCCTTAAGCTACTTGCCAATTTACTTTTTGCACTTTAATTTTCCTTGTCATTTACTTTCTGCTGCATCAATTATCACACAAATGTTAGCTTGACTAAACTAATCACCCACTAAAGTTGCTTGATCCATCAATCCCTGTGGGATCGACCTCACTCCCGTGAGTTTTATTACTTGATACGACCCGGTGCACTTGCCGGTTAGTTTTGGGTGTTTTGGAGAAATTCGTTTTTCCACAAAAATATCCCATCAAGTTTTTGATCAGCCACTTGGTTTTCTGTCCCTTTTCTGTCTCTTATTTCTATATCAAACTCTTGCAGAAGCAATACCCATCTTATAAGCCTGGGTTTTGAATCCTGCTTTGTAAGTAGATATTTAAGAGCAGCATGATCAGTGTACACAATCACTTTTGATCCTACTAAGTATGATCTAAACTTGTCAATGGCATAGACCACTGCAAGCAATTCCTTTTCTGTGGTTGTGTAATTTTCTGGGCATCATTTAAAACACGGCTAGCATAATAAATGACATGCAGAAGTTTGTCATGCCTCTGCCCCAGTACTGCACCAATGGCGTGATCATTGGCATCACACATTAATTCGAATGGTAATGTCTAGTCTGGTGCAGAGATAACTGGTGCTGTGACCAGCTTAGCTTTCAGAGTTTCAAACGCCTGCAGGCACTCTATGTCAAACAAAAATGGCGTGTCAGCAGCTAGCAGGTTGCTTAGAGGTTTTGCAATTTTTGAAAAATCCTTTATAAACCTCCTATAGAATCCTGCATGCCCCAGGAAGCTTCTGATTGCCTTAACATTGGCAGGTGGTGGTAATTTTTCAATTATTTCTATTTTAGCTTGATCTACCTCTATTCCCTTGTTTGAAATTTTATGCCCAAGGACAATCCCTTCAGTCACCATAAAGTGATATTTTTCCCAGTTTAAAACCGGGTTGGTCTCTTGGCATCTTTTCAAAACCAGTGTCAGGTGATCAAGACAGGAGCTGAATGAGTCTCCATATACTGAGAAGTCATCCATGAAGACTTCCAGAAATTTTTCCACCATATCAGAGAAAACAGAGAGCGTGCATCTCTGAAAGGTTGCAGGCGTATTACACAGCCGAAAAGGCATCCTTTTGTAAGCAAATACTCCAGATGGACATGTGAATGCTGTTTTCTCTTTATCCTGGGGATCTACTGCAATTTGGTTGTAGCCTGAATAGCCATCCAAAAAGCAGTAATAATTATGACCTACTAGTCTTTCTAGCATTTGGTCTATGAATGGTAAAGGAAAATGATCCTTTCTGGTGGCTGTATTGAGCCTTCTGTAATCAATACACATGCGCCGCCCTGTAACTGTTCTTGTAAGAACCAGTTCATTTTTTTTATTATGAACCACTGTCATGCCTCCCTTTTTAGCGACAACTTGAACAGGACTCACCCAGGGGCTATCAGAAATAGGATAAATAATCCCAGCCTCCAGTAATTTAGTGACCTCTTTCTGCACCACTTCCTTCATGGCTGGATTTAGCCGTCTCTGTGGTTGAACCACTGGCTTAGCATCATCCTCCAATAGGATTTTGTGCATGCATCTAGTTGGGCTTATGCCCCTAAAGTCACTTATGGACCACCCAAGAGCTGTCTTGTGTGTCCTTAGCACTTGGATTAGTGCTTCCTCTTCTTGTGGATTTAAAGCAGAGCTTATGATCACTGGAAAAGTATCACCTTCTCCCAGAAATGCATATTTCAGGGATGGTGGTAATGGTTTGAGCTTGGGTTTGGGAGGTTTTTCCTCTCCCTGAGAAAATTTCAGAGGCTCTTTCAATTCCTCTGAATCCTCTAGATCAAGCGGAACATCTTTAAAAATGTTTTCCAGCTCTGAATCGAGACTCTCATCCATGTTGATCTCCTCCACCAGAGAGTCAATAAGATCAACTTTCATGCAGTCTTTTGGTGTGTCTGGATACTGCACGGCATTGACAGCATTCAACTTAAACACATCCTCATTGACTCTCAGGTTATTTCCCCCTGTTGGACGTCAATGAGAGTTCGTCCAGTTGCTAAGAAAGGTCTTCCTAGGATGAGAGTAGCACTCTTCTGCTCCTCCATTTCCAGCACAACAAAGTCAGTGGGAAAGGCGAATGGCCCAACCCTGATAATCATGTCCTCAATCATCCCTGATGGGTATTTAATGGAGCCATCAGCAAGTTGGAGACATATTCGGGTTGGTTTAACTTCTTCAGTTAAACCAAGCTTTCTGATGGTGGATGACATTAGGATTTTTGCCAGTAAAGAATTTCATAAAAACAGTCGCGTTGTAGATATAGTCTCTAAACTGATAGAAATCCCTTCGTACAAACGTTTTGGTTGTCACAAGTAACAAACCCCTTAAAATTGATAACCGAGTATTTAAACCTCGGGTAGTCTTCTCAAGGAATTGCAGGGAGGTGTTCTTATTATTGGTTATGAGTCTTGTAAATTGGGGGTTTTGAAAGTAAGGAAGCAGTATATTGAATGATAAGAAAAATAAATAATAATAATAAAATAAACTCTTGGCAAGGTATTAGATATTGGAAGTCCAGACTTAGTTATCCTTATCAATAATAATGAAAGTTGAATCTTAATTCCACTTAGTCAACCTTTACTAAAGTAAAGGAAAGTCAAGGGATTAATTAGTTTGATCTTCGAATCCTATTTATTTCCTAAGAAAAGATTGGGATTATTGACTAAAGTAAAGGAAAGTCAAGGGACAAGGGATTATGATCTTCGAATCCTATTTATTTCCTAAGAAAAGATTGGGATTATTGAAGTTCAATTCAATTGGCAAGATAACAATTATCAATTATCCTGTTGAATTGGATAACTCCTGAGTTACTGATTTCTTAACCAAAACCAAGAATGTAAAAAGCTAAATATAAATCACAAATCTGAAAATACCTCAATTGCATTAATAAAGAAAATCATAACATTAAAGCCATAAGCCAATTATTCAAAAGATAAATATCAATTAAAGTACTAAGGTGAATAAAAATGGAAACGAAATTAAACAGAAAAGAACATTAAACCTGGGATCGAGAGTCACTCCTAAAACTAAGAGAAGTCCTAAATCCTAATCCTAAGAGAGAGAGAGGAGAGAACCTCTCTCCCTAAAACTACATCTAAAACATGAAAAGTGAATTATGAGAGCCTCCCTTGAATGGATACATTCCCCCACTTTATAGCCTCTAGTCTGTGTGTTCTGCACCTGGATCTGGGCCAAAAGGGCTTCAGAAATCGCTGGAGGCGTATTCTGTAAATTCTGATACGTGGCCTCTGTCACGCGTCCGCGTGGGTCACGCGGTCGCATCATTTGGAGTTTTCCTTGTGGCGCGGTCGCGTCGGTCACGCGTCCGCATCGAATGCGATATGCTCAAGTCGCGCGGCCGCGTCAGTTATGCGGCCGCGTCGCTGCTTTTTCGCTCCTAGCACGCGATCGCGTCGTCCATGCGATCGCGTGGATGCCAGTTTCTTCAAAACTCCGTTTCGTACTTTCCTTCCATTTTTGTACGTTTCCTTTTCCACCCTTTCAGTCATTCTGCCTTTAGAAAATCTGAAACTACTCAACACACTAATCACGGCATCGAATGGAAGTAAAGGTAATTAAAATAATTAATTTCAAAGCTTAGGAAACATGTTTTTCACATACATCATATAATAAAGAAGGGAAAGTAAAACCATGCAAATGGTATGAATAAGTGGGTAAAGAGTTAATAAAAACCACTCAATTGAGCACAAGATAAACCATAAAATAGTGGTTTATCAACCTCCCCACACTTAAACATTAGCATGTCCTCATGCTAAGCTCAAGAGAAACTATAAAGAATGAAGAGGAATGAAATGCAACCTATCTATATGAATGCAACTACATGCAAAATGTTTCTACCTACTTGGTTAAAAGTAAACAAATCTTTTAAGAACAAATATGAACTAGATTTCACTAATTCAAATCATGAAAATGAAGTACAAATAGACTTGCAAGAAGAAAATAGCTCATGAAAGCCGGGAACAAGGAATTGAGCATCGAACCCTCACTGGTAGTGTATACACTCTAATCACTCAAGTGTCTTAGGTTCGATTCTCTCAATTCTCTACCAACCTTGCTTTCTAAGACTTGCTCTTCATCTAACAATCAACATAAATTTAATGCACAGATACACATATCAAGAGGTCTTTTAAGGGTTGTAATGGGGTTAGGGTCAAGGTAGGATTGTATTTGGCCAAGTGGACTAAAATCTGAATCCTTAATTAACTTAAACTTTCCACCTAACTTTAGACAATCCATGTAATCACAATACAAAATCTAACTATCCATCAACCATGTTTTCCACATATCCATCACCACTTGCTTTGGGGCATTTTGTCCCCTTTCTCTTATTTGCACTTTTTCTCTTCTTTTTCTCTTTTTCTTTTTTTTTTTATATTATATTTTTTTTCTTTATTTTTTTTAATGCATATGGTTAAATTATTGAATGCATGAACATGTCCTAAACATTTCTTTCACATTTTCAGAAAAATTCTAACATACTCAATTCTCAAACCAAATATTTTCAATCTCAATTTTCCCACACTTAAATTATAAGCACTCTCACTAGTCTAAGCTAACCAAGGATTCAAATTAAGGACATTATTTTTTTTCCGCTTAGAGTTAGTGATGAGCTAAAGTAAAGAACAAAGGGATAAAATAGGCTCAAAATTGGTTTGCAATGGATAATGAAAGGGTTAAGGCCATATGGGTATGTAAGCTCAGTGAAACAAAGGCCTCAATCATGTAAGTGTATGCATACATCAAATAATGGAAATATAGAATTAAGCAAGACAAAGATCACAATATTAGAGAGAAAAACACACACCAAAAATAAAATATTGGTTGGTAAAATGCAACCAATTAATTAGGCTCAAAAATCTCACGGGTTTCGTGTGTTCGAGCTCTAGACCATGTTCTAATATAATATTTCTTCAAACAAGTGTAACAAAAAATTTTATTAGTGAAATGCTCTTAAAAAGGTTTCTTGAAAAAGAAAATATTACTTCAACCAAGTGGTAAAATATGCACAAAATTAAACAAATATGCAATCAAACATGCAAATGCAACAATGAACAAACAAATAAAATAAAAATTTTGGTGTTGAGTCAGGAAATAACTAACCCATGGAGATCGGTATCGACCTCCCCACACTTAAAGATTGCACCATCCTCGGTGCATGCTAAGATGTGCAGGTGGACGGGTTGTTTCAACTGTTGCTTTTCTCGAAGGATTGTGCAGATGAACTTGTCTGTCTCCCCATGTAAACGTCTTCTGCTTCCCTTCCGGGTGGCCATCCTGAAAGAAAAAGGGAAGAAAAAGTAACCCAGTAATAAAGAAAAGAAAATAAATGAAGTATGGTTGGGTTAATGCCAAATGATAAGGGTCTTATTTACATGGAAGCTTCAACATGTACATGAGAAAATAATATAAGCACATGGCATACCAGTGGTGCAAAATTTGCAACAATGGAGAAGAGACTGGGGAAAGAGAGATAATATAAATTCATGTCAATGCAAGAGTAATACAGATATAAAAGATTGGCATTGATTTAAATAATATTACTCAATAAGAATGAAACAAGTCACTAAGCACCAAGAAAATACCAGAAAAGATGTAACAGTTGAATAAGAACATTTGAACACCAATAATAATTTTAAAAATATGCAATGAATGAAAGTATGCAAATAAATTAAATAAAATAGAATAAAAGTGAGAGAAAATAAGAAAGCAAGAAGAAAGAAATAAGAAAAGATAAGAAAAATAAAGATTAGAGAAGAAAAGATAAGAAATTTGGCTGATCAGGATATTCTGTGCACCGCTTGTGACGCGGACGCGTGAGTGACGCGGTCGCGTGGTGCGCGATAAGGTCAGGTGACGCGGACGCGTGGGTCACGCGATCGCGTGGCCTGTTTTGTGCGATTGGCGCGAGTGCAGCCTTGCGGTCGCGCAACTCTCTGTTCGAAACTCTTTTTGCCAAAAATCTGGGTGACGCGATCGCGTGGTTGACGCGGTCGCGTGGGTGGCCATCTTTTGAAAACGACGCGGACGCGTGGGGCACGCGTTCGCGTGGGAGGACTTGGGCTTCCAGCATGAGTCCAGCCCAACTCCAGCTCAACTTTCTGCCATGCACCCATTTACGTCGACTTCTCAGAGCCACGCGGTCGCGTGGGTGACGCGATCGCGTGGGAAGCTATTTTTCCAAATGATGTGGCCGTGTCAGCGACACAGTCGTGTGGATCAATTTGTGCCATTAGCGCGCCTCCAGCCACGCTTTCGCGTGACTCTCTGTTCAATTCTTTTCTTCCCAACGCACACACGACGCGGACGCATCGGCGACGCTGTCGCGTCGCGTGCGAAAATCTCTTTTTTTTTTTTAATCTGAAAAGAAAATGCAGAATGTAGTGTTAATATGAATGTGATGCAAAACTCCAGGTTCAATATAATAAAATAAAATAGAACTCGAAAAAAATAAAACTAAATAAAAATGAAAAATGAACGATCATACCATGGTGGGTTGTCTCTCACCTAGCACTTTTAGTTAAAGTCCTTAAGATGGACATTTGGTGAGCTCCCTGTTATGGTGGCTTATGCTTGTATTCATCCAGGAATCTCCACCAATGTTTGTGATTCCAGTAACCTCCGGGGTCCCAAACTTGGCGCAGAAAGCCTTCAAGTAAGTTAAAGCAAGTGACAAGGCCCCAAAAGTGTTGATTGCCAGAATGGATTCCGTGGTCCCAGACCTTGCCTTTGCACCCGTCTTTTGGTTGAGCAATATTGTTCCATCCGGGTGGCAAGCAGTCTGAATTCTCACGTAAGCGGCCAAACAACTTCCTAGACCCATTCAGTTGAGCTTTACACCAACCTTTGCATTTAAACTTTGAGCACACAACCATGTTGAACCTTGCTTGACAATTCTTACCACTGGCCATCTTCCTCTTACTCTTAACGCCACAAAGAGCTCTAAGTTGGCCATCCGTCTCCAGTAGCCCATATTCAAGTGGGATTAGAAAGCTAAAGGATATGAATTTTACCCACTTGAATGTTGTGAAGGATGATGGCAACTTAGGGAGAGGGGTCTCCAATAACTTTGGCAAGGTGATTTCAAGCTCCACTCCCTTGTGCTCTTTGACTACTTCCACCTCTTTGCAAGCTTCTTCAATTTCAACCTCTTCCTCTTGGTAGCTTTCTTCCAATTCAATCTCTTCTTCATTGCTCACCAAGGGCATGGGAGGTTGTGCTTCTTCTTCTTTAATCTCCAACTCTTGATCAACCTCTACAAAGTCTTCAACCATGATCTGCCTTGGAGGTTGTACACTCTCTTCAACATTAACATCAAACACCATGGAAGGAGGCTCTGTGACTGGACTTTCCAATGGAGGTATAGCATCTCTTAAGTCTACAACCACTTCTTCCTTTTTAATAATTGCTACTTTGTCCAGTTGTTTAAGGATAAAATCGTACTCATCCTCGATGATTTCCTTTCCATGACAACTCCTTTCAACTACTCATTTATCTTCAAGGGTCTCTCCTACCTTTACCCGTAAGGCCTCCTCTAGCTCCTTATGAAGTATGGATTCGCGAAGATGATTCTTTTTTTCCTGTTCCATATCAATATCATAATTGGGATCATCTTGCTCTTGGATTGATAGATGTGGGTGCTCTTCTATGGAGGGTGGTGATGGGATGAAAAGATCATTATGTGGTTGAAAAGGAAGTGCACCAGAGCTTGAGGGTTGGATTTTGGAGGTAGAGGGTTGGTTCATGCGGGATATAAGATTTTGGAGTGTAGAGGTAAGACCAATGATGTTAGAGATGAGTGTATTGTTATCCAATGGAGGTTGGGGTGGATCTATGTATGGCTCATTCGGTTCATAGGGTGGTTGGTATGGTGGATGTGGGTTATGGTCATATGGAGGTGAATGGCGGTAGTTGGCTTGTGAGTGTGGTGGTTCAAAGTTGTGTTGAGGAAATGGTTCATAGGCATATGGTAGTGGTTGTTGATAGTCCATTGGAGGTGGTTGTTGCCATAAGGGTTGATCAAATCCTTGTGGCTCCTCCCATCTTTGATTGATCCAACCTTGATGCCTATTCTCATTGTAATTTCTTCTTCCTGCAACATAATTGTAACCAGACTCATAGCCAAAGGGGTGAGAGTTCATAGTAGTAAATAAAAATTAAAAATAAAAATAAATTTAAATTTAAATTAAAAGGTTATTTAAAATTTGAATTTGAAAATTAAATTTTGAAATTTAAAATTTGAAATTTTGAAATTTGAAATTTGAAATTTGAAATAAGATAAGATAAAAATTTTAAAAATAAAAATCTGAAATTTTTTTTTCAAAAAATTAATTAAAAATATTTTTGAATTTAATGAGGAAAGAGAAAAACAATAAAATGACACCAAATTTCAAATTTTTAGATCAAAACGAAGAAAACAACTAAGAACAGCTTGAAGGTCAAGATGAACGTGAAGAACAACTTGAAGATCAAGATGAACACTAAGAACAATTTTTTGAAAATTTCTTTTAATAACTAAATAAAAACAAATAACCTCTTAATTTATGGAAAAGCAAAAATAAAAATAAAAATAAAAACAAATAAACAAGCAAAAATCAAAAAAATATTTACAATAACCAATCACACGTTTGCAATTCCCCGGCAACGGCGCCATTTTGACGTTAGGATTTTTGCCAGTAAAGAATTTCATAAAAACAGTCGCATTGTAGATATAGTCTCTAAACCGACAGAAATCCCTTCGTACAAATGTTTTGGTTGTCACAAGTAACAAACCCCTTTAAAATTGATAATTGAGTATTTAAACCTCGGGTCGTCTTCTCAAGGAATTGCAGGGAGGTGTTCTTATTATTGGTTATGAGTCTTGTAAATTGGGGGTTTTGAAAGTAAGGAAGCAGTATATTGAATGATAAGAAAAATAAATAATAATAATAATAAAATAAACTCTTGGCAAGGTATTAGAAATTGGAAGTCCAGACTTAGTTATCCTTATCAATAATAATGAAAGTTGAATCTTAATTCCACTTATTCAACCTTTACTAAAGTAAAGGAAAGTCAAGGGATTAATTAGTTTGATCTTCGAATCCTATTTATTTCCTAAGAAAAGATTGGGATTATTGAAGTTCAATTCAATTGGCAAGATAACAATTATCAATTATGCTGTTGAATTGGATAACTCCTGAGTTACTCATTTCTTAACCAAAACCAAGAATGTAAAAAGCTAAATATAAATCACAAATCTGAAAATACCTCAATTGCATTAATAAAGAAAATCATAACATGAAAGCCATAAGCCAATTATTCAAAAGATAAATATCAATTAAAGTACTAAGGTGAATAAAAATGGAAACGAAATTAAACAGAAAAGAACATTAAACCTGGGATCGAGAGTCACTCCTAAAACTAAGAGAAGTCCTAAATCCTAATCCTAAGAGAGAGAGAGGAGAGAACCTCTCTCCCTAAAACTACATCTAAAACATGAAAAGCGAATTATGAGAGCCTCCCTTGAATGGATGCATTCCCCCACTTTATAGCCTCTAGTCTGTGTGTTCTGCACCTGGATCTGGGCCAAAAGGGCTTCAGAAATCGCTGGGGGCATATTCTGTAAATTCTGATATGTGGCCTCTGTCACGCGTCCGCGTGGGTCATGCGGTCGCGTCATCTGGAGTTTTCCTTGTGGCGCGGCCGCGTCAGTCATGCGTCCGCGTCACTGCTTTTTCGCTCCTAGCACGCGATCGCGTCGTCCATGCGATCGCGTGGATGCCAGTTTCTTCAAAACTCCGTTTCGTACTTTCCTTCCATTTTTGTACGTTTCCTTTTCCACCCTTTAAGTCATTCTGCCTTTAGAAAATCTGAAACTACTCAACACACTAATCACGGCATCGAATGGAAGTAAAGGTAATTAAAATAATTAATTTTAAAGCTTAGGAAACATGTTTTTCACATACATCACATAATAAGGAAGGGAAAGTAAAACCATGCAAATGGTATGAATAAGTGGGTAAAGAGTTAATAAAAACCACTCAATTAAGCACAAGATAAACCATAAAATAGTAGTTTATCAACCTCCCCACACTTAAACATTAGCATGTCCTCATGCTAAGCTCAAGAGAAGCTATAAAGATGAAGAGGAATGGTAGAATGTATGAAATGCAGGTATTAGGTTGATGCTTGCCCCAAGATCACATAAGGCTGTCTTGGTGCAGTTACCCTCTAATATGCATGGTATCAGAAAGCTTCCGCGATCTTTAAGCTTTTCAGGAAAGCTTTTTAGAATAACTGCACTGCATTCTTCAGTGAAGAGAACTCTTTCAGTTTTTCTCCAATCCTTCTTATGACTTAAGATCTCTTTCATGAACTTGGCATAAGAAGGTATTTGCTCAAGTGCCTCTGCAAACGGAATCTTTAATTTAAGAGTCCTGAGATAATCTGCGAAGCGAGCAAATTGCTTATCCTGCTCCTCTTGGCGAAGTTTTTGAGGATAAGGTATCTTGGCTTTATATTCCTCAACCTTGGTTGCTTCAGGTTTATTTCCTACAGAAGTGGTTGAAGAAGCCTTTTTGGAGGGGTTGTCATCAGCACTTGTGTGTGTCTGATCCCTCACTGGCATTTGAGTGCCAGGATTGGAAGCTGGAGTGACGTTAGACGCCAACTCCTCATCTGCTCCTGGCGTCTGAACGCCAGAACTGTGCTTCCTTTGGGCGTTCAACGCCAGTTCCTTGCTTGTTTCTAGCGTTGAACGCCAGTCCTGAGCATGGTTTGGGCGTTCAACGCCAGTCTTCCACCCAATCTCTGGCGTTTTAGCGCCAGAATTATTTCTCTCCGGGCTCTTACTGTCCTCAGATGGATTTTGGGTAGTTTGCTCATTTCTTGGCTTCCTGCTACCTTGAGATGGGGTATTTAATGTCTTCCCACTTCTTAGTTGAACTGCTTAGGTACAGATGCTGATTTCTGGCAACTGTATCAATGAGCTCTTGAGCTTCTTCAATTGTCTTTCTCATGTGGATAGATCCACCAGCTGAGTAATCTAGAGAAAGCTGAGCCCCTTCTGTAAGCCCATAATAGAAGATGTCTAGCTGAACCCACTCTGAAAATATTTCAGAGGGGCATTTTCTTAGCATCTCTCTGTATCTCTCCCAGACATCATAAAGAGATTCATTATCTCCTTGTTTAAAGCCTTGGATGTCCAGCCTTAGCTGTGTCATCCGTTTTGGAGGAAAGTATTGATTCAGAAATTTTTCTGTCAACTGTTTCCATGTCTTTATGCTAGTCTTAGGTTGGTTATTTAACCACCTCTTAGCTTGGTCTTTTACAGCAAATGGGAACAGTAATAATCTGTAGATATCCTGATCTACTTTCTTATCATGTACTGTGTCAGCAATTTATAAAAACTGTGCCAGAAACTCTGTAGGTTCTTCCTGTGGAAGACCGGAATACTGGCAACTTTGCTGCACTATGATAATGAGCTGAGGATTCAACTCAAAGCTACTGACTCCAATGGAGGGTATACTGATACTACTCCTATATGAAGCAGTAGTGGGGTTAGCATATGACCCCAGAGTCCTTCTGGACTGTTCATTTCCACTTAGATCCATGATGGAGAAAGGGAGATGATAAAAAAATATTTTTATTTATTTATTTATTTCGAAAATAAAATAAATTAAAATAAAATAAATAAAAATGGTTGAAGATTTTCGAAAAATGAAAAGAGTGGTTTAGGAAGTTTTGAAAAAGATATGATTTTTGAAAAAGGTTTTAAATTTTGAAATAAAAATCTGGATTTTAAGAGCAATTTTCGAAAATTTGCTTTAAAATGGAGAGAAAATATATTTTTTTGAATTTGATAAGGAGAGAGAAAAATAATAAAATAGCACAAGATTTAAAATTTTTTAGATCTAATGCTCCTTGTTTTCAAAAATTTTGGAGGGAAAACACCAAGGAACACCAAACTTAAAAATTTTAAGATCAAGACACAAGGAAAAGTCAAGAACACCTTGAAGTCTCACAAGAACAACAAGAACATGAAGATAGAACACCAAACTTAAAATTTTTAGAAAACCAAACTAAAATATTCGAAAACCAAAGAAAAATCAACAAGAAAACACCAAACTTAAAGTTTGGCACAAGATTTAATAGAAAGATTATTTTTGAAAAAAAAAAAGATTTTGAAAAGAATATACCCAATTACCAAGAACATAGACCAACGCTCTAGCCAATTGGGCAGTAAATGTAACACTTGTTTTGAAGAAGTATTTTTAATAACTAAGAAAAATTTTTTTTGAAAAATTTAAAAAAAAAGAAAATAAGGATTTTAAAAAGAAAATTTCAACCAAAAACAATAATAAAAGACTCTAAACCAAAAAGAAAAAATTTTTCCTAATCTAAGCAACAAAATAAACCGTCAGTTGTCCAAACTCGAACAATCCCCGGCAACGGCGCCAAAAACTTGGTGCACGAAAATTACTTCACACTATGTAATTCCGCACAACTAACCAGCAAGTGCACTGGGTCGTCCAAGTAATACCTTACATCCTTGTGAGTTTGATGCTTGTCACAGTCATTTAATCCTAGAATCCTACTCGGAATACCACAGACAAGGTTTAGACTTTTCGGATTCTCAAGGATGCTGCCAATGGATTCTAGCTTATACCACGGAGATTCTGATTAAGGAATCTTAAAGATACTCATTCAATCTGATGTAGAACGGAGGTGGTTGTCAGACACACGTTCATGGATTGAGGAAGGTGATGAGTGTCACTGATCATCACCTTCTCTATAATTAAGCGCGAATGAATATCTTAGATAGGAACACGCATGTTTGAATGGAAAACAGAAATAGTTGCATTAATTCATCAAAACACAGCAAAGCTCCTCACCCCCAACAATGGAGTTTAGAGACTCATGCCGTCAAAGAGTACAAAGTTCAGATCTAAAATGTCATGAGGTACAAAATAAATCTCTAAAAGTTGTTTAAATACTAAACTAGTAACCTAGGTTTACAGAAAATGAGTAAACTATGATAGATAGTGCAGAAATCCACTTCTGCGGCCCACTTGATGTGTGCTGAGGCTGAGACTAAAGCTTCTCACCTGCCTGGGCTGTTTTGGGCATTCAACGCCATGTTGTAACCTGTTTCTGGCGTTGAACTCCAACTTATAACTTGTTTCTGGCGCTGGATGCCAGACTGCAACATGGAACTGGCGTTGAACGCCAGTTTACGTCGTCTATCCTAGAGCAAAGTATGGACTATTATATATTGCTGGAAAGTCCTGGATGTCTACTTTCCAACGCAATTAGAAGCGCGTCAATTGGACTTCTGTAGCTCCAGAAATTCCATTCCGAGTGCAGAGAGGTCAGGATCCAACAGCATCAGCAGTCCTTTTTCAGCCTGAATCAGATTTTTGCTCAACTCCCTCATTTTCAGCCAGAAAATACCTAAAATTATAGAAAAACACACAAACTCATAGTAAAGTCTAGAAATATGAATTTTTCCTAGAAACTAATGAAAATAAACTAAAAACTAACTAAAACATACTAAAAACTATATGAAATTAACCCCAAAAAGCGTATAAAATATCCGCTCATCAGAGGTATGTTGTTATTATTGGTTATGAGTTTGTAAATTGGGGTTTTGGAGTTTGGGCAATGGGCACAGGTATATTTAAATAAGGAAAATAAATTAACAATAATAAAATCTCTTGGCAAGGTATGAAGAACTAGAAGTCATATCCTGGTTATCCTTATCAATTGTAATGAGAATTGGATTCTTCTCCCACTTTGTTAACCTCTAACTATGAAGGTAAGTTAAGTGGATGAATTAATTTTTATTCCTCAGGTCCTAGTCTTTCCTTTGGGAAAGGCTAGAGTTATTGGAACTCGAATTAATTCTTGAAGAATTCCAATTTTCAATCAACAATGAGTTTGATAACTCAAGTATCTCCAATGACTTAACCAAAGCCAAAAGGGGAAATATCTAAATTAAATTAAAAGCATTCATATAAATAAAGCAAAGAAAAATTAAGTCTGAAAATACCTCGAATTACATTAACAAAAGCACTTAAATCTGACATAGATATTCATAAATTAAATTGGAGAAATAAATAAAAGAAACATTGAACCTAGGATTAAGAGTCACTCCTAAAACTAAGAGAAATCCTAAATCATAATCCTAAGAGAGAGGAGAGAACCTCTCTCTCTAAAAACTACATCTAAAACTATGAAAAGGGAATTATGAAAGCTTATTTTACGAATGGATGCATTCTCCCACTTTATAGCCTCTAATCTGTGTTTTCTGGGCCGCAAACTGGGTCAGAAACAGCCCAGAATTCGCTGGTTGCGAATTAAAACACGCTGATTTTTCGTCACTGCGATGCGTCCGCGTGGAGCACGCATTCACGTCTCCTAGCATCAGGGCAACTATGGTGTATTATATATCAAATCGAATCCCCGGACGTTAGCTTTCCAACGCAACTAGAACCGCGTCGTTTGGACCTCTGTAGCTAAAGTTATAGCCGTTTGAGTACAAAGAGGTCAGGTTGGACAGCTTAGCAATTTCTCCAACTTCTTGTATTCCTTCCACTTGTGCATGCTTTCTTTCCATTCTCTGAGCCATTCCTGCCCTGTAATCTTTGAAATCACTTAACACATATATCAAGGCATCTAATGGTGATAAGAGAGGATTTAAACATAGGGAACTTAAGGCCAAAGAAGCATGTTTTCAATCAAAGCACATAATTAGGAAGGCAAATGTAAAACCATGCAAATAGTATGAATAAATGGGTAAAGAGTTGATAAAAACCACTCAATTGAGCACAAGATAAACCATAAAATAGTGGTTTATCAGCTGCCTTTGGTGTTGCTTGTGACAAGGTGTCAAGGCCCAATGTCAAGTGTGAGAGTGTTAGGGGCAAGTGTGGTGTGTGCGTGTGTGGCGCTCCCTTAGAGAGCGCTGGTGTGAGCGCTAGAGGGAGCACCCAATGCAAGCGCTGAAATGAGCACTAGTGGTGGTGCATAGGTGATGTGAGTGTGTGTGTGTGGAGGGAGTGTGGCGCTCTTGAAGAGAGGGCTGGTGATGAGTGTGGTAGTGGGGTGTGTTGTGTGGCGCTCGTTAAGGAAAGCGTTGGTGCAAGCGCTAGAGTGAGCACTGCACCTTGTGGTGTGCTAGTGTTGTGTTTGGGAAGGTGTGGCGCTCTCTAGTGAGTGCTGAGGAGAGCGCTGGAGAGAGCGCCCAATATGTGCAAATGTGGTGTGTGTGTGTTGGTGTGGCGCTCCCTTGGAGAGCGGTGGTGTGAGCGCTGGAGGGAGTGCCCAGTGTGTGCTTGTGTGTGAGTGTATTGTGGAGTATGGCACTCCCTATTAAGCATTGTGCCCTGTGTGAGTGTGTGTGTGTGTGTGTGTCGCTCCCCTAGAGAGCGCTGGAAAGAGCGCCGTGGTGTGTGTGCTGAGATGTGTGAGTATGTGTGTGTGTGACATGGTGCCTAACATGAGGCTTGACAATTTTGCTAGGCTATTTGGTCCTGGCACTTGTTGGAGAGCGCTGACAAGAGCGCCAATTGGGGTGCCATTTTCCCCTTGGGTGAGCTCGCATCTTTGCTTCTCCAGGGCTCAATGTCTTTGCCTCAACTTTCCCTGTCACAAACCAAAGAAGGTGCATCAAAGTATGAAGTTCGTAGGCATGCAAAACCTCCTTTTAAAGGTCATAAAAGCCACTTGATTGAATGAACCAATTCATGCATGAAATGCTCTCTCATGATTTTACCACATCTTTGCTACATACACACATGCGTGAATATCAAGTACAAATGCTTGCTTATTGCCTAAGAAATGCATGAAACTAAGTTATAAACTAACTAAAATGGCTTGTAAAACTAGCCAAGATGCCTTGGCATCACATAAGCAAGCAATAATCTTATTACTTCTATCCTTGCAACCGGAGCAAAAGATTCATCGAAGTCGATGTCCTCTTCTTGGTCATACCCTTGAGCCACAAGTCTTGCCTTGTTTCTTGCGATACTACCATCCTCACCTAATTTGTTTCAAAAGATCTATTTGGTACCAGTCACCTTTTTCCCATTTGAATTTGGCACTAATGTCCAAAATTCATTTTTCTCAAATTAGATTAGCCTTCTTCCATTGTCTTAACTCATGATGGATCATCAAGAGTCTCCTTCACATTTTGAGGTTTTATTTGAGAGATGAGATCAAGATCATTTTGTTCCATTTTTATTCTATTTGATGATCTTGTAGTAACTCATTGAGATGGATCTCCAACTATGAACTCTTGTGGATAGTTTTTCAATAACTTCCATTAGTCCTATGTTCACTTAAGTACATCCTATAAGCTTTGTTTGTAGTTGAGAATCTTGAAACAGAGTTAGATTCACAAAAGGTAACACACATGGTCTCTTCAATAGTCCTATGTTCACTTAGGTACATCCTATAAGCTTTGTTTGTAGTTGAGTATCCTACAAAAATGTCTTCATAAAATTTTAGATCAAATTTTTCAAGATTGTCTCTTGTATTTAAAACAAAATATTTACATCAAAATATATGAAAATACTTAAGATTTGGAGGGATTTCTTTTCATAGCTCATATGGAATTTTCTTTAAAAACTTTTGAATGATGGTTTGATTCAAAATATAGTAAGTTGTGTTCACTACTTCAGCCCATAAGAATTTAGGTACATCATTCTCACAAATCATAGCTCGAGCCATTTTTTGTACGCTTCTACTTCTCCTTTCAATAATCCCATTTTGTTGAGGTATTCTAGGACAAGAATAGTTGTGAGATATACCAAATTTATCACAAAAAGATTCAAAATCTTGGTTTTTAAATTTCTTTCTACGATCACTTCTAATAGAAGCAATCTTCAAATCTTTCTCATTTTGAATTTTTTTGCACAAAGTAATGAAAGATGAAAAAGTATCATTTTTATGAGCTAAGAAAAGAACCCATCCGAACTTGTGTAATAATCAACTACTACTAAGCCATAGTGTTTGCCACCTAGGCTTTGAGCCCTAGTGGGACCAAGAAGATCAATATGTAGCAATTTCAATGGTCTTTTAGTTGAGATGTCATCCTTAGATTTAAAAGAGCTTATGTTTACCCAATTGACAAGCATCACAAGAGATATCTTTGTCAAACCGGATCTTAGGAAGACCTCTAACTAAATCTTTTTTCACAAGTTTAGAAATTTGAAACATGCTAGCATGTCCTAATTTCTTATGCCACAACTATTTCTCAGATTTCATAGAAGTAAATCAAGCTACATTTGTTTCTTAAGTTCCTCTAAAGTGAGACCATACATATTATTACATCTTTTAGCAATGAACAAAGTTTCACCCGACTATTCACAGACAACTAAACATTCCAACTTTTTAAAAATAACCCAATAACCTAAATCAAATAGTTAACTAATGCTTAGAAGATTATGTTTCAGTCCATCAACCAAGAATACATTATCAATTAAGGTAGAGAAACTCTTACCAACCTCACTTATGGCCACTATCTTCCGTTTTCCGTCATCACCGAATTTACAAAGCCTCCATCGTACTTGTTGAGCTTGATGAAGAATGTGGACTTTCCGGTCATGTGCCTTAAGCATCCACTATCCAAGTACCACAAGTTCTTCTTCTTTTTGGATACAAGGAAAATCTCATCATCTTGATTATGTCCATATCTTTCCGTGAAGCTATAATCACCTTTTTCTTGTCCTTCCTTGTCCTGTCTTCCCTTTTGAGCTTGGGACAATCATATTTGAAATGTCCAACCTCCTTGAAATGATGGCAGATGACTTTGTTGATGTCTTTCTTTGGTTTCTTCGAGCTACCTCCTCTGCTCCTTTCCTTTTGTCTTATCAGCCTCCTTAGTTTCCTAGCAAAAAATACAATTTCGTCATCTGATAAATTGTTATTGGAATCATCTTCAAATAACTCAACACAAGCCTTCAGTGCTACTCCTTTCTTTTTTGTGTCATTTTTCATGTGTGTGGTTTCATAAGGTAGTAACTTTTCTCTTAGCTCATCATAGGTTATTTTGCTCAGTTTACTACTTTCGGAGATGACAGTAGCTTTGGTTTTCCACTCTTTGGTTAGGCTTTTCAGAACTTTTCTCACCAGCACCTATTCAGAACGAGTTATTCCCATAGCATCCAAGCTATTTATGATGACAGAGAATCTTTCAAACATATCATCTATGATTACTCCTTCCTTCATAGCAAATATTTCATATTCTTTACTCAGTATGTCAATCCTTGTCTTTTTTACTTGTTTAGTACCCTCATGAGTAACTTAAAATTTATCCCAGATTTTTTTTGCTGTTTTGCATCTAGATACCTTCCGATACTCCTTGAAGCGAATGGTGCAGTTTAGCATGTTGACAGCTTTGGCATTTAACTCCACTTTTTTCTTGTCTTCATCATTCTATTTGCTTCTTCTTTTGGAGGAACAACTCCTTCAGAATTTGTTTTGGTTGGAATTTATGGACCGTTCATGATGATTTCTAGATATTGTAATCTACAGACTGTATAAAAATCTTCATTCTTTCCTTCCAGTAGTTGTAATTCTTGCCATTGAAGAATTGGGGTCTGTTGTTGGATTGTCCTTCCGTCAGAGTGTAAGCCACAATATTGGATTCTATGTTGTTGGCCATCTGATCTTTGTTCCAAGCTATGAAGCTTGATGTCTTAAAACCAAGCTCTGATACCAATTGATGGGTATCAGTGACTTAGAGAAGGGAGGATTAAATCTAGATCTCTTGTTTCTTTCCTTGCTTTTAATTTAAACTAGATGGAACTTCAGAGAATCTAATGAGTCATCTTTTGTTGAAAGCCCAAGAGACATTTTTATTTTGTCTCTTATCGATAGAGGAGCCATAACAAAATTGTATGAGTGCAGAGTTACTGTAACATCTTGCTGGTTAGAATAAGTAAGAGACAATTTTATTTTGTCTCTTAGAAAATAAAGCCAGAATCAGAACAGAGAAAGAAAAGTGACATAACTATATATGCTAGTTCAACCACCATGTGCAATGTGGCCTACATCCATTCTCCCCCACAACAGTGATGGAACCATACATGCATCCATACCTACCATCTTCTCTTTCATCCTTCTCCAAATATGTTCAAGGATTTGAGCCATTTATTTGTGCCTTGACTCCAAGGTTTTTTTTTTTGTCCGTTGATTTGTAGCATAGCTCCATAATCTTTAACTTCTTGATCTTTCCAGTTCAGTGCATACAGAAAGGAGATTTCTTCAATAATCTTCAATGAAGCACAAAGAAAAAAAGATTTTTCTAATGTAGCCTTCGGATGTGATCTTTTCTTGAAGTCCTAGCTTCTTTTACTTTCTTCTTCTTTCTTGATTTTGGTAACCCACCTTTTTCTTCTTTGATTTGAACCCTAAGAAGAGTTTCTTTTTTTTGTTTAACTTTTGAAAAGCTTCACGTAGACGAGAGAGAAGAGAGACGAAGAGAAGAGAGAGAAGTGGTTCGGTTGGTTTGTGTTTAGTTTAGATGGAAGTGGGGTTTCATCTCTTGGTTAGCATTCATAAGAATGAATAGGCTTGGATGACCAGTTTGCTTGTTATTCTACCTTATTGGATTTGGCCCTTTTTTATCCATATATAATTTTTGGGTAAAGTACTAAATTGGTCCCCTAGGTTTGGGCATAATTCTATTTTGGTCCTTAAAGTTTAAAGTGTTCTATTTGAATCCAAAAAAGTTTCATTTAGCATCAATTTAGTCCCACAGTGAGGTCAAAATTAAATAATTAACAAAATGTCCTACATAACAACAGTACAAGAACAAAATCGATAATCTGGAGAACAAGTACAAGCTCCAGAGGCATAAAATCAACCATTGATACATCAATACATTTATTTATTATTTTTTTATAATATAAATAAAATATTTTTTATAAAACTAAAGAAAATGATAAATAAATGTATTGATACATCAATGGTTGATTTTGTGCCTCTGGAGCTTGTACTTATTCTCCAAATTATCGATTTTGTTCTTCAACGGTTGTTATGTAGGACATTTTGTTAATTATTTAATTTTGACCTCACTGTGGGACTAAATTGATGCTAAATAAAACTTTTTTGGATTCAAATAGAACACTTTAAACCTTAAGGACTAAAACAGAATTACGCCCAAATCTAGGGGACCAATTTAGTACTTTATCCTATAATTTTTACACACTAGCCATACTAACTTGTCACTTCTTTGGGTTGTGTTAGTTTGCTTGTTGGGCCAGTTTTGATTAGTTTAATTTCCTGCACAATTAACAAACTAATCAACCACATAATTAAGTTTTTAACCCAATAATAATGTTTAGTCATCATCAGTTAAATATTTATTAGTTCTTCAAACTCATCTCTATTTATAATATGAGTGTGTTTAACAAAAAATGAGTTCTTTTATTTCTACCAATCATGTATATCATTGAAGGTTCCAAGTGAATTAAGAAGGGAGGTTGCATTAAGAAACCACTTTTGATAGTTAATAAAATTAATCGTACAGAATTCATGAAACAAGATATTATTTTGCTTTTTGTCTCATCTTGAAGTATTAGAACAGAAAAATGACAACCAGAGATGAGAGATATAAAATGAGTGACACTGTGATATATCCTGATTCAGCCACGAAGTATAATATGATCTACCTCCAGTCTCCACTACTATAATCAAGAATGATAACAAATACCAATACTAATAGACCCACACTCTTGTACCTCGCCTAAGCTAATCCAAGTTTAGTAACTTCTAAGTGCTAACCCAACTTAAAAAAGAGAAACCAAATGCACGCTAATTTCAGTACATTTTTGAAACACATTCAATCAGACAAAAGTATAAAATGGCTTTTGTGATCAACTCTCTTTATTGACTTTTGTATCTCTCAGTTCAAACTTAATTTTAGATAATAGAATAATTGAAATACATTCAAATAATAAGGAAGAAATAATCTTAGCAAAGTTGTATGTGTATAATCTGAATTAGCTCGAATTGGTTGCTTCCTTGAATAAATAACCATATATAGAATTTAATTTGATATCCTCTTCAATGTAAGAATTATTTTTTATTTGTTGTAGTAGTAACCATCGCACTCATCAATGCCATAAGATCGGAAGCTTTAATGTAGTTACAACACCGGTACCAAAGGAGTTATCGAAAGATCGGAAGCTTTTGTCAGTGGAAGAGACGCTGACGCCATAAGAAGAAGACACGGCCATGATAATTGTGTTCTCGTTAAGAAGAACTTCCTTTTGACTTTTGAGAAAGAGGGTTTTGTATTGAAGCGTCTTGTTTTTCTATAATTAAGTATAGATACAATACTTGTTAATTGCTCTTGTGTATATTACTAGGATAGAAAGTTATGTATTCTAATTTATTAGGATCGTAAATTATGCCTTTTAAGATAGAAAAGATTTGATATAGTTTTATATCAATATATATGTAGGTATGTATTCATGATTAATAGAAAAGCAGATTGAAATAACTTATTTTCTACATGGTATCAGAGCAACTCTAATACCGACAAACACAAAAAGAACCTAGGCTGCATAATCATGGCAGCAAAACCAGAAAAGAACTCTGTAAATGAATTAGAAGCTTCAGAAAAAGAAACTAAAAAAATTTACTTGCCATATGACCTCAATGCGAGTGACAACCCAAGAAATGTAATCACACAAGTGCAATTGCGTAGAGAAAATTATGAGAAATGGGCCAGAATGGTGAAAATATTGCTTTGAGCTCGAAAAAAATGGGGATTCTTTCCTCTTAAGCAGTTAGAGATGAGCGTTGGCGCGAAACTATGTCCCAAGAATTTCATGCGCTTAAAGTCAGTGACACTTGGAAGCTCACAACCCTTCCCCCTAGGAAAGAAAGCCTATAGATGTAAGTGGGTTTATAAAATTAAATACATTTCTGACGGGACAATAGAGAGGTTCAAATCAAGACTGGTAATTTTGGGAAATAATCAAGTGAAAGGCTTGGATTAAAATGAAACATTTTTCTCAATGGTGAAAATGGTAATGATTTGCACAACACTCACAGTGACAGTAGCCCAGGATTGGAAACTTCAGCAGATAGATGTCCACAATGCATTTCTTCATGAAGATCTTGAAGAGGATGTTTCCATGAAGCTTCTCCCTACTTTTTAAATGCCTCAACAAGGACTCGTCTGTAAACCTCAGAAATTTCTCTATGGACTGCGACAGGCTCCACGTTGCTAGTTTGTAAAATTTTCATCTGCGTTCCATTGATATGGTTTTCATCAATCTCCAAAGGACCATTCCTTGTTTAGCCTTCGTCATAATAGTGTGTAATTGGTAGTTTTGGTGTATGTTGATGACCTTGTAATTGCAGGAAATAATGGTACTACAATTCAACGTTTCAAAGAATATTTACACATGTTTTCATATGAAAGATTTAGGCCGGCTAAAGTACTTCTTGGGAGTTGAGGTTGCCAGATCTCGGACTAGAATATTCCTGTGTCAAAGAAAATATGCTTTGAATATAATCACCGAAACAGGATTTCTAGGTGCTAAGCCTGTAGCAACACCGTGTGAAGAGAATCATCGATTGGGGTTAGTTACAGGTTCTCTTTTATCTGATCCTAGCATATATCGTTGGCCTGTTGGAAGATTGATTTATTTATGTTTTACTCGGCGTGATTTAGCCTACAGTGTTCACATGTTATCCCAGTTCATGCACAATCTACGCACCGAACACTGACAAGCCGCTTTACGTGTTGTATACTATTTAAAGGGATACCATGTGCAAGAAATTCTTCTCCCACGAGAAAATATTTTCAGCTCTATGGATGGTGTGACTCCAATTAGGCTAGTTATCTATGGATGGTGTGACTCCAATTAGACTAGTTATCCACTTATTTTAAGAATGATAAAATTAAAAAAAGAAACAGAAGAAATGGGAGGAAATTAAAAAAAAATTAACACGCCTGCTTAGTTATTAGTAATGCCATCCAAGTTTCATCTCATATATGAAACATGTTCCAGGTAGAATTAATAATAAACTTGCAATCTTCAGTGTTTTATGTTAATTGTATGATTCATTTATTTCAAATATTTTCAATCAATTGTAATAAACTGAATATCGTTCAAATGGCTCAGACAACAAAAGAGTTAAAGTGAATTAAAGATATACTCCCCTCTCTATACGTGCCTCATCATGTCGTTATTTGTCTCTATTGCGAGAGTCAAACAGCTCTTCCCATTACTAAAAATCCAATCTTTTATGAACGCACGAAGCACATTGAGATTGTCATCTTGTTCAGGATGAGATCGTACACCAAAGCCTCTTTCTATCTTATGTTCTCACTCACATTGACTGACTTTTTTATTAAAGTTCTTGGTGCCAAAAAATTTGAGACAATATTGGCAAGTTGAACATTGAAGACTTGTATGCTCTACCTTAAAGGGAGTATTAATGGATAATTTAGATATATATACAAATATCATATCAATAATATTTTTATAATTAAGTATAGATCTAGTGCTGTTTGAGTATTCTCGTGTATATTATTAGAATAAAAAATTATGTATTGTAATTTATTAAAAACGTAAATTATACCTTTTGAAATAGAAAAAATTGTGTGCGTGTGTGTTTAATAGAAAAGCAAAATGAAACAACTTATTTTCTACGAAATTCAATTCAGCTTTCGTGAACTATCCCTAACCACTTTGTACACTAACATTACAAGTTACAACGATTGATTATCACAAAATAATAAATAAAATATAACGAAAAACTAACTAAAGAGTTGTGCATGAAATAAGAATTTTATATTCCATTAACGAACATAAAATCGATCCCTATATAAAATTTCGCTAACAATTGTCATATTCATCATGATAAATTAACAGAAAGTATTATATGCAATATAACACTTAATTTAACAGAAGTCAATATATCTTAATAAGCTATATCTATTGAATTTAATTATATATGGATGCATGCATGATATAAATTTCAATCTTAAATTTTGAAATACATACACGTGATGTGTGCGCTTATTTAAAATTAGCAATTAAATTTGAAAGATTTTCACAAATGACAATAACTTGCGTGTAAATATAAAGTTTAAATTCTAAATTAATAAATCATAAATTCTAACAACCTAAATCAGAATGACAGAATGTTATTTTATATGTTAAAATTTTAAAACACAACATTACTTATCTTTTAAATGATGCAAAATGATACAAATATGAAATGCCATTGTTAAAATTTGTCATCAATAATCAGAATCTGCAAAAATATAGACTAAGCGTTCGTTTGGGAAACACCAAAAAGCTACTTTTTTCAACTTTTGACTTATAGAAAGTTACATTAATGTGTTTGGTACAATTTTTTAAATAAACTTTTAACTTTTCAAAAAGTTATTTAAGAGCTTTTGAAGAAGTTAAAAAATGTGACTTCTCCTATTTTCAAAAGCTGTATTAATGCACAACTTTAAAACAAGGACTTCTATAATAACTATCCAAACTCAAAATAACTTATTTAAAAGTTATTATTAATAAAAGTCCTTATATTTTAATCTCATTTCTCAAAAGAACTTATTTAAGAAGTTTAGCCAAACTGGCCCTTAAGACCCAAGAAAGATCAAACCGCAATCCAATGACAAAATCAAGAACTAACAATGAATTAAATTGATTGATATTATCATCTAGCCAATAAAAAAATTTAGTTAACAGCAACTTAATAATAAAAACGATAAATTAAAAATCAACAACATAAACTAAGATCAAAACAACAATAATAAAATTAAGATAAAAAATAACAAACCACAACAAGAACAATTTATCAAACTAACAAGTTATTAAAATGTTAAACACAGTACAACAACTTAACAATCACATTTTACAAAGTCAAGAACAACACCACAATAACAAATTATCAAATTAACATGTTAATAAAATCAAGAACATAACAAAATAATTAACAAAACAAGTTAAATAAAATAGATATAAACACATTAAAATATAATTATAGTCTAATTTAAACTGTAAATATCATTCAAATTTAAAGCACTATTAAAGTTTTTTAAAGATTAACGAAAATTATCAAAGTTCCAGGCTTTCAGCTCAGCACAAACAAAAAGCAACAGAGTACAACACAATACAACAACATTGAGCAAATTGAAGCTAATCATTCAACAATTCAATATGAGTAGTACTAGTAGTAGCAGAATCAAGAACAAATAATCCTAAAAAAAATTCGAAGAAACCAATCTGAGTAGCACTAGCAGAATCTTGAACCTTCGTTCTGATTGGTGGTGGGTTGGAGACTTTGGGCACCACGGCCAGACGAAGACTGTGGTGCCTACTGCCTAAGTGTGACAGACAGCAGTAGTGAGTCTAACTCCTTGCGACGGTGGGAGAGGCTACTGTTAGCTAGGGTTTCTTTTTGGGAAAAGCTTCGTTTGAGCCATAGCTAATCAATAATCAAATAATCATTCAATGAAAACACAAAACATTTAATAATCATTCAATGATTTCTAAACAGAGAATTAAAAAAAGAACAAGTGAGCACTGCCACTGACCTTCGAGAGCGATTGAGCATGACGGAGAGAAGGACGACAGAGAGCGGTTGAGCGCGACGAACGATGGCTACGACAGATGAGAGAGAACAGGGGTTGGACTTGGAGAACGCCGACAGGACGAAGAGAGAAGCCTCGAACTGTGACGAACGGCGGCAGTGGCTCACTCTGTTCGACAGTGGTGGAAGCTAGGATTTTCACTTTTTCTTTGGTTGAGTTGAATTTTCTATACTCTACAGGAAGGAATGAAGGAGTTTGGAGAAGGGGTAGGGGGCACAAGGCAGGCACACTAAATGGAAACGATGCCATCTTTGGAAAACCGACTAGGTTCCAGTTCGGCCTAACCGGCCAATTTTTGGCTGGTTTAGTGATTCCTAAGCAGTTTTGTGTTAGCAGTTTTTCAAGGTGAACCGAACTGTAGAGGCATTCGTATCATGGTTGAACCGATTAGATTGACTAATCCGGTCTAATTTTCAGAACATGATGCTGAGCTTAGCTTAGAGTTATCTTTTTTTTTTTTTTAACTTAATGAATTAAACTTCGTCATTTTCATCCAAAATGTAAAAACTAGTCGGTTCCGATTCGGTTTGACAGGATAATTTTCGACTGGTTCAATAGTCCAATCACAGTTTTTAAAATACGCGGTTATGCCTTTTGATCGAATCGCTTTCCTCACCAGTTCACGGTTCGATAAGTTCGGATGACTGGTTCGAACTGGTTTTTAAAACCTTTATTAAAACTACTTTAAGAGCACTATTTATTTATCAATTTATAAATTGATTTCAAATAAGTATTTTAATTTAAAATTAGAGATAATATAATTACTCTTTTTTAGTTCATGATATTAAACTAGAGAAAATTTCATTCTCCTTCCCTGAGAGATGCTAAAATGACACTCTCCTACTCTCTATTTATAAAATGTGCATTCTCCCCCTTTATAACTTTTAAAAGACCTCCACTTTAATCTATTTTAAATTTTTTGTGTTAATTAATGTTAACTTTATCTATTTTTTTAAAAAAAAATAAATTAGTTTTTACAAAAATATCCTTTAGTAAAAATTTAATTTTTTGGTCAACAAATTTTAATTAAATTAATTATTTTTTATTAAATAATTTCGTATAAAACTATTC
>NC_029789.2:36850910-36868223 GCF_000816755.2 Arachis ipaensis
TTCGAGAAACAAAATTTTTTGTTAGTTATAAAAAAATCTTTGAATTTTTGGACAAATAAATAACTTGTTACAAAAATATTTTATTTTGTGACAAATTAATTTTTGTTACAAAATATTTAGAGCTTTTGAAATAAATAAATATTTTGTTACAAAACATTATAATATTTTGCAACAAAATAACAATTTGATAAAATCAACATAATTTGTAACAAAAAATTATATCGTTACAAAATATTGAAATATTTTGTAACAAATTTTGTTGTTGTTACAACATATTATTATTCTTTAACAATAACTAATTATTGTTACAAAAAAATTATAATTTATACCAATTTTAATTTTGATACAAATTGTTTTGTTACAATTTTTTTTTTTTTTGGTAGGGAACATATAATCCTTGTGAAGAAAACCCTGGAAGAGATTGAGGGTTTTTGGTATAGTCTTTGTTAGGGAGATAATCATTTATGTTACTTTTTTTCCTATCAATTTAAGTAGTATTAAAATTCTATAATCGAAAGATTTAGAGTTCAATCTTTATTGAATCTTAAAAATAGAAAAAATAGCATAAGATAAATAAAAAGAAAAAAGAAGACTTTTGTAAAAATTAAGCAAATCCAAAAAACTTCTTATTCAAAAAAAAAATATCAACTTAAATAATTTTTAGAAAAAATAATTTTATGACAATCTTAATAGGTAATTAGTGTTTTATCTTCAAACTATATCCTTATCAAATAATTATTGTTATTATAGTTATTCAAAATTAGTTACCCATCAACTTTAACTAACCAGTTAAAATTGGTTTCAAGAGAGTGAGTGGACCCACAGACTTTACACTTTGAAATAAGCACAAATCCCTCACTCTCTGCTACCTTGATTGTTTCTTTCCACAATGTAATGCTATGAAGACATTTTTTTGCACCATATGTCTAAATCTATTTAAAAATAAAGCCATAAAAATAAGTTTTAAGAATTGATTTGAAGTTAAAAAATGAATTATTTATAGATACTCGTCATATTCTTACCTTAGTTTATTATCGTATAAAATATTGAAAAATACATTTTATAAAAAAAATTTCACCCCACCACAGGGTGGATCTAAGAATGTCGTCCAGAGGATTGGAATTGTATATTAAATATTGTATAATGTTTTTGATAGCATATGTAATAATAGTCTTGTCTTTTATTTTATTTATTCTTTTTAAGAAAATTGTTAACAAGTATCCTATCAAAACAAGAAGTTCTATTAAAAGATAATAAATTTATATTTTTAATATAATTTATAACTTTAAGTCAGAAATACTTGCGCACATTTTTTTTTTCTTTGTACGTGTCTTTTATCGGTATATTTTTTTTGTGTGTGCATCTTCTTCTTTTATATTTTACTTTTTTTTTTATTTCTCTTTTTCTTTCTACTTTCTTTTCTTTTTTTGTATCATTATCATCATATCTGTTCTGTTTTTTTTTTTTTATCTTTTTTTACCTTTCTCTTAAAAAAAACAAAACAAAAATAACAAAAATAAAAAACAAAAACAAATGTGAAACAAAGGTGAAATAACAATAACCAAGAAGAAGAGGAAAAAAAAGCAAAAATTATATATTTTTGCAACAAAATTTCTGTATTTTATAGTTTAAATTCCTGTGTTTTTTATTTTTTTTAAAGAATTCTATAATTTTTATTTGAATTTTTTTCTCTTCTTTAATAATAAATACAAAAGTTTTTGAAAGAAAGGTAAAAATCTATAAAAAATAAGACAAAAATTCTGTATTTTTGTCTTTTTTTTCTTTTTATTCTTCTTTTTTTTATGTTTGTGTAGCAAAAATATTATGTTTAGTAATTAATTTTTTATATTTTTAATTTTGAATGCATAATTTATTTGTATTCAACTTCACAAAATTCTATGTCCATGTTTAAAAGTTTGCATATTTTCATTTTTTTTACAAAATTTTACAACAATTGTTTCATTTTTTTCTTTCTTCTCTTTGAACTTAATATAAAAATTTTTGAAGGAAAATACATAACTTTATAAACAGTAACACATAATCTTAAATGTACCAGCAGAAGAAGAAGTGTGCAATTTACACTGTTTTATGTGGGTAGATTTTGTTGGATCAAATAATCAATTAGTAATTGGACCGATTTAATTGAACTTAGTTATAAAAAATGCTTATATATGTAGTAGAACTGATTTTAAAAAAATATGTTTAAAAAACTCTATCTATTAGCAAAGTTATTTTTTGTGTTATTTTCTCATAAATCTCTATATTTTTATCTTTATTATCATTTTAAAGGAAGAGCTCAACACAACAAGTGGAGCATAGATATAGCAAACAAACACAATTATAAAACAGAGTACGTTATAAAAATACTAAATGATCTCCGCTGTCATCTTCGGCATTACCATCAACAACAGAAGGGATCTACACCTATCCACTCTTTATAGTGTATGGAGGACTAGTAGATGAAATCTTCAATCCCTTTTCCTTTATTCTGAAAAATTCGCCTATTCCTTTCCAGCCAAATATTCCAGATAATGGTACAGAAACATACCATCCACCTCTTGCGCTCCTGTTTACTAGTTGATAACTCAGTCCAACTTTGAAAATGCTCCTTTAGCGTTTCCGGGCACGACCATGGTCTTCCAACAAAAAACAGCCATGCACACCACACCTGCCAGGAAAATCCACAACCAAGAAATAAGTGGTATCCAGATTCAATACTTTCATTACACAACACACAGACAGTATCCTCCTGGTTAACCACTCCCAGTTGACTCAGTCTCTCCTTCGTATTAACCCTTCCAGTCAAGACAAACCATATGAACAATTCAACTCTAGGTGGGACTAAACCCTTCCAAACTGTCCTAGTAAAGCTGTAGCTCGCTATATCCTCTGGAAGCATTTCCACTTGCATAACCTGCACAAAGGAATTAGTAGAAAATACACCCTGTTTATCAAATTTTCACACAACTCTGTCCTCTCTCCCATATACTAAATTAACCCGTCTTAATGTTTCATGCAACTGGTTGACTAAGTCCAACTCCCACTGGAATAGCTCACGCCTCCATTGGAAGTTCCATCTCCACTCTAACCCGTCCCAGAACCCACAATCCCCTATGACGGATCCTCTTTGGTTTGAAACTGAGAAGAGCCTTGGAAAAAGATCTTTCAGGGTCCCACCACGCAACCATACATCCTCCCAGAACTGAGTTCCTCTCCTGTCACTAATCTCCATGGACAGTCCGTTGATCATTTTCTGTTTTAGTCGTTGATCCTTGAACTGTAACTGGCATATATCCTTCCATGCCCCCCCGGCGAGTAGGTAGCACCTGGGATGACAACATCACATTGGGGTTGAGGTTGTTACAAGAGCATACTACCTTCTTCCATAAGGGGCAATCCTCCTTCAAAAACCGCCACCACCACTTAAAGAGAAGGGCTATGTTACGCACCATGACATCACCAACACCTAGCCCCCCTAGCTTTTTGGGGGTCTGCACCACCTCCCACCTAACCATTGCTATACCAAGCCTACCATCCTCCTTACTCCATAGGAATCTTCTCTGTATGGAGATCAGCTTTTCTGCAACAGCCTTTGGCATTTTATACAAACTCAAATAATAGACTGGCAGGCTGTTCAAAACAGATTTAATCAGCAGCAGCTTACCAGCTTTACTTAGAATCTTGGCCTTCCAAACGCTCAGCTTCTGCTCCACCTTGTCTATAATGGGCTTCCAAGTCTTTACCAACCTCGGGTTCGCTCCTAGATGAATCCCCAAGTATTTCACCGGAAGAGAGGCCACCTTACAGCCCAACACTCTAGACATACGTTGTATCCACTGATCGTCACAATTAACAGGAATCAGGCTAGACATATCAAAATTAATAGTCAGCCCTGACATGAGCTCAAAGCAACACAGGATCCTCTTGTAATTCTTTATGGTTTCTTCCTCCGGTGGATAGAATAGGACAGTATCATCTGCAAAATGAAGATGTGACAGCTCGACGTGATCTCTACCCACCAATAACGGCGAAAGTCGCCCATTTCTCACTGCCTCCCTGAACATCCGATGCAAGACTTCAGCGACCAGAACAAATAGGAACGGAGACAATGGATCCCTGATAAACCCTATTTTATGATATATTTTGTGCTTAATCTGAGTGATTTATTCAATCCTTCACCCACTTATTCATATTAATTGCATGGTTTTACTTTCCCTTCCTTATTATATGATGTATGTGAAAAACATGTTTCTTATGCTTTAAAATTAATTATTTTAATTACCTTTATTTCCATTCGATGCCGTGATTAGTGTGTTGAGTAGTTTCAGATCTTCTAAGGCAGGAATGACTTAAAGGATGGAAAGGAAACATACAAAAATGGAAGGAAAGCATAAAACGGAGTTTGTGAAGAAACTGGCATCCACGCGATCGCATGGGCGACGCGGACGCATGCCAAGCGCGAAGAAGCAGCGACGCGGCCGCATGACTGACGCGACCGCGCGCCTTAAGTAGAACACATATGACGTGGTCGCATGACTGACGCGACCGCATGACAAGGAAAACTCCGAATGACGCGACCGCGTGACCCACGCGAACGCGTGACAGAGGCCACGCACCAGAAATTGCAGAAAATGCTCCCAGCAAATTCTGAAGCCCTTTTTGGCCTAAATCCAAGTCCAGAAGGCATAGACCAGAGGTTATGAAGTGGGAGAATGCATCCATTCAAAAAAAGAGTCACCACTTTAGTTTAGTTTTCATGATTTAGATTTAGTTTAGAGAGAGGTTCTCTCCTTCTTCTCTCTTTAGGATTAGGATTTAGAATTAGGATTTTATTCGCTTTCAGGTTGGTTTAGAAACTATACTTGCAACGAGGATTTATCTGCAAATTTCTAGACCACGCAAAAGTTCCTCTCATCAAAATGGCGCCGTTGCCGGGGAACTGCAATCATGTCCCTTATTATTGGTTATTGTAAATATTTTTCTTTTACTTGTTTATTTGTTTTTATTTTCCCCTCTTTATTTCTTTTAGCTACTATCAATTCTCACCCCTTTCGCTTTGAGTTTGGTTCTAATGTTATTGAAAGGAATGGAAGTTATAATAGGAACATGCATCAAGGTCAGACCAATCAAAGATGGATGGAGCCAAGAGGATCTAATCAACCCTTTAGGCAAAAACACCCTCCAAGATATCATGGACAAAGACCATTCTACAATGCATACCAAGCAAATAGACATGGTGGACAACCTTGTAATTACCAACAAGCCCCACCTTGTGCTTATAGACCATCCTCTCAACATAACTTTGAACCACCACACTCACAAGCTCCTTTCCACCACTCACCACCGTATGATCCTCATTTACCCCAGTTCCAATCCAATCACTCCCAAACACCACCACTTCCCCCTGTGCCATATCCAAATCTATTACCCCGAGAATTAGAGGTTCGCCTCAAGGAAACAGTAAATCGACTTCAAATAACCCTTCATCAACTGGAGCAAGCAGTAAGTCAATTATCTTCTAGACATTCGAACATTCAAGGACATCCCACAGCCCCATGTGGACAATCTAACGAAGAGCGTAGCATGAGGGAGATACTAAAAACTCCAGTAGACAAGACAGAGCATGGTTTCGTACTGGAACAAGTAGAGGAAGCTGTCATTATTAAAGAAGAAGAGTTGGTTGAAGACTTAGGAGACGCTGAACCTCCATGGGAATCCAAAGTTGTGGAGCATTCTGTCAAGGATGTTATAGTTGATGCTAAGGAGGATTGTGTGCAATCCCCAGAGCAAGTCTTTCATGAAGAACTAGACAGAATAACCCAAGAAGCAGATTTCCTTGATGATGATAGTCACAAGTCAAGTTCTCCTAGTAATGAACTTGCATCCGCAAGTGAATTCTCTGAGATCGAAGAATCTTCCCCAAGTGAATACGAAGATGATACAGAGGTAGATTTCTCTCAACCTCCAGTCTATAACTTAAGTGATGAGGAAGACATAGATGGCTTTGATCAGGACATGGATATGTTTGAAGAATCTTGCAAAGAAGTGGAGAATTTCACAGAAGAACACAAGGGAGTAGAACTCACAGAACCACTGGAACCACCTATCCCAAGGCCATTACCACCCAATACAAGTTTTAAGTGGGTACAATCCTTAACCTTTAGCTTTATTTTTCCACTTGAATATGGTTTACTTGAAACAGATGGCCAGCTTAGAGCTCTCTGTGGCTTTAAGAGTAAGCGGGAAATGGCTCGTACTCAGAGCTGGTGCACAAGGTTCAATAAGGTTCCACGCTTCAACTCGAAGTGCACGGATTGGCATCATGATCAATCGAATGGATCTCGGAAAATTTTTGGTTATCCTGGTGAGATTCTAATTTCTAAACCGCCCAGATGGAAAAGTATAGATCAAGATGAAGGCGGATTTAAAAGCAAAGTTTGGGATCCTGGAATCTATGCTGACATTCGTCACCCCGGGAGCCTGAGAATCTATTTGAAGCTGCTCAGAAGCTTTCCATGCCTAGTTTGGGACCCCGGAGGCTATTGGCATTCCAAGCATTGGTGGAGATTTCTGGATGAATTTAAGCATAAACTGCCATAACAGGAAGCTCATCCAATGTCCAACTTAAGGACTTTAACTAAAAGTGCTAGGTGGGAGACAACCCACCATGGTATGATCGTCCCTTTTTCAATTTTTATTTAGTTTAATTTGTTTTCAAGTTTTATTTTATTGAACCTGGAGTTTTGCATCTCATTCATATTAATCATTGCATTCTGCATACTGCATAATTGCATACCAGTTTAAAAAAAAAGGTGTGCGACGCGACCGCATCACTCATGCGATCGCGTCACATTGCGAAAAACACTACCCACGCGACCGTGTCATTCACGCGGCCGCGTGACTTGGAGATCGGCGTAACCATCCAACGTCCAGAAAGTTAGGCTGGAATCGTGCGGCCATTGTGCGTTTCGCACAAAATGCCCACGCGATCGCGTGCCTCACGCGATCGCGTCACTTGCACAACACACATCCCACGCGGCTGCGTGAGCGAGGCGATCGTGTCGCATGGATTGCACAACACCCCAAAAGGAGACAGAGAGTTGCGCTGAAACGACGCTGGAACTGTGCATTTCACACAAATTCCAGCGACGCGATCGCATGCCCCAGGCGATCGCGTCATTCACTCCCGCCACCATCCCCAGTCACCTCTCTGCCCCACTCTCTTTCTTACGCCTACCAGGTTTCGACGAATGCCACCCTTCTATCCTTCGTAGTTAATTCATTTTTTTGTTTATGTTCGTCATGAGGCTAGTTAGATATGCATGTTGTAGTGGATTTTAGGTTGTTAGGTAGCCTAGGATGTGGTTAGTGGATTTAGGTCTTTTTAATTGCGCTGTTCGTGTTTCTTGTTTTATTCTGCTGTTGCTGTGATGATTGTAATGTTCATATGCTGTACTTTCTTGTTTCTTGCTGCTCTGTACACTGTATTTTCATGTTTATATTCCCTATCTGTAATTGCAGCTTTAATTTTGATTTATATGAACTATTTGATTGCTGTTTATTTTCCGGGACAATCCAATTTTAGCTGGGATGCTGCCCAAATTTCTGTAAAATGTTTTCATTCATGTTTTGGTTTTGGCATTTTGAACTCTGCTTTCTTCTGCTTTAACCAAACCAATTCATGACTGCCAGGGCATGCTTTCTTATCCTTTTTGATTTCCTGATTCATAAATTGCATTTTTGATGTTTGATTCCAATTTTTGCTATTTCTATATCTATTTGAATCATCATCAACCTGTTTTCCTTATTTGGTTATGAGTTACTTATAGCTTCTAACTATGAATACTTGTTACTTGGAATATTTTCATTATGCTACTTACTTTAAACCAATTTTTACTAACCCACTAATGTTAACTTCCTAAACTCTTTTTCAATTCTAACCAACCTAACCTTTCAAAACTTCTCTTCTAATTTTCTTTCACTTTCTTTTAACATTCTGACCATGGCATGATGTTAATTTTTCTATTTAACATGAATTCAATTACATTTTGGATTGTGATTTCTTCTTTTCGAACTTTTAACTCCTATACAATCCTTAATGCACATTTACTTAGCTCATATTCATTACTCTCATGTTCCTTTGCCACTATGTGCTTCTTTTGTAAATTGCCTCCTTGTTTTCCTATTTTTATTATATCCCCGAATTCTGTTTTTCAGGATGTCGGACTCCCACAGAAAAGGGAAAGGAAAGGCAACAACTGGCAAACGGAAAAGAGGAGAAGCCTCTATGTCTATCATAGATCTCATGCATGATGCCTCCTCGTGGGAGAAAACTTTTACCCCGCAGGAGAAGGCCGACCAGCTAATCCCTGTTACTGATCCAGTAAAGTTTGCAAACCGATACTGTGAGCTGAGGTATCCGGTGTTTGCAGCCTCCAGGAACCTATACCTGGAGAGAACTTTGAAGATCCCAGAAGAACTCCAGCAATACACCTCTGACCAGATCAAACAAAGAGGCTGGTTCTTCCTGGAAAGACCCCTGACTGAGGTCAATGCATCTTGGGTTCGGGAATTCTACTGCAATTACTTCAAAACCTCCCTAGATGCAGTGAACCTTAGAAGAAAGCAGATTCTGGTCACTGAAGAGGCCATTGAAGAAGTTCTGAAGCTTCTGCCTAAAACTGATCAGCTGGATGGTTATCAAAAAGCTGAGGAGGATATGCGCTTCATGCGATTTGATTGGGATGCAGTCAAGGCACGGATAGCCCTTGACCCGACTGTTCCTTAGATTATGGGTCAGAACACTACCATGCCAAAGGGAATCAAGCGGATCTACTTGAATGATGAGGCTCGGCTATGGCATCAGATACTTAGCAACTTCATTATGCCAAGTACTCACGAGACTGAGATACCAGCCGCTATGATCACCCTCCTATGGTGTGTGATGGAGGGTAAGGACCTGTACCTGCCACGCTTTATCCGGTACTATATGGCCAGGGTCCACGTCCGAGGCACTCTTCCCTTTCCTTATCTAATTACACAGCTAGGACGTCGAGCTGACATGCCTTGGGAGGATGCTGATGAAAAGCCACCTGCTGCAGAATGCAAGAAGATTATCCCGCACAGCAGGAACTTTCTGGCTTTGGGTTACAGACCTCCATTCCTCACTACTACTGCTGACACAGCCACACCATCTGCCGGCCCCTCTTTTTTCACAGCTACCCCTGCCACCGCCACTGCACCTCCACCTGCCCCAGAGCCCATCTATCATTTAGTGCACCGCCTGTTTCGACGGCTTGACCAAATGGAGCGTCGCTTGTCTGAAGCTGATGATACGCTCTGGCGACATCCCCTCCGAGCCTAACACACCATCCGAGGCATCTGAGGAGGAGGCGAATGATCACGAGGCAAATACCCATCCCCAGAACGAGGCAGAGCAGGCAGGCACCCAGTAGGCAGCATCACATCAGGAGGCTCCGCCTCAGATTCAGGCTGTAGACCCCGAGATCCCTATCCAGTCAGCACCTCCTCTACAGCAGCCATATCCTCAGACCACCACCACAGAGACCCCAGCTACCCACCCTTCCAGTGATGACACCCCTTCACACCCTGCTTGAGTGAGCATCGGGGACGATGCTACATTTTAAGTGTGGGGAGGTCGCCATCTCTGGCGTTCTTTTTTTGGTGAACCACTACATACTCTTTTTATTTATTTTGCTACTTTTCTGTATTTTTCTCTTTATTTTTATTTTTATTTTTATTTTCTCAGTACTTATATATATATTACTATTTTTATGTATTTATTCTATGTTGCACTATAGTTCATATTTTAGCCATTTAGTTTAGTTGCAATTCTAACTTATTAGTTATAGAAATTGTGGATTAATTAGTATAGTTTACCCTTTTTAGCATAAGATAGCTTAGTTTATATTGAAAATATAAAAAGGAAGTAAACTAGGAACTTGAACATAATAGAAACAATCCACACAACTTGTATGTATAGCATTATATATTAGTTAGTTAACAACATTTCATCAAGGAGAAACACTAGAACTTTAAAGCCATTCAATATAAGTTTTACATTGAGAATAATGGGAATTTTTAACTAAACCTGCATGACATACATAAGTGATAAATGATTTTTGAGCTAGAAAACACACAACCTGTGAGTTTTGAGCTTAATTGTATGGTTACATTCAAACCATAATATTTTATTCCTGTGTGTTCCACCCTTCTTTTGTATTCTGGTGTTCTTTACTTTGTTTTAATCTATATGTCCGATTATAGAATAGAAATACATACCAAGAGAGTGATTGAGGCCATTATTTGATTTTAGCTCACTTATCCCAAAATAACCTACCTTTCACATCACCCTTGTTAGCCCCCTTGAGCCTTTAAATCCCTTTTTTCTATAAACCACATTACTAGCCTTAAGCAGAAAAATAAAATAAAAATCCCAAGTTGAATCCTTGGTTAGCTTAAGATAGAAAGTATGTATGGTTTAAATGCAGAAAAACCTATTGGGAACATGGATGATAAAAACAAAAGGTAGAAAAGTTGTTAAGAATAAAATAATTCAAAATAAAGAGTTTTGGGAAGCATGCTCATGTGAAATCAAATTAACTGAATTACTATGTGCATTAAAAAAAATTTATTTTTCAGTATTTAAATAAAGGGGACACAAAAAGAATTCCCCAAATGAGAAATAAAGCAATGCACATGGGATAAAAATAATAAATATTGAAACATGAGCATGTAACATCAAAAGTGGAAAAATATGGGAAAATAGGTAAAGAAGCTTTGCTTTAGAAAGTATGTATGTTAGGTGAGATCTTAGACTAATTAAGAATTCACTTATTAGCTCACTTAGCCTTATACATATACCCTTACCTTTACCTTGGCCCCATTACAACCTTAACTAAAGACCTCATACTTTAAAATTAATTATTTTAATTACCTTTATTTCCATTCGATGTCGTGATTAGTGTGTTGAGTAGTTTCAGATCTTCTAAGGCAGGAATGACTTAAAGGATGGAAAGGAAACATACAAAAATGGAAGAAAAGCATAAAACGGAGTTTGTGAAGAAACTGGCATCCACGCGATCGCATGGGCGACGCGGACGCATGCCAAGCGCGAAGAAGCAGCGACGCGGCCGAATGACTGACGCGACCGCGCGCCTTAAGTAGAACACATATGACGCGGTCGCATGACTGACGCGACCGCATGACAAGGAAAACTCCGAATGACGCGTCCGCGTGACCCACGCGGACGCGTGACAGAGGCCACACACCAAAAATTGCAGAAAACGCTCCCAGCAAATTCTGAAGCCCTTTTTGGCCCAAATCCAAGTCCAGAAGGCATAGACCAGAGGTTATGAAGTGGGAAAATGCATCCATTCAAAAAAAGAGTCACCACTTTAGTTTAGTTTTCATGATTTAGATTTAGTTTAGAGAGAGGTTCTCTCCTCTCTCTTCTCTCTTAGGATTAGGATTTAGGATTTCTCTTAGTTTTAAGAGTGACTCTCGATCCCAGGTTCAATGTTCTTTTACTTTATATTTATCTTTTACTTTTAGATACTTTAATGCTTATATTAGTTATGTTGCCTATTTGGCTTATGCTACATTCATGTTACAGATTACTCTTTTGAATTAATGTTATTTGAGGTATTTCAATTTATTATTGCTCTCCTTTATTTATATTACTATTGCTTTCCATCTGAAGACATTTTTATTCCGGTAGATTTACTTTTCCCTTTTGGTCTTGGTTAAGAAATTAGTAACTCAGGAGTTATCAAACTCAAACATGAATGATAATTGTTATCTTGTTAATTAAATGAACTTCAATAATCCCAATCTTTTCTTAGGAAATAAATAGGATTCGAAGATCAAACCAATTAATCCCTTGACCTTCCTTTATCTTAGTAAAGGTTAACAAAGTGGAATTAAGATTCAATTCTCATCATCATTGATAAGGATAGCTAGGATAGGACCTCTAATTTCTCATATCTTGCCAAAAGTTTATTTACAGTCATTTATTTATTTTACTTGCCATTTAAATTTACTTGTTCTGCATTTACTTTGTTTGCTAATTAAACTATTCACTCCTCATTCTCAAAACCCCAATTTACAATCTCCATAACCAATAATAAGAACATACTTCCCTGCAGTTCCTTGAGAAGACGACCCGAGGTTTGAATACTTCGGTTATCAATTTATTTAGGGGTTTGTTACTTGTGACAACCAAAACGTTTGTATGAAAGGACTTTTGTTGGTTTAGAAACTATACTTGCAACGAGGATTTATCTGCAAATTTCTAGACCACGCAAAAGTTCCTCTCATCAATCCCCCTGTCGCAAACCTCTTTCCATCTTGAATGGCTTTGATGGTGAACCATTTATCAACACTGACATACTGCTCGTACTTATTCACTCCATAATCCAATTCCTCTATCTTTGTCCAAAACCCATCTTTTGCGGCACAAGATCCACAAAGCTCCACCTGACTTTATCATATGCTTTCTGGAAATCTAGCTTTATTATTACCCCTTCCTTCTTCGTCGCTTTCATCCATTGAACAGTTTCGCAAGCAATAAGTGCCCCGTCATGAATCTTGCGTCCTTTGACAAAAGCACTCTGAGTCTCACCAACCAGTCGTGGCATGATTGCTCGCATCCTCCTTACCAGTATTTTGGATATGACTTTATACACACAACCTACCATAATGATCGGTCTCAGGTCTTTAATTTCCTTAGCACCAGTGAACTTCGGGGCCAATGCCACCCAAGTGAGATTTGCATCTGCCGGTAGCTTGAAAGTCAAGAAAAAATGCATCACCGCCGCTGTGAAATCAGTGCCAATTTCAGCCCAACACCTCTTTATAAAGTTCATATTATACCCATCACTGCCTGGCGCCTTGCTTGATTCACAATCCCACACCGCTTCTTTAATCTCCTCAGGAGTCGGTTGCACCTCTAGAGCCAAAGCGTCATCTTCACCAATCATTTCCACCAATCCATTCCTGAATCCCACCAATGGATACGCTTCCTGATGATACAAATTCTTGTAAAAGTCTCTAATCGCAATCTTGATATGAGCTTGGTTCCTTACCATTCTCCCATTAATGAGAAGCGCATCAATTATGTTGTTTCTCCTTCTTGCGGAGGCTAGATTGTGGAAATACCTTGTATTCTTATCAATATCCTTTGCATGTCTAGATCGCGACAACTACTTCCAATGTAGCTCCTTCCTTACATACCACTTCTCACAGTAAGTCACTAACGCTTTTCTTCTTGCCTCCATTGTTCCATCATAAATGCCATCACCCACCATATCATCAATCTTCTTGATCTCTTCCTCAAACTTCATGATTTTCTTATCCAGGTCCCCGAAATTTTCTTTATGCCATCTTGCAATAGGAACTGTCATAGCCTTCAATTTTTCTGTGAACTGTGTCTCACCTAAGCCTCTCCATTCATCTTTGACCATCCTCAGGAATCCTTCATGTGTAAACCACGAGTCAAGACTTCTAAAAGGCCTTGGACCATCTCTCTGCCTCATGCCTTTCACTATAATTGGGCAATGGTCAGACAAATCCCATGGACCCCCTCGTATCCGAATATCTGGAAATTTTTCAATCCATTCCAAGCTAACCAAAACCCTATCGATACAGCTGCAGGAACTACCTCTGAACCATGTGAACTTGTGGTCTGTAATCGGCAAGTCCACCAAACCCATGTCATTTATCCAACTCTTGAAGTCTTCAGCTGACAGGGATAAGCTAACTGCACCCCGTCTTTCTTCCACCTGTACAATCTCATTAAAGTCCCCGATGAAACAGCAGGGAACCTGACATAGACCGGCTATGTAGCTTAACTCCTCCCACACAACAAGTTTCTCTTGTCTAGAATGCTCCCCATACACCAAAAAACACAATTAAAATTATATTGTAACAGCTCCCCTTCAACACATATCCACCTCTCCCCTTTGTGGGTATTTCTTAATTTAAAAAAATCATCATCCCATATTAACAGCAACCCACCAGTTGCACCATTAGATTCCACAAAATTCCCTCCCGCACAACTAATTCCCCAAATTTTTTGTACATCAAATTTAGTCACTAACTGTCTTTTCGTCTCCATCAGGCCTAGAATGTTTAATCTAAACTTCCTTTTCAAGTCCTTCATCATCCTCATCTTTCCATCCCCCCTCAACCTCCTAATATTCCAAGATGTAAAAATCATTTCAATAAATTATTGCACACCTTTTTGTAGGTTTTGGGTCTGCTCCGCCTCGCTTTTGCTTTTTGTTTCGCCAACCTTTTTTTACGAGCAATTTCTTCGTTCTGTTGCTGAAGGATCGCCATAATGTCCTCTTCTTCGTCATACAGCACAGCTCCTGACTCCGTTGCTAATTCCCAGATTCTTTTATTTTCTATCATCTGGTCCTCCAATGTTAAATCTTCATTGTCACTGGCTTCTGCATAATTGGCTTGAGTTTCGTCCTCCAATTCGCCCTCATCTTCTTCATATCCCTCTGCTTCATTAGGAATTGGAAAGTTGCTCTCCATATAAGCTTCCGTATCCCGCCCAGGCTCTCCGACCACTTCATCATGTCTACCATTGTGTTTGTCATCTTCCTTGCTTGCACATTCTACCCGCCCGTCAGCCCCTCCTACGTGATTATTTAATCTGTCTCCTCCCTCCTCCACCGTGCGTCCCTTCGGCTGGGCTTCTGTTTGTCCGCCCGCCCGTGTCATGAGCACTACGTCACATCGGGAGCACTGGAGAACGTTCGGCTGGCCCTCATGCGCTGCCGGTTTCGCTGCGCTACACTGCCTACCTGCTCAGGTTATCCCCTTCTTCCAGCCAATGTCGTCCCTATTGCGCGCTGATCGACTCGCAGGTTTTGAGGTAGCTGCAACGAGACGTCCCTCATCAGATCCGGTTTCGTGCTTCCCGAGACATTGGTGTCGCAGCCCCCAAATCTCCGCGTTCTCCTGGCGCGTTCATTTTCTCCTGCAGTACCTGGATCCCTATCTCACACCCAGAACCCTGCTTCGCTGCCTGCAGGATCGGACCAGTCCAGACTCGACCCGCGCTCTCCTCAGCAGGCCCATGTTCCTCACCTGCAGCGCAACTCTGTTTGTTGTGTTTGGGCCTCAGCTCTTCAAGGCCGAAAGCACTATTATTGCTTTTATAAATCATAAGGGGCTTCCTTGCTTGTAACACCATGTCTCGACTTAAGTCTCCCCTTCCTGGCCCATAGTTTTTGCAACCATAATCCCACGTAACAGTCATTTCAGAATCCACCTCATCATATCCCATAAAATCTGCCATGCCTTCATTATCATGTTTATTGGATTGATAAGTTACCAACTTGGATTGATTGTGCCTTAAATTATCATAACTCCACTCATTCAAAATTGTTTCTGAATTTACCAATCTACCCTCGTCTTCCACCTCCTCTCGCCTCACGTCGAACATTTCCGCTGCCTGATCTGCACTGCTAACCTTACCATCCCTCATCATTTCCACCTTGACATTTCCTCCATATGTTTCACATCCTACCTCCTTTACCAATATATTAAAGCCACTAGTGCCTATTGTGACATGGACCCATTCTTTGATCACATCCATTACACATGTATCAATTTGTACACGGCCGACACTAAAGGAGGTGCACGATTCTGTGGTGTTATCACAGCCAACTACCTCACCCCATTGACTACCTATTAGTCCGAAAGTATCCACAGACCATGCATGTAGAGGCACCCCAAAACACTCTAGCCACACTCTCCGAGTTTCGCTTCTCTTCGACTCGTCCCACCTCCACACATTGTGAAACAACTACAATAGGCCATTCATATTGAAGGTGTATGCCTCTTCTGCATTCAAGAGGCTGTCAAAGGTCAACAGTGCTTTATAAGCACCCATTTCTCTCACCTGGATCACATGGGGAAAGTTTCTCGCAACCGATTCCTTCAGCGCTCTAAAATCAATAGCCTTCGTTGTTCCCCCAACCAGACTTCGCTGCAGCCAGACTAGATTTTCACTCGCCACCGTTATTTCCACCTTCTTCGTCCACCCGTTGCCATGTGGATCTTTAACTATAGTATCATTTGTGACAGCCTTGTTGAGATTATCCTTGTTTTTCTTAGTCACTCCTCCTTTTTCTGGCGTTTGTCTATCCATAGCGTTTCGAGTGTTAGCTCGTGGAGAGATCCTATTCGCATCTTTTACGTCGGACATTCTCCTATATTTAGCTTCCTCCACAAAGACAACTTAACCTCTCAATCTCATACGATTCATCTTTGCGATAGCCTTCAAAGCCCCTCCTTTTGTGGTGTATCGTATGAACGCAAAGATGTATAGGCCACCATTCTTTTCTTTTCTCGATAAGTAGATGTCGTTTATACATCCAGTCCAGTTAAACAATTCGAACAACTCTCTCCTCGATATGTCTGATGGAAAATTATCGACGAAAATTGAGAAGGACTCGTTCTCCAAGCGTCGATACTCCTCTCGATTCCAAACCTTAGGATCCTTGACCTGACCTATCGTTTTACCCTTCCCTGTATTTCCCACCCACACTCTCTCTCTTCCTCTCTCTCATCTCTCTTTTTTTAAACAATATTGTTAGCAATCCATATTTATATTATTAAATATATCCATATAAGGAGAAATTGGATAAATTATAACCTAAAATACTCATATAAGTTGTGAATATGATATTAACATTTTCAAATAAATGTTGCTTTAGTTTTTTTTTTATGATAAATTAATAAAAATATTAATTATATGCAATATAACGCCTAATTTTAGGAGAAGTCAATATAATTTAACGATAGTCTATATCCATCGAATTTAATTATACGGATGCTTGATGTATAATAAGTTTCAATTCTTAAATTTTGAAATACATACACGTGATGTGTGCTTAGTTAGATCCATTGCATGATGTATTAGAGTTTACTTCTTTACGATAACTCAAGGATATAATATTGCTCTACCAAACTAAACTTCATAATAGAATGTCATCAAACTTTATTTAAAATTACTATATAGCCTGTTATTAATGCTATATAATAATTATTGTTTTAAAATTGTAATATTAAAGTATTAAGCAGCCAGCGGGCTTCAATATATAAATTTGGATCCGATGGAGAAATTATGATATTGATTAATTATTAATTAAAATTATCAATTAAAATTATAGGTGCATTATGTTAGTAATTAATTTATTATTATAAATTAATGATGCTTCAGTTGATGGTACCACCGCATAGTGACCAGGTTGTAATACCGAGAGGTAAAAT
>NC_029789.2:36868253-36888397 GCF_000816755.2 Arachis ipaensis
TAGTATAGGAATAGTATTTTTATTTAACTAATAACGGCAAGTTAAATTAATAAATAAATAGAATAAGACGAATTGAAACATCATATCAGCACGTCAACTCTAGCTAATAAACTAGTTAAAATTGGATTCAATTTTACTATTATATTGAAGAGTATGTTCTGTTCTATATACTCTATACGATAAAAGCAAATGCAATTGCATAATCATATACGTGAGCAGAACAAGGTCAATAATAATCAAAATTAATTGGTTGAATTTCCGCAGTCATGCATTGAGAAAAGGAAGGATTAAACGAGAGGACTCACAGACTTTACACTTTGAAATAAGCATGGGAGGAATTTTTTTTAATTTAAAAATAAATTAAATAAATATAAAAAATATAGATACACATGACGTATATAGAGTTTATGTTCAAAAAGAGAAAAAGAGGAGGAAAAAAAAATGATATCGAAAGAATAATTAAAAGATAGTATTCATTCATATGTTAATTGTGAAGGATAAAGATGTAATAGAAAAATAGTTATTTATGGTTCGGGTGCTATGCCCCAGGTTTGGTTTGTTGGCATTGGACACCAAAGATAGTGATCAAATTTCTTTATAAAAAGTTAAACGTTTGAGTAATACTTGAATAATATTGTTTTCAGTGAAGAACTGTTTCTGTTCTATACTTCTCTTTCATTTTTTTTTTTGGGGTTTCTTGGTTTCTTGCTTACTAAGAAATTGTTTTGGTTTTTCTATATTGTATCAAGAGCTTTAGATTGAAGATCCATGAGAGATCAATCTGATGATTCTACTACTTCGATCAACACCACTCCCACGATCACACATTTGAATCCAGCCACAATGGTTATACCTTCTCATTTTTTAAATCAGAGACCCTTCAATCCTATTGGAGACAAGTTAAATGAGAATAATCACAAAACTTGGCAACAAGAAGTTTTGTTTGCAATTCGAGGACAACACCATCAAGATCATCTTCTTCCAGAACGTATCCCTCCTCAATTTGAATTCATTGAATATCAACAAGGAAAAGAAAGTGATAAATATCAACAAAAGTGTACAAATAATTACAATCTATCTAATTGGTTACTTGCTTCCATTGATTTTGCTTTCAAAAACAAGATGGTTGGATGCATGTACCGTTTTAAAATCTGGAAAAAAGTTGAAGTGTATTTTTCTAAATTTATAAGATATAAAATCAAGCAACTCAAGTCAAAATTTAACACTATTAAAAACTCTAACAATACTTCAAAAAAGAGTTGGATTTTTAAAAAGTAAGAGTTGGTTTTTTAAAAAGTTTTTCTTACTGAGGAGTATGTTTTAAAGAAGAGATTATAGGAGTATTCGTTGGTTTTGAGTCATGCATGTTTTCTAATTTGTTTGTGTGCAATATATATATTAATTGTAATCACAAATTATGTTATTTCAAATTAAATGACTTATATAATGGTGATCTCATTTATTATTTTAAATGCTAAATTAAATAAGTCATTATTATTTTTGATTTGAAATTAAATGAGAATAAAACCGGATATTATCTTTTGTTCTTTAGATAATTATCTTTTGGATTTTAGATATATTATCTTTTGAACTTTAGATACTATTTTATTTGAGTTTTAGGGTCTAATGGGTGCCATGCTCAAATATAAATAGTGCATTCAGGGTTTCGGTCTCCAATATACCAAAGCCGCCTTTGTCGCTCTTTTCCCATCAGAAGAGTCACAATTTAGCCGCCTAGGGATACAGAAGGTTTTGGTTGAGGAAAATCGAAAGAACCACAAAATCCAAATTCTTTCGATCATGATTCATGTTTATGAATTCAGGTACGCTTCCACATCCAATATTTTCTTTCTTAATGATTTAACATAGATAATCTTTGGGTTAAGAAATTCTGTGAAAATTCCAACAAGTGGTATCAGAGCCATCTATGATTAAATTATTAAGAAATTATAAATTCTTTTTTATTTGAATCTGAATCTTAATTTGAGTTTGTGAAATTAGATTCAAATATGTGCTGCTTTTGGATTGTGTAGCACATATTAATAAAACTGAGAGAGTACATAAAGAGTAGATAAAGAATACACGAATAGTACATGAAGAGCATATTCACTATAATTTTTTTTTCATATGCAATATGATTTGATCTGTGAATGTAAATTCGGTTTTTTTTAAGGAAAAAGAAGGTTTTTTTGTTTGTTTATCTTTTTTTATACCAGCCTATATGGATTCATTCTTTTGGTGGCAAAATTATTTTTTTTTATTTTGCATAAATTGAATTATAATGATTGATTTTAATCTTAACGGATCAAGAATTTTTGGCACATGAATTATAATCATATTTTTCTTTAAAGGTCTTAAAAGACACCATTAAGATTTAATTCCTTTTAGGATTTAAGTATTTTTTTGTTGTTACATAAGGAAACTGGTAACAATTTGGATTATTATACCCATTTATTTTATAAAGATTTGATTTTGAAATAAATTAATTGAACATTATGCTGCAAAAGTAGCCTCTTTTGTGAAAATTAATTTATTTAAAACATTAGGAATATGATGATATGTAATTCATGCGAATATTAGTCAGCCTAAAGGAAGGTCTATATTTGGCCGAATTACATATACATATTGATGGTAAATACATGTTTGGGTAGCTAATTAAGAATAAAGTAATGCTTATTATTTATGCAGACAATAATCGGCCCAAAGGAAGTTTATTGTTTGGCCAAATAATAAGCATTGCTCACTTTTGTTTATTTTCTATTAATTATGCGATCAATAATCAGCCCAAAGGAAGGTTATTGTTTGGCCAATTAATAGAAAATATATGCAGTAATAAATAGGTTGCAAAGTTTAAGTTCTATGTGCGCATTCAGTCGGTCCAAAGAAAGGCTTAATGTTTGACATAAATTTTGACAATATTTGATTACTGCAATGAGAGTATCACTTACAGTTAATTTTTCTATCCAAAGATTGAAAATTAATGTTGTTCTAGATATCTCAATATGAATTTTTTTCCATTATTAAACTATATTTACTGCATGTTCTTTTTTGTTCTAATAAAGAAACTATGGCTTTAGCTACCAATATTTCTGCACAAATTAGCAGTATTCATATGCTGAATGGTTCAAACTTTAAAGTTTGGAAGGATACCGTGGAGATTGTCATTGGTTGTATGGATCTAGATATAGCTTTTCGAGAGGAGAAATCCGCTTCCACTCCAGAAAATTTGATGAGGATTCTATAACTGACAATGATCAGGTCTTTGTGTCTATTATTTGTTCAAGATACAGTTATAGTACAAGAGTACAATGAGAATCCTATTGTAGATCCAGTTGCAGTACAAGAGAATAATAAAAATATTGTTGTTGCTCAAGATGCTGCTACAGTATAGGAAAATAATGAAAATCCTCCTCAATCCCAACCCATACAGCAAGCTCAACAACCTCAAGAAGTGTCATTAAGGATATCGAATAGAAAAGGAGAAAATTTATCTATGGTGTCAAACAAGCTTCCCGTCAATGGTATCACAAGTTTAATCAAGTCATTATCTCATATGGTTTTGAGTTAAATATTATAGATGAGTGTGTATACCGCAAGTTCAGTGGGAGTAAATACATCTTTTTGGTCTTATCTGTTGATGACATTCTACTTGCCAGTAACGATATAGGCTTGTTGCATGAAACTAAGAAATTTCTATCGAACAAATTTGAAATGAAAATTCTGGGTGATGTCTCTTTTGTATTATGAATCGAGATACTAAGAGATCGCTCTCAAGGTATTCTTGGATTATCACAAAAGGACTATATCGAAAAGATTTTAAGTAAATATGGCATGAAAAGTTATAAACCAATGGACACACCTATAACTAAAGGAGACAAGTTTAGTCTCAAGCTATACCCTAAAAAAAATGATCTTGAGAGGACATCAATGCATGATAAACCTTATGCATCAGCATTAGGGAGTTTAATGTATGCTCAAGTCTATATACGTCCCGATATATCATTTATAGTAGGAGTGTTGGGTAAATACTTGATCAATCCGGGTATGAATCATTGGATAGCTGTTAAACGTGTAATGCGTTATCTAAAGAGAACAAAGGATTACATGCTTACTTATCGGAGATCAGAAAATTTGGAGATCATTGGGTACTCTGATTCCGATTTCATGGCATTTGGTTGCGAAACTTTGTCACTGAGCTTCGTATAGTAGATGACATTGAAAGGTCATTAAAGATATTTTGTGACAATAAGTCGGCAGTACTATACTCCAATAACAATAAGAGCTTGACAAAATCGAAGCATACAGACATCAAGTTCTTAGTTGTCAAGGAGAAAGTTTAAGAAAAATAAATTTTCATAGGACATATAGGAACAGAGTATATACTAGTAGACTCAATAACCAAGGAATTGATCCCTAAAGTCTTTCATGAGCTCACTGCTCGGATGGGTGTCAATATTTGTGATGCTTTGGTTTAGTAGCAGTTTATTTTTTATACTATATGTTCTATGACAGATATTGAATTATTTTCTGCAGAATTAAGTTGATGGTTTATTTCATGTTATGTAAAATGTTCATTTTGCAAAATTTGTTTTGTGTTTGATCTCAATAAAGTTTTAAAGTTGGACCAGCTGGAAATAGACATGCATGAGATAACTTGGTATGTAATTTTCATGTTACTCATCCAAATTTGATTTATGTCGTTAAGTATATTAGGATGATGATTGTCGTAGTTTAGTCACGACATTAATGTGATAAAAGCTGCGGTGATTCCATATCTAATATATGAGACGGACTAGATTGTTAAAGTAATGAGAGAAATAGCATTCAGATGCGCGCATAAAGTTTATAAGATGTAATTATGTCAAGAAAGAATATATGTATAGCCCAAGTGGGAGATTGTTAGGAAATTATTTTAATTTCCTAATTTGTTTGTGGGCAATACATATATTAATTGTAATCATAAATTATGCTATTCAAATTAAATGACTTATATAATGGTGATCTCATTTATTATTTTAAATGCTAAATTGAATAAGTCATTATTACTTTTGATTTGGAATTAAATGAGAATAAAACCGGATATTATTTTTTGTTCTTTAGATAATTATCTTTTGGATTTTAGATATATTATCTTTTGGACTTTAGATACTATTTTATTTGGGCTTTAGGGTTTAATGGGTGCCATGCTCAAATATAAATAGTTCTCTGAAGCAATTCAATAATATATTTTGCTTGGTTTTATGTTATAGAGAGTTAGAATGTTTACTGGCTGCAATGCCTAAAAAAGAATTGAAATCACTAAGGCTTTTTAACAAAAAAAAAACTAGATTGCAGCTTAGTCAGAACATTGTTGATTTCATTTTTATCATTGCCTGTAACTAACATGGCATCAACATAAATAAAAATATAGATAATAGAATGAGGAGTAATTAGAGTAAAAAGTGAAGCAATATATTTTAATTAATGATGTAGTTATGGTTAAATATCACGCTTTAGGAGCCTATTCTAGGCCATAAATGGCTTTGTGTTATACACTAATGAGCGAAAATTAAAGTTTACAGATACCAATAAATGTACTAAATCATTCAAGTAATACCACGGTAAGTGAATATTATTTCTACGAGAATTAAAGGATTGAACAATCAATTATCAGATTAAATACCTAATTAGATCAAAATAACCTAGATTGATGAGGGCAAGATTGAGAGCTTTAGAACTTGAATGCTTGAATGCTTACGGAAAGAGAGCTTGAATGTTGATTTGAGAGAAGACAATATTGGTGACAGTCAAGGATTTCGGAGATGTATATGCTTTTAGAGAAATCAAACATTATTTACTTATCTTTAAGTTTGCAAAAGATCTTTCACGAAAAATCTTAAGTAACTGATTTTCAATTCTTTGGTTCCTCAATTTCTCAACCATTAATTAGTCGTCAATTAATTAATAAAGAGATTAAGCACAAAAACTGTAAAACCCGATCAAACCGTAATTAATTAAATAATAAATTAAATACTAGCGAATATGGTTAGAAAATCTAGCAATCAGAATTTGATAATTTAAATATGATATTTAGACTCAGTGGATTTTTCTGAGTCGAAAAACATAGTTTTCTGCGTAAGAACGCGCACTAAAATTTTGACCGGCAGTACCGACTGAGATCTGTTTGGTACTGCAGCTGAAAAAATTAATTATAAGTAAATAAGGCTAAGAAATTAGGATTTATAATTAGAGAAGGTAGATATATTTAAAATGTGATTTAAAACTCTAATCTTAATGGTTTTGGTCCAAAATTCGTCCAACGGACCAAATCAAGTGAACCGGGCCTAAGTGGGCCAAAGACCTAACATATATAAACATTAATTATGAGCATTTCAGCTCATTTACCCTAAAGAAAGGGTGTGGGGCGCTGAAATGGGAGAGAGGTGAGAGGAGAGGGTTCCAACTTCAATTTCAATCTTCAAATCACCATAACTTTCTCTCCGGAACTCCGATTGATGAGGCGTTTGTAGCCACGCGTTGCTCTTCTTATCCTCTACAATTCTATCTAAGTTTTGTGGTGAGTATTCTATTCATCTCTGCCCAGTTTTCAAAATTATCCACTGTTATGCATTTTTGGGTAGTTAGTGTTGAAATCTTGTGATTTTGGTTGTTTAGGAGTACTCTAACATGGATACTAGGTGGGTTCTATCCCTATTTCATATGGGCTCGGGTAAGAAGTACTCAAATCCTTGTAATTTATCAATTTCATGAATCCTAGGTTATGTATATATGTGTAATTGGTTATGTTAGTGTATTTGGTAATTTTTGTGCACAATTGGGAGGTTGGTGTTGCTTGTGGAGCTTTAGTGAGGCTTGTAGCTAAGGGTTGGTGGAGACTTCCAAGAAGAAGCTCAATTAATTTGGCTACAAGAGGTACGATTTAAGTTTTATTTAAGTACCATGTGGTGTGATGAGAATTTCTAGGCTAGATGCCTGATGATTGGATTTTTGATGGTATAGAATTTCACAAATGAATTCTCGTTGCAAGTATAGTTTCTAAACCAAGCAATAATCCTTTCATACAAAAAGTTGTTTGTCACTAGTACAAACCCCTAAAATTTATAAACCGAAGTATTGGACCTCGGGTCGTTCTCCCTAGGAATTACAATGAAGTGTCTTGTTATTGGTTATGGATTGTATTTTGGGGTTTTGGGATAAGAGACATGAAATGTAAATGACAATGAAAATAAACTAACAACTAAAAAGCACTTGGCATATTTCCCTCTTCACTCCTTGGGTTAAATAGCATCAGAAATGAGTTGGATTGGGCCCACAAGGCTTTAGAATTCGTTGGCCACGTTTTGCTTTAAGTGAACTAGGTGGCAGCAACGGCGCGTGCGCGTACTTTGCACGTGCGCGCCACCATACGTGGTTCAACCATAGCAAATCTTATATCGTTTCGAAGCCCTGGATGTTAGCTTTCAAACCCAACTGGAACCGCATCATTTGGACCTCTGTAGCTCAAGTTATGGCCGATTAAGTGCGAAGAGGTCGGCTTGACAGCTTTCCGGTTCCTCCATTTCTTCATGAGTTCTCCAACTTTTCATGCTTTCTTTCTTCATTCCCTTGATCCAATCTTTGCCTCCTAAACCTTAAATCACTTAACAAACATATCAAGGCATCTAATAGAATCAAGGTGAATTAAATTTAGCTATTTTGAGTCCTAAAAAGCATGTTTTCACATTCAAGCACAATTAAAGGAGAATATACAAAACCATGCTATTTCTTGAATAAATATGGGTAAAAGGTGATAAAATCCCCAAAAATCAATACAAAACAAACCGTCAAATTGGGATTTGTCAATGCCCCTAGGATTAAGTTTAGATTGTGCAAATGGTTGGTACTAATATGTATAGTTGTTATGTAATGAGAATTGATGATTGAGTTGAGAATTGTGTGAATTTGTATGTTTGGTGTGTTGAAAATTTGATGAATTGAATAATGAATATTAGTTTGTGAAATATGCATTTTAATTGTGAATTTGGGCCGGAGGCTGTAAATTTTGGACCGGAGGCCGAAAAGAAGTAACGAAGGTAAGTTGATGTGTGTGTTGTATGATGATATAAGAGATTGGATGGATTTTAGTTATTGAATGTGTGAATAATTGGTTTGGTTATTGAATAATAAGGTTTGAGGGATTGAGGTGTGGAATTTGATAGTTTTGGATAAAATTTTGTAGAGGAGGTAGATTTGGTTTGGTTGAGTGTAATTATGTGAATGTGGTTGGATTGTGGTCATTTGGATGAGTGGAAATGAATTTGGCTTGTGAACATTAGAAAAATTGGTGATTTCTAGTTTTGGGATAAAAATTGATTTTTGACCAATTTTGGCGGTCCGTAACTCGGTCCACAGAGTTCGGAAATTCTTCAAAAATGGATTATTATGAAAGTTTATTCAAAGATCTTTCCAACAGTTCAGAAATGGTTGAAAAAGAAATTTTGTAGAAGAAGTTATGTGTGTTGGAAGTTTGGGGTTTGAAAATGTAATTCTGCAGCTTTTTTAACTTAGTAAAATTTTTGGCAGAACACTCACTCACGCGTATGCGTGGCCGACACGCACGTGTCGTTTTCAAATATTCGCTATCCACGTGTGCGCCTGGCCGATGCGTACGCATCAATGAGCTAAATCAGTTGTCCAGCCAAAATTTCCGAGAGTTATGCCGGAGTTGTGCTGGTTTTGTGCCTGGGGCACAAAACGCACCCACGCGTACGCGTGGCTAACGCACAGGCATCACTTGGCTTTTCTCCCATCCACGCGTGCGCATGGGGGACGTGTACGCGTCACTGTATCTTGCTGCCTTCCACGCATGCGCGTGGGGGACACGCACACATGACCCTGTTTTCACCCCAAAGCTGATTTTGAGTTTTCAAAGCCGAATTTCAGACTTCTAAATCTCCATTCTCACCCTTTATTTCCTAAATACTTATAGTATGTCTAGCGATGGGAATAGGCTAGGAGATGTGGTAACTTGTGGATGAAGTAAAAGGAGAATTAACGATGAGTTATGATTAATGATGACTGTATGAGTTGCTGAGGGTGATGATGGAAGTGCGGTGTATGCCGTGAGCCAAAGGGCTGTATTTGATAATGATTATTGGTTGGTTATGGGGTATGTCATGAGCCGGATGGCTATGATAAATATTGATTTATGGATGGAAATGGAAATATGGTTTTGAATGATTATTTTATCTTGAGCTCTCTTTCTCGGAAGTGCGACCCTAGAGAGATGGAGGAAGGTGAGGATCCCTTTCCTTGTTCCTCCTGGTATTGTAAAATCGCCCCCAGCGAGATGGTAGGAGGTTAGGATCCTCTCCTTGGTTCCTTCTAGGCATATGAGAACGTACCTCCTGAGTAGATGCAAGGGTTGTGGTTGCGCCCCACTTGCTCCAGGTTGGTTAGTATAGAGGCTCCCCGGATGGACGCAAGGGTTGTGGTTTCGCCCCCATTTGCCTCGGGTCATTGTTTGAGAATTGGTAATACTGGAGTGTGATTATGAGTGAATGTGTATTTGTGATACCTGAATAGTAGCAAGGGTTGTGGTTCGTTCCACTTACTCCAGGTTAATGTTTGAAATTTGATAATAATGATGATTGATTAAGGAAGCTTTAACATGTAGCGAGTATGCTGGAGATTCATATATGATTAATGAACGAATGTGACAAATGAATAATGTGGGAAAATGTTGAATGTGAGTATGCTTGTGTTTTCTCTCTGGTTGTAAGGGCGACATGGTGCAGATACCCTCTAATGGCAACATGGCGCAGATACCCTCTAATGGCGACAGGGCGCAGATACCCTCTAATGGTGATAGGGCACATATTCCCTCTAATGATATTAATGCACAATAGAGAGACTGTGTCCGGGTTAGCTACCGGACACGTCGGGTTGGCTTGATAACCGACAGATGATATCATCAGCCATAGGACAGGCATTCATCATTTGCATATGTTTGAATTATTTGGGTTTTCCTATTTATTTTGGATTGCTATATCATATATGTTATGTTACCTGATTATATGCTACTTGTTCTACTTGTACTTTAATTGTGTATTACTTACCTGTATTGCTTGTATTTGTACAACTGAGAGGTCCCTCATGCTGGTGTCGGTGGACGCTGAGGGCTGTTCTTGATGAGATGAATTGATGATGTGATTGAATAATGATGATGATTATTGAATGAGATAATTTGAGCTCCCTGGGTGGACGCAGTGAAGTGAATTCACTTGCTCCAGGTGAGGATATGATGTATAGATATAGAATTGTTGAGACAGAATAACTGGTGATGGTTTTGTTTATGACTCTGATTTTGATTCGTTGGAGAGTTAGAGAGAGTTGAGGAGCATGAAAGATATGAATTAGATTTAGCATTTCCTTATGTCAGTTGCCTATTTATGGATTAGCGAGAACATAGAGTGAATGTTTGGTGAACGGAAGTTTAGGATGCTTAGTGAGTTTTTATTACAATGCATTGTATTTATTTGGCACTTTTACCGTACTGGGAACCCATGGGTCGGAGGTTCTCATTCCGTATATATCTCTTGTTTTTCAGATACAGGTCCAGGTGCTCAGAAGTGAGCTGTGGTTCATCTGAGAGATGGTAAAGTTCTTTATATTCTCTGCTTTATTTTTTGCTTAGAATCTCTCCACCTTTATTTGGAAAGGCTTATATTATGTATTGAACTCTTTTGAATTTGCCTATAGAGGCTCTTATGTTTCTTTTGGGAGAGATTAGGAGATACTGTTATCAACTACTTTCATATTGTATCCTAGCCGACCTAAACTTCGTGGGTCATGACAAGTAGCTATTTACTAATGTTATATATCTATAGATTATCCTTCTCTTACTCTCCTTCATACCTTTATCTGTATATCGTTTTTGACTTCACGCTTTATCTTTTAGTTATCGATGCATGAGTGATACGTCTTCGCAATTTTATTTTACTCCATTTTCAAGCTTCTCGATTAATACTCCTTTCAATTTTATTTATACTCATGTATTATAAATGCACTTGAGAGTCGTACCACCGTAATATGATTGGCTTATGACTCGAGCATAAGGATTTGAATATTAGGGAGTTACAAAAACTGATTTAGTTTTCTAATAAGATTTAAAAGTAGTCCTTAGGTCGAATTATATGTCACATATTCAAGTTAGTCTTATCCGATGAAATCTTTAGAAGAAAAACACAAATTTCAAAAGTTGTTCTAATCTGAATTATATGTCACTTATTCAAAATTAGAGTGATTGTAAATTATGCATGTGTTGTACACTAATTGAACCACTATTTCTAGCCAAATTCAAATAGTCATGTGAAAGAGTTTTTAAGCTTTAATTCAAATATAAAAAATTTCAATTATAATAAAAGAATTCAAAAGGCATTAGCATATCTTCTGATACCACTAATCCGAATGAAAAACGAATAATTTAATCATGAAATAGATAAATACAAGTCTTCAAAATAAAATAAATTTAGATTAATAACCCATAAAAAATATAAACAGAGCTCCTAACCCTTTGACAGAGGATTAGTTACCCATAAAAAAGTGAAAGAAAAACAAGAAGACATGATGAGGAATGGAATCCTCCTCTCTGTGAACTAAGTTCACTTATTTATATCCTAATTTCTAGAATTCAATTTTAAACTATCCTTGTAATACCCTAATTTTCAGTATGTCATGATTGTACCAAAAGTGAGACGTTATTGACCTGTTTTCCTTATTTACTATTTAATATTGAGCCTTTAGTTCGATATCGCGTTTCAATTTTTAAAAAAATTTTAGAAAATTATTTTTAGTAATTAAAATCACATATAAAAAATTTTCAAATGATAATAATCACATAATTATTAATAATAATAGATGTTATACAATTAAATTCAACATAAAACTCAAATACAATACCTATCCCTCTGGATAAAATAAAAAAGCTAAAGCAACAAGGGCGATGGAACTCTATAAAAACAATAGGAATCACAAGTAAATCTACTAATCGTCCACAGCTTCAAACTGAGTCTTCGAACCTGTGTCACTGAAAGGGTGAAAGATTTTGGGGTGAGAACAAACCACACGTTCTCAGTAGGGAATGGGAATGCCATAAACGTAATGATTAAGATGCAAGTAATTAACTTTACTTAATAAAACTATTTTTTTATCAAACCTTTGAAAATACTTTTACATTTTATTTTAGATAATTAATTACTTTTCTTTAAATTTCTAAAACTCAACAGATTTTAATCACAAAACTTATCATACCAACTATCTCTTAGCTACCTAATTAATACTTAGTCACAACAACAGTTATTAATCACCTCAATACGTTCACAAATCAATAGCACAAGTAAGGGATCCAATTCAACTCACAAACAAGTCGCAATAAGACACACAGCACAATTACAAAGAAGTAATACAATCAAACACAACCAAATGCATATGCGCAAACAATATGATTCATGCCTGTTCTTAGCGCAGGCCATGAGCTCATGCATCGGTTGTCTACCCGCAACCCGATGTTGCTGGCGGCGAACCCAAATATGGTTTCTTTACTGTGCCAGTTAGCCCTCATCATAATAATATCGTAATGTGTATCACAGTAAGAAACAGTGCTATCAGTTAGGTGAACATTCTCGCATTAGCATCCTCAGGCTATCAGTTAGGCGGGCCCTTTCACATTAGCAATTTGGCACAATGCCCATTCACATTTTATTTTCATGAATCATAATCTATTTCATTTATTTATTTCACTCATGACTTTTCATTTTCTTTTTTTCATTTTACCTCCACATCACCGATTACATACTCATATTTCCGCATCTCCATTTTATTAAACGTACCTCCGCATCACCGCTTAACTATACATACCTTTGCATCACCTTATTTATTATTCACTTATCATTGCCTCAAGTTTCTAGACTGCCAAACTTCTTTATCGTTTAATAAAAATCCCTTTCCTTAATAAACCGAACTCAAGTTATTACTTAAAAAAGACTCCCTTCTCAAAAGATAGGATTTAAAATATTATACTTTTCTTAATAAATTAAATTGAAAACAAAACTCTTTTCGTAATAAATAGAAATCAAATAATATTCTTAAATTAGATTTGCCTTTAAATAACACTTTAAATAAAATTTTAGAGTTTTATAAAAACTTCGGCATCATTTTCTCAAAAAGTCGGACTATGCCACCCTTCCAGGGTACCTACCAAACCATTTTCAACTCTCAAAATCATTGATAAATCCAAAAAACCATATCCATTATCAAAACATTTGTAAATCTGAAAGCTAACCAGGTTCAATATTAAAATTATTTTTAATTCTCTATTCATTACCAATAAATCAAATCAACATTTTCTCAAACTCTTTCTAATGGTTTTAAACCCAAGCCATTCTTTACCTTAGAAGTATAAATCAAACTTTTCAATATTAAATCTTTTTCTCAATATGTGTAAATATGAAAACCTAATTTTTTTTAACATAGAAATATTTCTCAAAATAAGCTTATAAATCTGATTTTCAAATCAAAATCACCTTTTTGTATATTTTTTTACAAAAACTTGGACACAACTTCCCTTTTATCATTCGACTTCACCACCCTTACGGGCTCTTTCATTCTCTCAACAATTCACTAATCCGATCCCACAAACATCAATACAGCATGATTCTTAATAATCAACCTACTTTAACTCAATTTAATAACCAACAGCTCACTTCAACATTCAATACCACAATATCCAAATCGAATTAGCATATTCAAAAAACAATAATTTCCAAATTATTGCAACAGTACTCACTATTGTTAAATAATCTCAAATCGACAACCACAATTCAACACGTTCTCATCAATTAGTAATACAAAACTCTCGTAAATTATTTACAATTAATTAATAAGCCTTTTGGGCATTCTTAAATTAAAAACTATTGATTTTAAAATAGACCCCTCCTGGATGTCGGAATTGTATAATTTAACACAACAATCCCTGCTTAGTCTAAACTGGCAGCAGCAGCAGTGAGCCCGCCTTTTTTGGCGGATTACGCGGGCCGGCCCGGCGGGTTTAGGCCCGTTTGCCACCCCTAATTTCAACGCAATCCCGTAGCAACAACATTCAGTAGTTCCAAATAAGGGCAGCAGCACCGAGTAATGACAATAATGACTCTGGTAAATTAAATGGATCAAAACTAGCTGCGTAAATAAAATGGCACAGAGAAAAATCAAGACGATCTTACCCATGATCTTACCAAAATGAAAAGTGGTAGCTACAACGTCTCCCACTACAATCAATTAGCAGCAAGGACACAACCTGGTTCATCAGCAACAACGACAGTAACTGCGAGCTCCGGAACACTGATAGTAACAGCAGCAGCAGCAGAGGTCTCCATCGCCACCTTCTTCCTTTCCTTGCTCGGGTTCCTCCCTGCGGTGAACCCAACAGCAGCAACAATGTGCCTTAGCAACAATAGTGGTAATAACCCCCTTTGGCTTCAGGCTCCACGGCGGTTTGGCTTTGCGAGTGGCGGCTTCGATTGACGGCAGCGGCTCCAGAAGCATCGATAAGGCACGTCAGAGGTAGCAATGGAGTAGAATAGCGACAAAACCCAGCCTCCATCCTTTGTCAATCATCGAGCGCTCTCTCCTCTCTACCTCGGCTCAATGACGGTGACAGTTTTGCAGCGAATCTTTGTCGACGAGGCATGGTGGCGTAGGACGCAGCTTGACGGCGGCAATTCGTGGGGAGGGCGACGGCAAAATAGCGAGGCGACGATGAAGAGTTGTTTGCTGAGATATATGGGAAAGGGGATGGCAGTGGGTGAGTGGATAGTGAGGAAGAGATGAGCATGGCTCACTAACAAGTGAACAGGTGGGGGTACGTGTGGGTGAATTGGGTAATAGGGTTAGGGTTGGTGAAATTAGGGTTTAAAATTCGGGATTTAGGGTTTGAATAGAGTTTTAATTTAAAACCAGATTTAATCTAATATAATAAATTTTAAGAATACTACTTATTTTTTAAATTACCAATTATTTTTAATTAAATACTTCTAATTTAAAATTATAGATAAATAAATAAATTTTTCTTTGTTTATAAAATAAGGTTCGAAACTAAATATTCAATATAAAATTTTCATTATTTCTCAATTATTAGAACTTCAAATTATAATTAAGAAATTACTCGATTTATATGTAAAAATCTCCAAAAATATAATCTTGATTAAATAGAGTAAATCGTAAAATAACTTATTATTTAATTTTCGAAAATCCGGAGTCTTACAATCCTAATCTTATCTCTCGGAGAGAAAGATAAGATAACTACTCACTGACTTTAATTTCAAATTCAAAAATAATAATTCAAATCTAATCCTAACAACCAAATCTCTTATATTTCCTGAAAGAATTAATAACTAATCTTTCTAGAGTCTTCAATATTTTGAATGTGATTAAGGCTTCTAATGATGTGGATTATTAAACTTGGGCCTTAATGTTGCATCTTGATAGTTGTAATTATGTTTAATCTGGACTTGTATTCAATAATATTGGGCAAAAAGTCCAAAATTCACCTTCCAGGATGCACACATACACCGGACGTGGAGCATAGGCCGCTAGGCATGCATGAAGCTGCATGAGAGTCCGTCGGGCATGGGAGGAGGCCGCTGGGCATGGGGATCATCCGCTGGGCGTGCGTGGAGCCCATCCGCCAGGCATGCATGTTGTCCGCTAGGCGTGGGAGTTGGTCTGTCAGGCATACACCATTTTCTTGTTTCTTAGGGCACTCTTTCTCTTCCTTATGCCATGCGTTTGCTGTCTTTATGTTTTTTTATGAAAAAGCTTTGAGTTTTGCTGGTTTTTGAGCTAAAAATCCTTGAAAACATAAAAATAATATTCCAACTCCAAATATTTAATTATTTATTAAATTCTATTAGAAAACATAATAAATTTGATTAAATCTAAGAAAATGAAACAGAAAAGAACTTAAAAATCACTTCAGATGACATGTTATCACACACCAGATTAGGACTTGGATGCTCAACACCTTATGGTTGGGACATATAGACAGTTTCATTAACTATCCGTTGAGAAAAGCATTATGAAAATCATATTGCTTGATTCTCCATTCCTTGGATAATGCTATGTTGATCATAATCTTAATGGTCATAGGTTTTATTTTTGAAGAAAAGACTTGATAAAATCTATTCTAGTTGTTTGAATATATCCACGAATCACTAATCATGCCTTATTTTTAGTTACCTCTCCCTTAAATCTTTTCTTTACTATAAAAATCTACTTTTAAGTCACTATCTTTTCATTTAGAGAAGGTTCAAATAGAGACCATGTATTATGATAAAGAAGGGCTTTGTACTCAGTAATCATAACATTTTTCTACAATAGTGATTGTAAAGCCAATTTAATATTTTTTGGGATAAAATTAGTAGAGGATGAAGTATGAGTGCAGAGACTGATCTGATTAATTTTAGGCTTGAGATTACCAATTTTGGACCTTGTGAGAATGTTATGAGTGATACCTAAGGTTGATTGTGATGCTGGTTGAGATGAATCACCATATAGTGTAATTTGAATACCATAAATTTGAATTAGACCATTATTTTGAGATTGTTGATTTGGATTTGTATTGTAGTCTGTTTGAGTTTCTAATGCTTGTGATGGACTTGATTCATTGTTAATAGAAGTAGTATAGATACTAAATGGAATAAAATTTGTAAGATTTAGGGAGGGTAGGGGGAGTGTTAAAATTACTGGTAGCATTTCAGTATTAGATACATTATTTGAAGTTTCTACTTTTTGTGAATTAAAGAAAAAAGAAGCTGGAAAAATAATCTCATCAAACAGTATATCTCTATATATGGTGATTTTTCCTTCCTTTGTTAAGCATTTATATCCTTTTTTATGTAAAGTATCCAAGAAATATACAAGCTTGGACCTTAGTTTAAGTTTATGTTGATTATAAGATCTTAAATGAGGATAACGTAGACAGCCAAAATTTTTTAAAAAACTATAATTAGGAACACTACCAAATAAAAATCCAAAAGGATATATATTATTAGGAGTGATTGTAGACATATGATTGATCAAATACACTTTTGTTTCAATAGCTTCATCATGAAATTTTGAAGGAAGAGCATCAGTAGCAAGAAAAGACAAACCAGTTTCTCCTACATGTCTATATTTCCTCTCAGCTAAATCATTTTATTGAGGTGTGTGAGGACATGTTAGTCTGTCTATAATGCCTTCACTAACAAGAAACTATTTGAAAGCATTTGAGAGGTATTCACTACTATTATCAATTCGTAATGCTTTTATAGAATATCCTAACTGCTTCTCCATAGCTAATTTATACTGTTTAAACACAGATAGAACTTATGACTTGTTATATATCATGTAAATGCTAGTATACCTTGAATCAACATCAGTGAAAGACACATAATACCTGTATTTGTTTAATAAAAGAAGAGGTGTTGGACCCCATACATCAGAAACAATTAACTCAAGGGGTGTATGATAAACAGAATCATAATATGCATAAAAGTAGCTTGTGAGACTTACTAAACAACAAGATTCACACAAAGAAGAATTTGATTGAATTTTATTCTTTAGTAATTGAGAATTATTAACAATGTTTTGTACAATAAACATAGTAGGGTGACCAAGTCTCTTATGATATACATCTTAAAATACACTTTTGAGAGGTAAAACAGAAGCAGACATAACAGATGGAATTACTTTAGGAATTTCAAACTTTCTCAAATTGGTACAAGACATTTTTATCACTGCCTCGGAGAAAAACCTCCTTAGTGTTAGGATTTGGTTGAATTAGTCTCACATTGCTTAGGATAGCAAATGGAGTGGGTGGCCTAGGCTATAAATATGAGGCTAAGTTCTCCATGTTTTTTGCATCAGTTGGAAACACTTAAAGCTTGTATCTGACTTTTTTTCCTCTATACTCTTTGATTAGAGAGTGTTGTGAGGTGTAGTTAAATATTTGCTTTGAGAGAGTGGGTGTACTGGGGTGCCGGTGTTAGAGAGAAAGAAGTCTATGTGTTGTAACAATTTTCACATAGTGATATTCTCTGGTTGTCATTTGACAACGGCCGTGATTTTTTTCTCCAGTAATTGGGGTTTTTCACGTTAAATTCTTGTGTTGTGATTGTGTCTATTTTATTTCTCTATGAAAGGTATTTTCTCAAGGGGGAATGGTGTATTATTCCCAACATGTGGTATCAGAGCTCGATTCGGTGGAATTTATTCTTAGTATGCTCTGTGGTTGCAGCCTAGTCTGACCTTCCACATCAGAAAAGAATTTTGTCCTGTGGCTTGAGGTTGATCTTTGGTTGCTGTTGTTGTTGCTGGAAGGCAGTGTGACACTATGATAGTGTAGTTTGGAAAGGTTCTGGCTAAGGAAAGACTTGGTATTTAAGTGTGTCCATTGTGACCCACCTCTCTTTCCTGGGGACCCTTCCTAGTGCACGGTCTACTGCACTGCCATGGATAAGGATAAGTTGTGGCAATCGGGTCCACAATTGCACACGGGCATTGGTTGGCGAATGCAAGGTGTGTGGCGGAGTTATGTCGATGACTGAAGAACTTCCAGGAAAAGCCAATTTGAAAGTTGCACCATGAATTTTCAGCAATGTTTCGATCTGTACCAAGGCGAAATGCTTGGAGTGGTCTAATTCCAAGTGAGTATACTTTCATGGTGGAGTATGATAGTTCTCTGAACTATGATTGTCGATATAGACAATGGCAGCAAAGAATTGTCGGTGTTGACTATGGAAGCTAAAGATGTGTGACTATTTCAATCAAGGTGGAGATTGTTAGGATTTGGTTGAATTAGTCCCACATTGCTTAGGATAGCAAATGGAGTGGGTGGCCTAGGCTATAAATATGAGGCTAAGTTCTCCATGTTTTTTGCACCAGTCGGAAACACTTAAAGCTTGTATCTGACTTTTCTTTTCCTCTATACTCTTTGATTAGAGAGTGTTGTGAGGTGTAGTTAAATATTTGCTTTGAGAGAGTAGGTGTACTGGGGTGCCGGTGTTAGAGAGAAAGAAGTCTATGTGTTGTAACAATTTTCACATAGTGATATTCTCTAGTAATTGGGGTTTTCCACGTTAAATTCTTGTGTTGTGATTGTGTCTATTTTATTTCTCTGATTGAAAGGTATTTTCTCAAGGGGGAATGGTGTATTATTCCCAACACTTAGTAGCCTCCGATTTAACCAACACAAAATCAGGCCGGAATAAAAATAAACACAATTATCTCTAGCAAATCTACACTACAAGAAAAATGTTAAATACCATCAAATTTTCTGTCGGATTTACTGTCGCATGTTAGAAGCGATTTTACCATCAGATTTACCAGTGGCAAAGGAGTGAAATTCATCAAGTCAAAAGGTTACCGGCGGATTTAGGTTTCTAACAGTAAATTCACCGGTAATCATTGAAGGAAATAATAAAAGAATAGGTGCGAAAACTAAAGGCAAATTTACCATCGGATTTATCCGACGATAAACCCATTTTGTGAAACGCTACATTTTGGCGCACTGGAATACTTTATCGTCAGATTTATCCGCTGTTAAATTTGATCTAAATTCAAAAGGTGCGACCCTTCTCCCGCATTTTCGAAAATGCCCTTCTCTCTTTACCACTCTCCTCTCTCATCTCTCTCCCCTGCAACTACCTCTGGCGGCCCCTTTGACCACCCTCCGCCAGAGCTGACCACCTCTATTATCTTCCAAAGACTGCTGGATCGGAGTCGCATGGATCCTGTTTCGTCATCTCAAATGGAGTTGCTCTCTTTGCCTCTACCACCGTTAGAAGAGCTGTTGTCACCGTTCTCTTTGTCGCTGGAGCTGCGTCTCTCCTCTTTTGTCCAAATAGGTTGCCCTTATTCCTCTCCCTAATTCAACTTGTTTTTATTTTCTTTCAATAAAAAAATCCTAACTCTCTTTTTGAACTATCATTCAATTTGGTTTTCGTACCACCGCGTTATCGTCGCTGCTACTACGCCAGAAAAGTATGCATACTCTAATTTTTACGTTAAATTTTGATTAATGGATTATATTTAATTGGGATATGTTTAATTTAATTGTGGATAAAATAAAT
>NC_029789.2:36889206-36904999 GCF_000816755.2 Arachis ipaensis
TTCTGTTCAAAGAGAGAAAGAGAAGAAAAGAAAAGTGATACGGGAAGATTGATTGAAAGATAGTATTCATTCATGTGTTAACATTGCACAGAGATAATGCTTTTATGTGTTAACATTGTACATAGATGCTTTTAAAATAGTGACTAAATCAAGATTAAAGAAATTGAACTTAAAGAAACTAAAGTAACCATCTGTTATAATAATTTCTATAACCAGTAACTTATTTAACTAACTAACTAACTAATGAAAGTACTAATATATCTTTAAAACATGTTGGGGTATTTATTTTTTTACACTTTATTACTTATCCCATCTTTAAATAGGATGATTTCATAATAAATGTATCTCGTTTTGGAGAAGACGAAATCTGTAAAGAATAATAACATCATATTTAATCTGCAAATCAGATAAAACACTAAATACGCTGTTGTTATTCTTATTTCTTACATATTTTGTCTTATGCAAGGATGAGATACATTATTTATTTATTATTGTTGTTGTTGTTTATTTTTTCTTTCTTTTTTATTGCTCTTGCTTTTTTATTTGTTTTGTATATTTTTTTATTTTCTCTGTTCTTGTTCTTGTTCATTTAATATAGCAAAGAAAAGTTGGTGATGATGATGCGGAAGAAGAAAAAAATATGAGAAGAAGATGCAAAAAAAAAGGAAAAGAAAAAAGAGAAGATGCAAGTGAAGCAAAAAATACAAATGATAAAAAAAGAAGAATAAGAAATTAGTTAATTTTTCCTTTGTCTTTGGGTTTTCTCTGTTAGCACCGACCTAATAGAGTTACTCCAAGAGAGTAGCGTTATTTTTGTTTTCTTGCCAAATTGAGATCGTCTCACTTTGCTTGTTGTTTTTCTTCAGTTTGTGTGGTTTATCTCCTCGTCTGTAGATGGCAGAAATTCCTTCACAATCAGATTATCAAGATATCACTAATAACCCCACCACCAACACAACCTTGCAAACTAATAGAGACCAGGTTTTAGTTTCTAATGACGACCCAAAAATTATAGAATATGAGGACAGTGGTGTACAGGCGAGGGTAGCAAAATGCAATCTAAGTCTCATAGGAAAGCTCATTATAGAAAAATCTATTTTTTCTACCACCATATAGACAGCTATGAATAATGTTTGGAGGAAATCAGCTAGCTTTAGTATGATTGAATTAGCACTACAAATATATCAATTTTTCTTCTAAAATGAAACTAATTTAAAATGAGTTCTTCGTGGTTCACCTTGGCTGTTCCGTAATGAATGGTTACTACTTACTAGATGGGTAAGGAATTTCAACGTTCACATACCGGCCTTCAATAGTGTAGAACTCAAACTACAACTCTGGAACCTGCCAGAACATTGCAAAACCACCACACTAGGAACCAAAATTGCTGAATGCCTTGGTGAGGTGAAGGAGTGTAAAATGTTTACGACAAGACTGGGTCGAGAATTGTGCCCAGGCAGATCTTAAGGATCCAAATCAACCCGACAAAAAGGAGCTTGGGCTATGGATACGAGCTGATATGATTAGAACTCTAGTAGAACAATCGGACAAGCCCGGGACATTCAAATTCGGAAGCAGCTGTAGAGCAGCCCTGCCAGAATCAATGAAAATCATTAGCTAGAATTTCCGTGGACTTCGAAATCCATGGGCATTGAGAGCTCTCAACAAGCTCTTAACACAACAAGTTTCCATCCTTGTATTCCTTATAGAAACAAGGAAAAAATAGTTGAGTTAAATCTGATTCATGGCAAAGGAGGTTCGCACAATATTTTGGGAATTAACTGTGAAGGAGACGGGAGACAATGATCAAGGGGATTAATATACAAGAACATTTAGACCGAGCAGTAGCGACTATTGATTGGAAAAAGGCTTTTTCCAAAGGTGGCGTACGTCATTTGAACCAATATTGCTCAGATCATTATCCTATTATAGTTGACATGGAAGGGGCACAAAAGCAAAAGAGAAAGTGGCCATACTTGTTTTGGTTTGAGGAGGTTTGGTTACAAAAGGAGGAATGTAAAGAAGTTGTTAAGCGAGCTTGGATTGGGAGACAAGGACACCTGGCGACAACTATAACAAACTGTGGTAGTGCACTTCAGGAGTAGGAATGACATAATTTCAGCCAACTCTCGATGGACATACAACAAAACCAGCAACTTTTGGCTCAACTTACAACTCTTCCATAAATAGAAGATATTTTACAACAAATAAGAGATATCCAGGCCAAGTTAGATGAACTACTACTTCACGAAGAAATACAGTGGTCTCAACGATCCTGAGCCACGTGGTTGAAAGCCGGTTATAGAAATACAAGGTTCTTTCACTGGAAGGCATCTCAACGAGTAAGAATGAATCAGATTGACAAAATAGTAGATGATACCGGGATTGTATATGAGGAAGAAGCAAAAATCGAAGAAGTAATGGTTAATTTTTTTGAAACCCTCTTTAGGATAGAAGGAGTCTCAGAACTACAGAAGGCAGTGAAAGTAGTATGGGACAGAATTTCTCACCATTCACAAGAGAAGAGGTGAAAACAGCACTGTTTCAAATGCATCCCACCAAGCCTCTAGGACTAGATTGTTTGCTAGCACTTTTCTATCAGCAAATGTGGGACATAGCTGGCAATGAAACCACACGTTGGGTTTTACATTTTTTGAATGAAGAAGGGGACCCATCAAATCTAAACAAAACTAATATTTGTCTGACCCCAAAATCATAACAACCGATGCATCCCAAAGAGTTTTGGCCTATTTCATCTGTAACATGTTTTTCAAAGTAGAAACAAAGGTATTCGCTAACATAATGAAGCTGATTTTGCCAGGAATTGTAGGCAAAAAACAAAGTGCTTTTGTTCTAAGAAGATTAATAACAGATACTGGTTTAGTAGCATTTGAAACATTCCACTTTATGAAGAAAAAAAGAACATGGACTAACGGTTATATCAGACTCAAGTTAGATATGGCCAAAGTATATGATAGAATTGAGTGGCTTTTCCTTTTTAAAGTATTACATGTTATGGGTTTTGCTCAAACTTGGGTAGGATTGATTTGAAGATGTCTTAACACAGTATCCTTCTCAGTTTTAGTTATACCATCTAGGCCTTTTACACAAATAAGGGTAATTCGATAGGGTGATCCGCTCTCACTCTATTTGTTTATATTATGTGCGGAGGTTTTCTCAGGGTTGTTATTAAGAGCACAGAGAACAAAAGCAATCCAGTGCATCCAAGTTTCTAGCCATGCACCAGAAATATCACATCTATTTTTTGCAGATGACAATATTCTCTTTCTTAGAAGTTCGGATCAGTTTATTCACGAGGCAAAGGAGATTCTCCAACTCTTCCAATTAGCATCTGGACAAAGGATGACTTTGGAAAAGTTAGAAATTATGTTTAGCCAAAATATGTCACCTTTCAAAAAAATACTTATACAAGATTGGTTAGGAATTAAGGTAGAAGAACATATGTGAAGTACCTAGGTCTCTGATGAGCGGATAATTTATACGCTTTTTAGCATTGTTTTTAGTATGTTTTTAGTAGGATCTAGTTATTTTTAGGGATATTTTATTAGTTTTTATGTTAAATTCACATTTCTAGACTTTACTATGAGTTTGTGTGTTTTTCTGTGATTTCAGGTATTTTCTGGCCGAAATTGAGGGACTTGAGCAAAAATCAGATTCAGAGGTTGAAGAAGGACTGCTGATGCTGTTGGATTCTGACCTCCCTGCACTCAAAGTGGATTTTCTGGAGCTACAGAACTCCAAATGGCGCGCTTCCAATTGAGTTGGAAAGTAGAGATCCAGGGCTTTCCAGCAATTTATCGAAATTGTGATTCCTGGTAATGGCTCCAAAAACTTGGTACTCTAATCTTAATTCACAATTTGTCACAACTTCGATACAACTAACCAGCAAGTGCACTGGGTCGTCCAAGTAATAAAACCTTACGTGAGTAAGGGTTGATCCCACGGAGATTGTCGGCTTGAAGCAAGCTATGGTCACCTTGTAAATCTCAGTCAGGCGGATATCAAATGGTTATGGAGTTTTCGAATAATAATAATAATAAATAAACAGAAAATAAAGATAGAAATACTTATGAATTCATTGGTGAGAATTTCAGATAAGTGTATAGAGATGCTTTCGTTCCTCTGAACCTCTGCTTTCCTGCTGTCTTCATCCAATCCTTCCTACTCCTTTCCTTAGCAAGCTTTATACAGGGCATCACTGTTGTCAATGGCTACATCCCATCCTCTCTGTGAAAAAGGTCCAAATGCTCTGTCACGGCACGGCTAATCATTTGGAGGTTCTCGATCATACTGGAATAGGGTTCACCCTCCTTTTGCGTCTGTCACTACGCCCAGCACTCGCGAGTTTGAAGTTCGTCATAGCCATCCCTTCCCAGATCCTACTCGGAATACCACAAACAAGGTTTAGACTTTCTGGATCTCAAGAATGGCCATCCATGGGTTCTAACTTATACCACGAAGATTCTAATATCTCAGACTCGGTCTTCTGTATTAGATATCTAAGAGATACTCATTCTAGCTTGTTGCATGTAGAACAGAAGTGTTTGTCAGGCACGCGTTCATAAGTGAGAATGATGATGAGCGTCACATAATCATCACATTCATCATGTTCTTGGGTGCGAATGGATATCTTAGAAGCGGAATAAGTTGAATTGAATATAAAACAGTAGTACTTTGTATTAAATCATGAGAAACAGCAGAGCTCCACACCTTAACTATGGAGTGTAGAAACTCTACCGTTGAAAATACATAAGTGATGAAGGTCTAGACATGGCCGAATGGCCAGCCCCCAAACGTGATCAATAGATCAAAAGATGGTTCAAAAGATAAAAAAGATGTTCCAAAGATGTAAATACAATAGTAAAAAGTCCTATTTATACTAAACTAGTTACTAGGGTTTACAGAAGTAAGTAATTGATGCATAAATCCACTTCCGGGGCCCACTTGGTGTGTGCTTGGGCTGAGCTTGAAGTTTACACGTGCAGAGGCTTCTTTTGGAGTTGAACTCCAAGTTGTAACATGTTTTTAGTGTTCAACTCTGGTTCGTGATGTGTTTCTGGCGTTTAACTCTAGACTGCAGCGTAGAACTGGCGTTCAACGCCCTTTTGCGTCATTTAAACTCGGGCAAAGTATGGACTATTACCATGGTGGGTTGTCTCCCACCTAGCACTTTTGGTTAAAGTCCTTAAGTTGGACATTTGAGGAGTCCTTTGTTTGGTGGCTTGTGCTTGAATTCATCCAAAAATCTCCACCACTATTTGGAATGCCAACAGCCTCCGGGGTCCCAAACCAGGCATGTAAAGCCCTTGAGCAGCTTCAAACAGATTCTCAGGTTCCCTGGATGTTGAATGTCAGAATAGATTCTAGGATCCCAAATCTTACTTTTATATCTGCCTTTATCTTGATTTTTATTTTCCAACCGGGCGGTTTGGAAGTTGCGTTCTCACCAAGATGGCCAAACATCTTCCTAGACCCATTCAATCGAACTCGAAACCAATCCTTACACTTCAAAGTGAAGTGTGGAACTTTATTGAGTCTTGCGTACCAGCCTTGAGCACGAACCATTTCCCTTTTACTCTTAAAGTCGCAAAGAGCTCTAAGTTGGCCATCTGTTTCAAGTAAACCATATTCAAGTGGAAAAGTAAAGATAAAAGCTAAAGATTTTACCCACTTGAAGTTTGTATTGGGCGGTAATGGCCTTGGAATAGGTGTTTCCAGTGGTTTTGCAAGCTCTACTCCCTTGTATTCTTCTATGAATTCTTCCACTTCCTTGCAGTTTTCTTCAATTTCAATCACATCTTGATCCAAGTCTTCGATATCTTCTTCATCGCTCAAATCATAAGTTGGAGGTTGTGAAAAATCTACCTCTGCATCATCTTCGTATTCACTTGGGGAAGATTCTTCCATCTCAAAGAGTTCACTTGCGGATGCAAGTTCATTACTAGGGGAATGTGACTCGTGATCATCACTATCAAGGAAACTTGCTTGTTGAGTTATTCTGTCCAGTTCTTTATAAGATTCCTGCTTTGGAGGTTGTGCACTTTCCTCCTTAGCATCAATTTTTCTTGATGGAATTCTCCTCAATTCTGTCTTCCCATGGAGGTTCAGCATCTCCTAAATCTTCAACCAATTCTTCTTCTTCTATAATTTCAGCGTCCTCCACTTGTTCTAGTACAACGTCATGCTCCGTACTGTCCAGTGGGATTTCTAGCATCTCCTTCATGCTGCGTTCTTCATTAGTTTGTCCACATGTAGCCATGGGGGTTCCTTGAGTGTTCGAACGTCGGAAAGGTAGTCTATTGATCGCTTGATTCAATTGGTGAAGTGTGGCATGAAATTTTTCAAATGTTTCCTTGAGTTGCTCCCTTGATTCTTGGAATGATGGATATGGACATAGTGTGTAGGAAAGTGGTGGTTCTTGGGAGTAATTGGGTTGGAATTCGGGTGGATACGGGTTAGGGTCATATGGAGGTGAATGGTGGTAGTTGGCTTGTGAGTGTGGTGGTTCAAAGCTGCGTTGAAGAGGTGGTTCACAGGCGTATGATGGGGCTTGTCGGTAATTACAAGGGGTTCCACCATAACTATTGTTCTACCATGCATTATTGAATGGTCGTCGTCCATGATAGTTTGGAAGGTGTTGTTGCCTAAAGGGTTGATCAGATCCTCGTGGCTCTGTCCATCTCTGATTGTTTTGACATTGATGCATGTTCCTGTTATAGCTTCCATTCATCTCAACATTATTAGAACCAAACTCGAAGCGATAGGGGTGAGAGTTCATAGTAAATAATAAAAATTTAAAACGAAAATAAAAAAAATAAACAAGTAAAAGAAAATATTTACAATAACCAATAATAAGGCACACAGTTGCAATTCTCCGGCAACGGCGCCAGTTTGACGATCGGATTTCTGCTAATTTAGAATTTTATAAAAATAATCACATTGATAGTATAGTTTCTGAACCAACAGAGAATCCTTTCGTACAAAAGTTTTGTTTGTCACTAAAGCAAACCCAATAAAAAATAAATAACTGAAGTATTTAAACCTCGGGTCGTCTCTCAAGGAATTGCAGGGCAGTGTGATTTAATATTGGTTATGAAAAATTGTATTTTTGGGTTTTGAAATAAGGAACAGGTAATTTAAATGACGAGAAAAATAAATTAATAATTATAAATATCTCTTGGCAAGGTATAAGGAATTGAGGTCCTATCCTGACTATCCTTATTAGGTGTGATGAGAATTGGATTTTGCTCCCACTTTTATTAACCTTTACTAACAAAGGAAAGTCAAGTGGACTAATTAATTTGCTCCTCAGGTCCCAGTCAACTCATATGGAAAGACTAGAGTTATTTGAGTACAAATTAATCAGCAAAGAATTCCAATTTCAATCAATAGCTGAGTTTGATAATTCAAGTGTTACTAATTACTCAACCAAAACAAGAGGGAAAATAAATCTAAATTTAAATTGGAAGCAATCATAAATAGAATAAAACAATTATTAATCTGAAATACCTCAAAGTATATTAATTAAGAAAATTATAACATGAATGGTTCATAAGTCAAATTGGAACATTAACAAGTAAAAGTATTGGAATAAATAAAAATAAAGGAGAAACGTTAATTGAAGGAATGAAGTGGTAAAAATAAAAGGAATCCTAATCCTAAAACCTAAGAGAGAGGAGAGAACCTCTCTCTCTAAAAATTACATCTAATCCTAAAATTATGAATTATGAATATTGTATTCTGTATATTCTTTGATTCCTCCATTCTCTGGCTTATATTTTGTGTTTCTGGCTTGGATTGGGCCGAAAAAGGGTCCAGAAATCGCTGGGGGCATTTTCTGCAGATTTTTGTACGTGGCGTCTGTCACGCGTCCGCGTGGGTCACGCGTTCGCGTCATCTGGGAGTTTTCCTTGTCACGCGTACGCGTCAGTCACGCGTCCGCATCATTTGCGTTCTTCTCAAGGCGCGCGTCCGCGCCATCCATGCGTTCGCGTTGCTGCATTTTCGCGCTAGGCACGCGTTCGCGTCGTTCATGCATTCGCGTCGCTGCCTTTTTCTTCACAACTCCATTTTTTGTTTTCTTTCCATTTTTGTATGTTTTCTTTTTGTCCTTTGAGCAATTTCTGCCCTATGAGATCTGAAAATACTTAATACACACATCACGGCATCGAATGGTAATAATGGATAATTAAAATTATTATTTTTAAAGCATAGGAAACATGTTTTTCACTTATATCGTAAAATAAGGAAGGGAAAGTAAAACCATGCAATTTACATGAATAAGTGGGTGAAGAATTGATAAAAACACTAAATTTGAGCACAAATTATATCATAAAATATGGGTTTATCAATAATGTATACGCTTTTTGGCATTGTTTTTACATAGTTTTTAGTATGTTTTAGTTACTTTCTATTATATTTTTATTAGTTTTTATGCAAAAATCACATTTCTGGACTTTACTATGAGTTTTTGTATTTTTCTGTAATTTCAGGTATTTTTTGGCTGAAATTGAGGGACATGAGCAAAAATCTGATTCAGAGGCTGAGAAAGGACTGCAGATGCTGTTGGATTCTGACTTCCCTGCACCCAAACACATTTTTCTGGAGCTACGGAAGTTCAATTGGCGCATTCTCAATTGGGCTGGAAAGCTATATTTGATGGCCCAGGCTGGTGTTCAACGACATCCAGAGACCCTTTTCTGGCGTAAAACGCCGGAACTGGTACTAGAACTGGAGTTAAACGCCCAAACTGGCATCCAAGCTGGCGTTTAACTCTAGAAAAGGCCTATGTACGTGTAAAGCTCAATGCTCAGCCCAAACACACACCAAGTGGGCCCCAGAAGTGGATTTCTGCACTATCTGCACTTAGTTACTCAATTTCTGTAATCCTTAGTAACTAGTTTAGTATAAATACTAGTCTTTCCTATTGTATTCGGACCTTTATCACTTTTATCATCTTTTATCAACTTCATGCTTGGCTGGCCTCACGGCCATGCCTAGGCTATTTTCTCTTATGTATTTTCTACGGTGGAGTTTCTACACCTCATAGATTAAGGTGTGGACCTCTGCTATTCTTCATGAATTAATGAAAGTACTATTGTTTCTCTTTCAATTCACGCATGTCTCTTCTCCAAGATATACTCTCGTTCTTAATTCAGTTAAGTCAGAATGAAGGGGTGACCCGTGACAATCACCCACTAGCTTCATTACTTGCTTAGCCAAGATCTGCGTGCCTGACAACCACAAGCGGTCTACATAATGTGCAACGTAGTCATTGGACGACAGCTGGAGTATAATCTCTTAGGCCTCTGGTTCGTGACTTTGACTTGCATTTCCTGACAACAGAGCAGTCGAACTCACAGAGATCAGAACCTTCGTGGTAAAGGCTAGAACAAACAAGCTTCAAACTCACGAATGTTGGGCGCAGTGACAGTGTGCAAAAGGATAGAGAGATCCTATTCCGACACAAGTGAGAACCGACAGATGATTAGCCGTGTGGTAGCTGTGCCTGGTATTTTTCATCCGAGATGAGAGATCCGACAGATTATTAGCCGTACAGCCATGCCTGGACCATTTTCACTGAGAGGACGGATGGTAGCCATTGACAACGGTGATCCACCAACATACAGCTTGCCATGGAAGGGAGCACGCATGATTGGATGAAGACAATAGGAAAGCAGAGGTTCAGAAGCAACAAAGCATCTCCAAACACTTATCTGAAATTCCCACCAATGAATTACATAAGTATCTTTATTTTAATTTACGTTTTATTTATCTTTCAATTATCAAAACTCATAACCAATTGAATCCACCTGACTAAGATTTACAGGATGACCATAGCTTGCTTCAAGCCGGCAATCTCCGTGGGATCGACCCTTACTCGCGTAAGGTTTTATTACTTGGACGACCCAGTGCACTTGCTGGTTAGTTGTACCGGAGTTGTGAAAAGTGTAATCACAATTCCGTGCACCACACACATGCTGTTGCGCTTCTTGTGCGATGCATAGTGAGTTGTGCCTACGCACACTCTAGTGTGTGCTTCTCCTTTGTTTTCTTCATGTTTTCTCCCTATTGCATGCTTCTGCTCCACTCTTATCAAGCCATTCCAACCTATTATACCTGAAATCACTCATCAAAACCATTAAGGCATCGAATGGAATGAAAGTGGAATAAAATTGATCAAAATAAGAACAAAAGAGTATGTTTTCACAATTAAGCTCAAATTAGGGAAAGAACACAAAAGTATGCTATTTGGATGAATAAATGTGGGTTTATGTGATGAAATCCACTCAAATCAAATCAAAATATATCATCAAATATGGATTCATCATGGAGCTCCAAAGAGGGATATTTTAGTTTGACTATCTCTCACAAATATTCATTATCTGGTGGCATAATCATCACTCTTCTCTATCATCTTCATTAATCAAATTAAGAGATCAAATAGATAATGTATCAGTTTCTTATTCCTTCTCTTAGAAACAAAAAGCATTGCTAAAAACTTACTTCTGGAAGAGGAAGCAATGTACATATATCAAAAGGACCTTGCTCTAAAAGCAATTTATGTTAAAAAAATAAAGAGGTAATCTCATAATTAAACTTTTCCCTCTCCAGTCCCAAAGAAGAGGAACTTGTGATCAACTAAGTTTCCTCCGACCAATTTTAGGGCCGCGACAAGTCTGGCGAGGACCACCAACGTGTTCCCTACAACAAAGCAGATGGAATTATAAGAGATAATCATTGGTTAACAAAATAGGAGAGTTGGTCAGAGAAGTTTAAAATCCCAGGTGAGGCTTGAAATTAATTGTCTGTATACCTGCAAGAAACCTCTTAATGATGAGCATAATAAAATTAAGAGTTAAGTACTTTTTTTGTCCTTAAGGTCTGGGGCTAAAATCAAAATCGTCCCCGGCCTTTTTTATTTTTAAAATCATCCTCAACGTTCATAAACACTTTAAAATCATCCTCCCTTCCAATAACGAATTTTTTCAAATAATTTTACCCTTTAGTTTGTTACTGGTAGTTGATGGTTTTAATGATTTAAAAAAATAACTTAATTTTTTTCTATAAATGATTAGAAAGAAAGAAATTAAATCAAAATCTCACCACCAACTAAAATATTAGAACATTTGCTAGGGTTCCAAAGCTTGTAGTGTTGCCATGGCTTTCCAGAGCTCAAGGTCGTTTCGGAGTTGCTCGTCTGCATAGAAGAGGGAGCTTCTTTGTGGGCATGGCGAGAGACCTGTGCTGCAAATTTTGGGAACGAAAGATAACCCTGGTCGACAATTTTGGGGCTGCGTCTACTATGAGGTGCATTTTTGGATTTTTGTTCTTGATTGATGATATTGTTTTGTTGTTGGGTGTTGGACTGACTATGGTGGGATCCTGTAGATTAAAGAAGAGTGTCAATTTTTTTGTTGGGCAGACCCAGATGCTGAAACTGAAGACCCGCATACTGCAAGGTTGAAGAGAAAAGTTATAGGCCTAAAAGCAAAAGTGAAGGAGTTTGAGTGGAAGTTGAAGGTTATTGCAGTGTGGTTGGTTGTCTTTTTTTCTGGTTGCAGATTTCATTGAATTAGAAATAGGGGCTACCTTATGTAGTACCTCTAAAAATGGCTTGATAAAATTAGTTGAGAAAATAGGATTCTCTGAGTTAGTATGTATTTAGGCTTTTAATAAAATTGTGTTGTAGCTTGATCTTTTTTGTGTTAATGAAATTGGATTTTATAGCTTGTCAAGAATTGTGTTAATGAAAATGTTCTTCTGTGGCTTGACAGGATTTGTGTTAATGAAATTGGATTTTGTAGATTGCTCAAGAATTGTATCAATAAAATTGTGAAGCTGTAATTTGACAAGAAATTGTGTTATTCAAATTGGATATGGTAGCTTGAAAAGAATTGGATTAATGAAAATGTGATGATATAGCTTGACAATAATTGTGTTAATAAAGAATTGTATACTTTGACCTGCTTTATTAATGTATAATATGCAATATGCAATATGAATTAACAATAGAGAACCACAAACAGATACATTAAAATACAACATAATCAATTCATTAATAATCATATGCAATAGTTGTCTTAGTTGACACTTTTACCCCAAAAAAATATTGTCCCTAATGGGCTACAACAACAAAGATTATAACCAAGTCACCATTATCAGCATAAAATTAAATCTAGAGCAACTCTGTTACTGTCTAAACAACAAAAAGCATCAAAAATACATAATCAGATTAAGCCAAAATAAAGTCTCAACATACTTAGAATATAATCAACTTAAGCCTACATTTTTCACATAACATTCGACATTTTAGAGTTTTTTCCAAGCTCTTGGAGGCAATTTTGCCATCAACCTCAACTTATATGGAGAAACATGTGGTGCAATATTGCGACTGAGGGACAAATTCTTGATAATTGGTTGGTTTGAGCTTGATGTATCCTTCTCCTTGGGCACTGGTGGTGGTTGGGTTGAACTTCTGATGGGTTTCATCTTGGGCCTTCGGTGGAGAGGAGTTGCTGCTGATGTGTTGGGCTTAAATAATGGTAGTGTGGGCTTGGACTTTGGTTAGGATGACTTGGACCTTGTTGTGGGTGTTGTGCTGGTGGCTGGTTGGGGCTATGATGATGATTTTTGTTGTAGATCTATTCTCTTCCTCCCTCTAGCAGTAGATTGGACAACAGGTAGTGAAGATGATCTCTTTCTTCCTCTATTTGTTTTTTTGACAGCAAATTATTTAGATGGTTGGGCCTAAAAATACAAAAAATATTTCAAATTACATTTAACCGACCATAACAATAAAACCCTAAAATACATATAGTAAATTCACTTATACGGAGGGGTGGCTTGCTGCATCCTCGCTTCTTGCAACCTGATTAACCATAATTTGAGCACTTCTGAATCTACCCCCTCCTAAACAAGTGACTATGGCTTCTATCCTCAGCTTTCTCAGGTCCTCTTTTCCTCTTCTTCACTGGTTTGTGGCTAGGTTTCTGATAGGGTAGTGGCATAACATCATCAAACTCAGTCTTCTCTCACATATCTGGGCCATTTAGAGGATATATGACCGAATCATAGTACTTGACATAAGTCCCCTTCTTATAGCAGTCATCAACATATGCATCCATACCCAGTCCTTTGAAGTTGATAGAGCTAATGGCATGTGTGCATGGAATGCCACTGAGCTGCCATTTCCTACAAGAACACTCACGAACAGATAAATCATCAGTATAGTGCACCAAGTTTTTGGCGCCGTTGCCGGGGATTGTTCGAGTTTGGACAACTGACGGTTCATCATGTTGCTCAGATTGGGTAATTTTTTTTTTCGTTTTATTTTCAAAAAAAAAATTTCTTCAAAAATCTTTCAAAAAAATTTTTTTTTCTTTTGTTTTCGAAAATTATTTCATAATTTTTAAGAATGAATTCTAGTGTTTCATGATGATTTGTTGAATCCTGGCTGGCTGTAAAGCCATGTCTAAATTCCTTTGGACTGAGGATTCAACTAATCACTTCAATGCATGTAATAGCATACTAAAGCTTAGCTGGCTATTAAGCCATGTCTAACCCTCAGATTGGAGCTTTAGACTAAAGAGCACAAGATTCCTGGAATTCATATTAAAAATTTTGAAATCTTTATTTTTCTTCTTCAAATAATTTTCAAAAAAATAAAAATATACAAAAATCCAAAAAAATTAATAAAATCATAAAATAAAAAATATTTTGTGTTTCTTGTTTGAGTCTTGAGTCAATTTTTAAGTTTGGTATCAATTGCATTTTTTCTAAAAAAAATTTTATGCATTTTTCGAAAGTTCATTAATTCATAGTGTTCTTCATGATCTTCAAGTTGTTCTTGGCCAGTCTTCTTGTTTGATCTTCATATTTTTTTGTTTTGTGTCTTTTCTTGTTTTTCATATGAATTCTTGCATTCATAGTGTCTATACATAAAAAATTTCTAAGTTTGGTGTCTTGCATGTTTTCTTTTCTTGAAAATTTTTCAAAAATAAGTTCTTGATGTTCATCTTGACATTCAAAGTGTTCTTGGTGTTCATCTTGACATTCATGGTGTTCTTGCATGCATCACATGTTTAGATCCAAAATTTTCATGCATTGCATCATTTTCATGTTTTTCTCTTTCATCATTAAAAATTCAAAATTCAAAAAATATCTTTCCCTTTTTCACTCATAAACTTCGAAAATTTGGATTGACTTTTTCTAAAATTTTTAAAATCTAGTTGTTTTTATGAGTCAAATCAAATTTTCAATTTAAAAATCTTATCTTTTTCAAAATCTTTTTCAAAAATCAAATCTTTTTCATTTCTCTTATTTATTTTCAAAATTTTTTTAAAAAATATTTTTCAAAAATCTTTTTCTTAATTTTATTTCATAATTTTCGAAAATATCATCAAAAATTAATGTTTTGATTCAAAAATTTTAAGTTTGTTACTTGCTTGTTAAGAAAGATTCAAACTTTAAGTTCTAGAATCATATCTTGTGATTACTTGTGAGTCAAGTCATTAATTTTGATTTTTAAAATCAAATCTTTTTCAAAACTAATTTCAATCATATCTTTTCAAAAATATCTTTTTATCCTATCTTTTTCAACTATCTTTTCTAACTTCTTATCTTCTTATCTTTTCAAAATTGAATTTCAAATCTTTTTCAACTAACTAATTAACTTTTTGTTTGTTTCTTATCTTTTTCAAAACTATCTAACTAACTATCCCTCTCTAATTTTCGAAAATACCTCCCTCTTTTTCAAAAATTCTTTTAATTAATTAATTGTTTCAATTTTTAATTTTAATTTTAATTTTATCTTAATTTTCGAAAATCATCAACTCCTTTTAAAAAAATTATTTTCAAAATTCTCTTCTCCCTCACCCTCTTCTATTTATTTAATTGCTTACTAACACTTCTCTTCATCTCATATCTCTGCTCTCCTCACCCTTGTGTTTGGATTCTCCTCCCTTCTCTTTCCTTACATTACATTCTTTTCTTCTTCTAATCACACAAAGAAATCTCTATACAATGACATAGACGATTCCATATTTTCTTTGTTATTCCCTTCTTTGTCATATGAGCAGGAGCAAGGACAAGAACATTCTTGTTGAAGCAGATCCTGAACCTGAAAGGACTCTGAAAAGGAAACTAAGAGAAGTTAAAATACAACAATCCAGAGACAACCTTACAGGAATTTTCGAACAGGAAGAGAAGATGGCAGCCGAAAATAATAATAATGCAAGGAGGATGCTTGGTGACTTTACTGCACCAAATTCCAACTTACATGGAAGAAGCATCTCCATCCCTACCATTGGAGCAAACAATTATGAGCTTAAGCCTCAATTAGTTTCTCTGATGCAACAAAACTACAAGTTTCATGGACTTCCATCTGAAGATCCTTTTCAGTTCTTAACTAAATTCTTGCAGATATGTGATACTGTTAAGACTAATGGAGTAGATCCTGAAGTCTACAGGCTCATGCTTTTCCCGTTTGCTATAAGAGACAGAGCTAGAGTGTGGTTGGATTCTCAACCCAAAGATAGCCTGAACTCTTGGGATAAGCTGGTCAAGGCTTTCTTAGCCAAGTTCTTTCCTCCTCAAAAGCTGAGTAAGCTTAGTGTGGATATTCAAACCTTCAGATAAAAAGAAGGTGAATCCCTCTATGAAGCTTGGGAGAGATACAAGGAACTGACCAAAAAGTGTCCTTCTGACATGCTTTCAGAATGGACCATCCTGGATATATTCTATGATGGTCTATCTGAATTAGCTAAAATGT